>NW_017567111.1:1591732-2006144 GCF_001661255.1 Hansenula anomala
CGTTACCACCATTACCAGTTGATGAAGCACCTGTGTTTGTAGCAGTGTTGGAGCCAGTGTTGGATCCATTACCACCATTACCACCGTTACCACTACCAGTTGATGAAGCACCTGTGTTAGAGTCTGTGTTAGAGCCAGTACCAGTAGCTGTGTTGGTAGCTGAGCCAGTGTTAGAACCAGAGCCAGTAGCTGTGTTGGTAGCAGATCCAGTATTGGTAGCAGTAGCTGATGAACTTGAGGTTGGAGCAGATGATGAGTCTGTAGCTGAGCTTGAAGCTGGAGCAGATGACGATTCTGTAGCAGAGCTTGAAGCTGGAGCAGATGACGATTCTGTAGCTGAGCTTGAAGCTGGAGCAGATGATGATTCTGTAGCTGATGAGGAGGCTGGAACAGAAGATGATTCTGTAGCAGATGAGGTTGCTGGAGCAGATGATGATTCTGTAGCTGATGAGGAGGCTGGAGCTGATGATGATTCTGTAGCAGATGATGGAGCTGGAGCTGATGATGATTCTGTAGCTGAGCTTGAAGCTGGGGCAGATGATGACTCTGTAGCAGATGATGAAGCTGGAGCTGATGATGATTCTGTAGCTGAGCTTGAAGCTGGGGCAGATGATGACTCTGTAGCAGATGATGAAGCTGGAGCTGATGAAGTTTCAGTGGCTGATGAGGAGACTGGAGCAGATGATGATTCTGTAGCTGAGCTTGAAGCTGGGGCTGATGATGATTCTGTAGCTGATGAGGAGGCTGGAGCAGATGAAGTTTCAGTAGCTGATGAGGAAGCTGGGGCTGATGAAGTTTCAGTAGCTGATGAGGAAGCTGGGGCTGATGAAGAGCTTGAAACAACTGATGAGGTTGATGAAGAGCTAGATGATGAGCTTGTAGATTCACCAATTGAAATGGTTGTAGTATCATCACAATCCAAAAAGCTACCCAAGATGCTACAATCAAACTCTAATGCGTTTGTGTAAACCGGACAGTCACCAATTGTAACAACGTTACAAACAGTTTGTTGTAAAGTGTTACCCAAAACAGAACCAGCAACACCGACATAGAATGAGTAGTATGAGTCTTGGTTGTCCTCTGTGTTTTGAAATGTGAATCCAACATAATCTAAAGCACAATAAGAAAGAATGGAAGTGATGAAGGTCAAGTATGGCATAGTAACATCATATGAAATAAGGAAGGTACCATCTTCCAAGTTAACTGAACCTTGGAAGTTTGAGTTTTCCAAACCCAAATTTGTCAATTTAAAGGATTCAGCGTCAATTGGCTCATCAAATTCAAAGAACCATGTTAGAGTTAGAACACGAGATCTAGATAAACCACTACCAGTAGTTGTACCACTAACGTCATAGTAAGCCTTGTAGGTTTTTTCATGAATTGTACCAGTTTGAGAGGTGAAGTAGCAATTGGAACTAGCAGTTGAGGTGAAACCAATTGGAGTTGAAACAGTAGCGATACCTTGAATGGTGGATCCACTTTGTGAAGCTGAAGAGCTTTGAGCCAAAACATTTTGGAATAACCCAATAAAAAATAGCGTAATGAAGCTGGTGAACTTCATCTTTGGTGTTGGGGAATAACTGAACAGATCAAGCGAAGGTAGGTGTAAAAGTAACCAACAACAGAGCCAATTGATGAGTGATAATAAACTTCAACAGCTCATGAAAAAGTTGACGAAAACGACATCCTTTTATAACATTCTCAAAGAGCGCGTTGGTGATGTTGCCTTGACTTTTCTTCCTTGATGGGATAAATGAACATAGAAACTTTCCTCATATGGCTCTTGTATTCCAACTGACGATCACTCAGAAGCAAATGTATGTTGAAGACATCATTGACGTCCTTCAGTTAACCATTTTGAGTATGTACTTGTTGGTAAAGGTCAAGGAGTGGTGTAGAAACAAAGTTGAAAGTGAGGCCTTGTTGAGTATCTGCACTGTCAGCCAACTCTTGAGTCTGTATCATGCTCAAGCGAAATTTTCGTGCATCCACTTATACTTCATCAAGCGATGATCTGCACCACTGAAGTTTGAACCATGGTCCATCAGTTCTTGAGTCTTCAGTATTTACCCATTGTGGTAATATAAATACAGCTCTTGCAGCCTATTGTTGGACTTAGCATGAAGTCTTTGACTAAACTTGAGAGCAGTTTCTCTGTAATTATTCAAATAGTTCCGTGTACCATAAGTAGATGAAATGTTAATCTCAATTTTCAAAAGCACCTTAATTCCCATGACTTTCTTGATTGGTTTGAGGAAGTCACACAATAAATCAAAGACACCCCCTTCAAGTTGAAGAATAGCCATTTATAGTCTAAGTGTATGTACAGGCCCTGAACCTTGAACAGTTACTAGGGCGCGTCTTTTGAATTTACCTTCACTAGTCAGTTGGACGTCTCATTTGAAACAATAATACAACTGAAAAAAACGCGAAACTTCACAAGCTGCTGCACACCAGTTCCGACCAACAAAGCCTTCGATTGGCACCTGCGTGTTGAACCACTAAAAGCATTCATCTCAAGACTGAAATTTGTGAAATGATTAATATACGTTCTGAAATATGATTGGGCCATGGACGTACATCTTTGGATTTTGTGTATTTTTTCAGCAAAAAAAAAAAAAACCTTATGTAAGCAAAGGCCTCAAAGAGATTGGATGGAAGTTTGGATCGACAGGTTGTTCAACTTTCAAGGAAAATTACATGCGTTAAATGTAAGTGTGTGGTGATTTACATTATCGTTGGATAGAAAGGGAAGAGCTCGCGACTAATTGGGATCAAGCTTTGTTACCCTTTTGGGTAAATGAAAGCTTTTAGTTGATTGGCGTTTTAGGACCCAGTCATATGCTAAAATTCAGATATCAATTGATACACTGAAACAGAGTGTACCCAATGTTGAGTTTAACTGTCTGCCAGAATTTGTTACATTTGTGGACTGGAGCATCAGCTTCCAAATCTGAGCTAGCTGGTGTTTGTCAAATAAGTTTGTGCTTGGGCAAATGATACACTCAGATCCGAGTCATTAAAAGAGAATTAGCTTTGCTAACTACACATTCATTTCTTCAAAAATCACAAAGGGCGAGTTAAAAGTTAGTACATGGCTTGTATGTTATTGTGGAAAGATTCAAGCCCTGTACCATATTGGTCAATTTCCTTCCACCTTTGGCATGAGCAGAGCTTCAGCGTCGAAAGATACATACATAATACATATTACATGTACATGTGCAAAGTTGTCGCCTAACTTTTTATAAAACGTTCAGAAACATGATTGTCTAAAGCTGAAAGCTTAAAGCTTAAAATAGTACTGTACCGTGTTGTTAAATCCTGGGAATGTTGGAGGACTGAGCTGAGTCAGGACGTCAGGACTCATGAGGTCAAAAACCGCGTTCGTGGGCTACACTTGGAATACTCAGTAACATTTTGCAAGTAATAGAAAAGATATCTATGCTCTTGAAAGGAACAAAGAGAAACATCTTTTGGAGTCTCAAGTGGGACTTGAATCATTGGCGCTGGCAAATCCTAGTTCAAGCGCCACATTACCTTGACATAAGGCCTAAATGACAAGGATACTTATCGAAGATCCTACTAAATTGGTCGAAGGCCAGTTCTGTTTTATGTAACAGCTTCCTATATTTACGCTTAAATTGATTATATAGCTGCTACATAGTTACGTTAGCACTACTTAGCTAATATATAGAGTCTTGCGTTTTGAATCAAGCTTTTTATTAACGTGTCTATAAACACAGTGTATGTATATATACTGGTGAACAACACTGTCTGAACATTTAGACAGTTGTAAAGATCTTCTGCGTGCAACTTTTAAAGTTTAGACCATCCATATGCTCACATTAACATGCCTCGTCTATGTGCCACACAAATATGTATGCATGAGCTGTCTGCAGTGTGCCTCCGCAAATCCAATGCGTACTTGACCAGGACAGCTTTGGCAGCTCGGGAATTTGAATTTAGTGTGAAGTTTGAACTTCTCAGGGTACAATTCACAAAAATAAATGCCTTAACCTCTAGCTAAATTGCTTTAACGTCCAAATTAATGAGCCTTAACTCGTGAGATTCAACGCTTCAACTTGATAAACAACAGTGGTTCGAGTGGAAGGAGGTGCATTTCAGTTGTATGCCTTGGAAGCTTAGATGTTACAGCTGTGGGCTTGATGATGGAGTGGAAAATATGCATCAAACCAATACACACGTCTGCCTTCCATATTTGATCTGTTGCAAGTGACACTTATCGATCATGAACGTCGTTTCCTTCACTAGCTAGACTCAAAAACTGATAATATTTAATATAAAATCCTTATTATTGACGTTGTTGGTACTAGTCATGCTCATGCTCTAATGTTATTTATTAGCTAGATTAATGAACTTATAATTAAAAAGGCTATTGTTATAATTAGAATTACAATATTTGTAAATTTGTGAAAATCCCCAAGAAATAATATATATATTAATTCCTAACAGTACTTTTCTTCATGTCGATGAAGTCGGCCTATATTAATGGTTTGTTTATAAGCTGTTGATTGATCTTATAAGGTGAATGAACCACTAGACGTAGCTTATAAAATAATTAGGAGCTGAGCATGAATTAATTAGCTGCTTTAATATGAACGGCCTGAAAATAAATATTATAGAATTAGACGTAGCTGCTCATGGTGCAGCCCTAAATTAGCAGCTAGATGATCTATTGATCCTAATATTCGACGTAATCCTAGGCGCTAGTGCTTCTCTTATAATTATAATTTTTTTTTTAACTTTTTTTAGCTCATGAGATATTGTTTATATTATATTTGATCATGCATGATGATCGTACTTGGATGATCAGGAATGCAATTAATATATTAAGTCATGTGCGCACGAAGACCGCTTGGATTCATGTAAATTATATTATACAGCTTTTAAGATAGACGTCGTCTGAGTCTCCAGTCTCCACTAGTGAAATATATATTAATTTGTACATATTTATTTTAGCATTTTATAATTAATATATATGTACGTCAATATATACGTCTATCATCATGAGGTACGTCAATATTAAAAAATTTTAAAAACAATATTAGTATACCGCGTACGTCCTAGTTTCGAATATTTTCAACTAATTATTATTAAGGGAAATATTATATCGTTCAAGTGCTTCTAATCCAATTATAAATAGTTCAATTATTGAATGTTCAATTCTTCATATAATTAATTCATGGATCAGACGTCGACAATCTCACTTGATCTTTTGAAAATCTAATTATGATTTTTTTAATTTGTTATATTTATATTGATCTAATGATGATTTTTCAATTCTTCAATATATTAATTCATGGAGACGTCGACATCACTAATTCTTTTGAAAATCTAATGATTTTTGAGTCCCACACTGTTCCGTGGTGGAGAATAGGTTTCTCAGTTGGCTGAGAAGGATATTATAAGGAAGCCTGAATTCCAACATAGCGAGAAGCCTACAATCCAACCGGTTCGTGCGTAATTGCATTCCTCATCCAAGTTCATCAAATACATCAACTAAAAAAAAAAAAAATAATTATATTCTAATGATTTTTATTTATAATATTATACAATTAACGTCGTTTATAATGATTATTTTTTTTAATTTGTATACATTAATAACGTTTATTTCACTTATACTCATTTACAAATTCACTTATCTAAAAAAATTGCACTCTAATTTGTGATTCTAATTGAATCTTAGATGCATCAAAAAGGCTAATAAAGCTGTGTCACAACTGTTTTCTATCATTTCAATATTGTTCTTCTTGTAATTTACGATCCAAGGTAATAATTCTTTGAATTGTATTTGTTTATTTGTGATTTGGCGAAAGTTATCATTGTCACTTTTTTTTTTTCGTATACAAACGTTTATTTTTTTTTTTGTATACAACAATAACATTATGCACTACAAGGAAAAAATGCTTTAAGCACGAACCAGTATAATTAAATACTGGAACAGTGTGGGATTCACCTGTATACATTTAGGCATACCCACTAAAACTCCCTCGCTTTCGGATTCACTTAACGTTAGAACAGGTTTTCAATTTATTTATATTATCTAATCAGTAAGCGTGACATGCTGAAAACATTGCATTTTTTATAAAATAAATTACGGCCGTGTGGTCTAGTGGTATGATACTCGCTTTGGGCGAAGATTGGGTTACACCTGATTTAAGTACTACAAAAGCATGCGAGTGGCCCAGGGTTCAATTCCCTGCTCGGCCCTAAATTTTTTTTGCCAAATTTTCAAGTAATTTAGGGGAATTTATTGCTTAATTCGATAAATTGGACATCCAATTTATGGATTCTGTATTTTTTTCGGTTCGAAGATAGCCAGGAAGGCATATCTTAGTACAGTTTTATATACAGAATACGAAGAACTGCCAATTTGACACGGGTACGCAGTTTTGGCGCGGGCGAAAAATAAACAGAGTTCACAGAAGAGCACTACTTTTAATCTACAATTAACCAACACCTCATCAACAAAAAGCAGGGCGGCTGGTACCCAGGTGCTTTATAGAAATGGATCTCCCCAGTATACAGCTGTCTGACCTTAAATTCGATTCAGACCTGTCACATCTGTCGAATGATCAAAATGAAACGCGTATCACTTTATCATCAGCAAAAGAGATGTTAGCCATCAAAGGTATGACATTGCTCTGGTATAGAGGTGACTTACTAGCCAGAAAGCTCGAATATGATACTGAGATTACCAATGCATTTTTCACTCACTTTGAAACCTCCAAAAATGCAAAATCGAGTACTACCACTGAAACGGTTTTAGTCGTACTTTTAGAGGAGATGGTTTACATTTACTATGAAAGTGGAAGATCTTACACTCTTAGTTTCCCCTTCAAGATACTGAATGGGTTTCCATATGAAAATGGGGTTGTGATTGAAAAAATTGGGGGTTCATTTAATCCTTTCATCACCATGACTGGTCCCATGTCAGAGTTTGGTTGCCTAGTCCCTTCTTCCACCTCATCCATTTCACAAGATGAAAGAATTGTTCTTTTTCCAGAGTCCTCAAAACACTTGATCACCATTACTTTTGATGCACAGAAGAGTACTCTGAACATTTATCACACAAGGTTTCTACACAAGTTGAACAATTCTTTATCAACGTTAAACCCAAGTAATTCCAGAAGAAAGCCATCAACACATAGAAAGCCATCACGAGTCAGCGTTCACGATGATTCGAATGATGTACAAGGTGGTGAAATCGAGGTAGGGAAGAAAAGATCAATTTCTCATACAGGGGTTTTATCTATTGATAGAATGGCCTCATACGATTTTAACAATCCCACAAAGTCAGCCGACATAGGAACATCTTCCTCAGGTTTAGAGTCTTTGAGGAAAGATGCAATATTGACCAAAATTGAGAGCTTGAGTTTAAATGGAAACCCTACTCACAAATTCATAGACGCAAAATCAATTGTCTTTGGACATAAAGAGGCGGTGATAATAAAGAGTGCAGACTCTAGTCTTTTTGAAGCATTAATCTTTGATTCACCCAACGGCTCTGCTACTATAACCAAAATTATGACTTCAGTTAAGCTTTCAGATCAATATACTGACTTTGTTCGATGCACGCTTCCTGGCTTCATTATATTGTTGTCTAAAGACAATAGATTGGTGTTACTCAACCCCTTTTTGAACTTGAGCACTAGTGTCTTCTTTCCAACTGACCAAATCGTGAAGTTATATGATTGTTTAGGCCCACAATTGATTGCTAGAAGTATCACGGGTAATATTCTCAATTATAATCTTACACTCAAGCCAAGCGTAAAGGTAATTGAAGATTGTTTGAATGCATTGAAATATTTGACAAACTCTTATACATTCAGTTATATATGGTTGACTTGGATAAATTCTTTTGCTATTGTTGAGGATGAATGGGACGCATTTATTATGACCATTTTAGCTTGTACTGTTCCAATCTCAGTTACTCCAGATGATGTGGATGCAAACAATAGAGTCTCGGAAAACCTATCCAAAATTGGGGCTCTTCAGAAAAAAGCTATAGAAGATGGTTTCAACTTAAAAGATATGGCTCCAAGTATAGTGTTAGCATTGCATTTGATACGGGAGGATTTGGCATTAAATATTCTTAACACAAAAGTTGTTGATGATTTAGGATTACTTCTTTCTCAGGTGACACTTTGGATGAGCTGGTCTGAAGCTTGGTATATGTATTATGGTTTCAATTTGGAGCAACTTAACAGGTCTATCAAATTTCCTCAACGCCAATTATTAGAAGACCCACCTGATTTGATGAAATCATTAACATCGTTATTTGAATCTGATATTGTCCCATTTATCACTTTCTCACAACTAGCACAAGAGAGTGAACAATTAGATGAACAGCTCACACCAAGAACGTTCTATGTATTGAGATTATTTGAGGCTATTATAAGGTCTGAATTCACCCCAAAGGATATTCTCAATATGATGTCGGAGTACAATATAGGCAGGGCTGATCTCGATACATTCCCATTGGGTATCATCATTCCTTTGAGTGAAGCCATCACATTTTGTCAAGAGTACGTGTCTGGAATAGATGAGGAGTTTGTTCAGTTTGATTTAATCGAAAGAAAAGATTTGAAAAGACTTCACTCTCCAGATGATATTTTTCAAAACAGGCTTCTGGTTCAACCTTACCAAAATCAGCAACTTAAAGATGTGCACCAGATCACAACATCGATAAATGATCCAGCAGAGACAATTGCACCGGTAGAGTATGACAGATTTAATGTTACCAAATTGATATTTTCAGAAGATCGGAGATTTTACGAGGCCTCAAAAATGCTTCAAACATCAAAGATTCAAGCCTTCATGTCTGGATATTCAAGCACAATTCTAGAAAATGAATTACTTTTGAGACAAAAAGAGATAGCAATTGTGGCATGCATTAGGAACCTTACTGTTCCACTAGGAAGATCATCACTGCTTTATTCAAGTAAGGTCCCCTTGATGACAGAAAAATTTTTAGTACCAAAGATTACTTTCAACACATTGATCCAACCTCAGAATGCAACAGTTACTCTTGAAGCTGATTTTATTAACCAGAATGCTCTTCAATGGGGCCATTTCCACAACGGTGCTTCAACGGGTTTGAGCATTTCAAGAGACGCCAAAGGTATTACTGGTAGTTGGATTGTTTTCAACAAACCACACGAACTCAATTCACAACATGGTGGTTTTCTACTTGGTCTAGGTCTCAATGGGCATTTGAAGTCTCTTGAGGAGTGGAATATTTTCAATTATTTAGGCCCCAAACATGCATTTACAAGTGTCGGACTACTTCTCGGGATGAGTGCAAGTTTGAGAGGTACAATGGATGTTAAATTAACAAAAGTGTTGAGTGTCCACGTTGTTGCATTGTTGCCACAGGGTGCAAGTGACTTAATTGTATCTATTCCAGTTCAAACTGCTGGTCTAATTGGAATTGGTTTGCTATATCTGGAAACACAGCACAGAAGAATGAGTGAGATCTTGTTATCTCAAGTAACAGGAATGGTTGTAGTTGATGAAAAAGAGGTTGCAGAAGAAAGTTATAGACTAGCTGCTGGAATAGCATTGGGGTATGTCAATTTGGGAAAAGGTGATGACCTTAAAGGTCTCAATGATGCTCATATAGTGGATAAACTTTTGTCAATTTCAACGTTTATGAAGGATGTTCAATCGGAAGAAGCATTTGATAAATCAATGTCTGGGGCTATTCTAGGTTTGGCATTCATCTATTTGAAAACTAACAACGAAGTTGTTGCAAAGAAGCTTCAAATTCCAGATACGGAGCAACTGTTGGACTACATCAGGCCAGATGTTTTGCTTTTGAGAGTTTTGAGCAGGAACTTGATAATGTGGGATTATATTGGTAATACTTCTGATTGGATTGCTTCACAAATCCCTCAACCGTTGGTAAGAGGTGATGGTGATAATGCTAACTATTTCCATGTTCTCTCAGGGTTGTGTTTGTCCTTAGGAGTGAAATATGCTTCAACTTCTGATAATACTGCAAGAGACTCAATTCTAGAGTTTTATGATAAAATTACCTGCGAGCTTGACTCATTAGACCATGATGATTATTCATTTGAAGTGAAGGCAAGAAGTAAAGTATTGACACAAACTCAAATGATCTTAGCGTTATCTTGCTCCATAATAATGGCAGCAACTGGAGATTTAGAAACTTTCAGAAGGCTTCGAATTATGCATGGGAAAGTTGAAACTACTGAACCTCAGAATGCTTACGGCAAGTTTATGGCAGTTAATATGGCGTTAGGATTTTTGTTCCTTGGTGGTGGTCAATATGCTTTCAACACATCATCAAATTTTGCAGTTGCTGCTTTAGTCACATCGATATACCCCCTGTTTCCACATTGTGATAATGATGATCCAGAAGTTCATTTACAAGCTCTTCGTCATTTTTGGTCACTTTCTATTGATTCGAGATGTCTTGTTGTCCGTGATGTTGAAACTTCAAGACCAATACAAGAGGAAGTTAACATTGAATTGGTTGATGGTACGAGTTATGATTCTAAAACACCTTGTCTATTACCAAATTTATTCATGATCAACAGCATTTCCACATTATCTGATGAATATTTCAAACTTGAAATTAATGATTTATCAAAGTTGAAACCAAATTTGGAGTTATTTGTTTACAAAAAGAGAAACATTAAAGTCTTGAGAAGATCAGTCCAATTGATACTTACTGAAATCAATAAAAACTTTGAAAAAAATAACCAACATGGGAATAGACTTCTTAAACTAAGCATTTTTGATGGATTCAATAAAAATGAGGTGTTATCATTATTAGATGATCCAAATGAATTGCAATTTGAGTCAAATATAATTGATAAACAGATAGAGTTGAACCATATTGTGCAAGAACCTAAGAATATCAGTGATTTATGGAATTTGAAATTGATTTTTGCATATTATGACAAGATTTTAAGTGAAAATGATACATTTTACTTGACTTTAGAGCTTGTTGATAACCTAAAAGTCCAACTTTGGTCACTAATGCATTCAATTTGAAAGAGGAAGGTAAAGAAAATCAATGCATTATTTATTTATATTTACACAACTATTCCATCTTTTGGTGGAGTATACTGCCTTAAAATAACACCACCAGCCTTCAAAACTTTTGAAGATGTATCATCCATACTGTAATCTAACGAGTAAACAACCTCCTTTATCCCACTTTGTACGATTTTAACAGAGCAAGTCAAACATGGACAAGTGTTGCAATAGAGCACAGCGTTATCACCTATACGATCTCTTCCACTTTCTAACAAAGCATTTTCTTCAGCATGTAGACAGAGACAAGTTGACAGAGCAGCACCTGAACCATTTCCATTATTACATCTGGGACAACCACCTTCATTACAATTTGTCATATGTCTTGGAGTACCATTGTAACCAGTTGCAATTACTCGTTTATCGCGTGCAATGACACAGCCAACTCTTCTCTTCATACAATTGCTTCTCAATGCAGCCAAGTCAGCCAGTCGCATGAAATAGGCATCCCAGTTTGGACGAAGACGAGTTTGGTCTAGCAGGTTTAATTCTGAGAGTTGAACATAAAGATTTTCCACAATTGTTGAGGCGTTTATAATTTTGATTGATGCTTTGGTGATAACTTCTATAATTAAAGCTTCTTGATTATAGGCTTGAGAATCTGATGTTTCTATGAATTCCGTGAATGTTAATTGTGGATAATGTGCCTTGTGTCTTTGATATCTGATTTTCAAAGGAGCATCAATTGAAATATGAAGAAAGAAAGGTCTTTTGCTCAGTTGATCCAACTCAGCCATTGTGGTTATATCTGTCAGGACAAAATTTGTTAGCCAGTTTCTGGTGACATGGTCTATAAGGTCCTCCAAGCTCTCAAATAGTATCTCAGGTTTCAATTCTCTATCAGCAATGATTGATGATTCACTATGGTTCAATTTCAAATTTTCAACATTGGGTATCAAGTTGTATTCTCTTTTGAAATCAATGAATTTGAACCCTTGAAAAGAAAGATAACGAGCGATTTCTGTTTTACCGGCACCCAGAGTACCTGAAACACCAATAATCATATTTCAAAAGCCCTGATCACACTTTATACCTGTTCTTTACTGAAACTTCATTGAAAGAACGTATCAAAACCGTTGGAAAATTACGAATTTGACACACGCCCTCGGATTATATTTTTTGCACCAAACCGAATCTCACAATCACGTGCACATCCGTTTTTGTTTTTTTTCAGATTTTTTTTTGAAAACTGAATCTTTTCTTCACACAATCGATCAACTCCAAGCTAACCGCTCAAGCACAAGACATCTCCCAAACCACCCAGAAAGACCAGTATAAGCCAGTTGATGTTTTTGTGAGACTCACTACAGTACCACAATCCTTACCAGTCCAGATTACAGACTCTTTGACGCTCTTTTCTCACTCCTTCCCCAGATCGTTTGGCTCGTGTTTTTTCAATCACCTGTAGTGTGTTTTTTTTTTTTGCAACTTGAGGAGCTACAAAACAAAGATGTTTTCACATGCAAAAAATCCAACCACGGTAGAGAACTTATCTAAACCTTTGACTAGAGCAACCCAAGCTGCTGCTACCCATTTGTCACAATCTACCACAGCCAAAACTGCTGCCAGATTTTACTCACATTATCCCTTTCCATCCATCCCAAGACCTAAAAGAAATGTTTTATACTACAACACATACTATTATGGATCACAGTTGAAAAATGGCATCAAGGGTAAGCTACCCCCAATTAGGAAGTTTTCGCAAACATACTATCAGAACCAGTTGAATGGAAGTTCTGCCTCAACAAACACTACACAACCAAAACACCAGTTGATCAAATATATTGCGCTTTTTTCAATCAGTTTCATATTTTATGGTGTTTCTGCAAAAATATATCATCAAGCCAGATCTAGACAAGGTGATGAAGACTCAGATAGTGATAGCGAAGATGGAGAAAGAAAAATCAAACCAAGTCATTCATGGCAATTTTTCTGTTACAGCACACTACCTTTGAATGCTATTTCAAGACTTTGGGGCCAAATCAATAGTATTGATTTACCTGTTTGGTTGAGAGGTCCTGGCTACAAGTTTTATTCCTATTGTTTTGGTGCCAATTTGGATGAGATTAAAGAAACTGACTTATCTAATTTCAAGAATTTAAGTGATTTTTTCTACAGGGAATTAAAAGATGGGGTTAGACCAATTGCTAAAGATTCTGATATAGTCTGCCCAAGCGATGGTAAAGTCCTGCAATTTGGTGTCATAGATGATGGTAACATTGAGCAAGTCAAAGGTATGACCTATTCCATTGATTCATTTTTAGGTGATGCAACAAATACAAAGTTAGCTGCTCCATCCCATCAAATCAATTTTGACCATCACGATGAAGCCGAAGTTTTGAAAAGACATGGCGAATTCGCTGAAATTAATGGAATTTCATACTCATTAGATGATATACTTGGTGGTGAAGGTAAAAATGTTCATCATTTGAAAAAAATCATCTATAAGGAAGAAGGTGATAAATCAGTTGAGGTTGGCTCTAAAAAAGTTTTAGAAGTTGCCAATGAGTTAACTCAAGATAAATCTTCAATCAAGAAAGATGATAAAGAGTTATTTTTCGCAGTGATTTACTTAGCCCCAGGCGATTACCATAGATACCATTCACCAACTGACTGGGTTGTTACATTAAGACGTCATTTTATTGGTGAATTATACAGTGTTGCTCCATATTTTCAAAGAACTCTATCTAACTTATTTGTTTTGAATGAAAGAGTTTCTTTATTAGGATACTGGAAATATGGATTTTTCAGTATGACCCCAGTTGGTGCTACAAATGTTGGTAGTATCAAAGTTAATTTTGATAAAGACTTGACAACAAATACCAGATATCAAAGTCCACATTACAAAGATACCAATGACCAACCAGTGAAGACCAAAAAGCACACCTGTTATGAAGCAACTTATTCAAAAGCGAGTCCTTTATTAGGTGGGTATCCAGTTACCAAAGGTCAAGAAGTTGGTGGATTTATGTTGGGTTCCACTGTTGTTTTAGTGTTTGAGGCTCCTAAAAGCTTTAAATTCAACATTGAAAAAGGTCAAAAAGTTAAAATGGGTCAAAGTTTAGGAACTGCTTCCCAATAGTTTTGAAAATATATTCCACCAGATGGTGATACAAGTTAAGTTTATTATGATTATGATGCATTCTTTTGAAATTGGTTTCTTGTTCTTCTTTGATTTTTATAAAAAAGTTTTATTACATTAGGTTTTTTGTTCTTTTGGTTTTTAAATATTGTTCATGTTGTTTATACGAGAAATTTTCAGTACATATTATATACACACAACATTTTTTTCAAACTCTGGAAAATCAAAATGTACACCTAAAAACAAACAAACTGATTAGTTAGTTATCTATGAATTATCATGTTTCCTTATACTCATATGGCCCTGGTTTTTGTTCAACTTCCAAATCCAACTTTCCTTCTGCAATCTCGACCCCTTCATAGGTCAAACCAGCAGTAACATGATCACCAGGCAAGACTTTACCAACACCTTTAGGAGTCCCTGTCAGAATAATGTCACCCTTTTCCAAAGTCATGACACTACTCATTGTACTGAGAATCTTATGGATAGGGAAGATCATCAATGAAGTTAAATCCTGTTGTTTTGTCTCACCATTAATCTCCAAATGTAATTCAGCTTTATAAGGATCTGGCAATTTTTCCTTTGGGATGAACTTGGATAAAGGTAAGAATGTATCAAAACCTTTACCAATAGACCAAGGTAAACCTTTTTTCTTAGCTTCATCTTGAACATTTCTAGCAGTAAGATCAATAGCCAATGCATAACCATCAATGGAGTCTAAAGCATCTTGATTTGTAAAAGTATTTGGATCAAGATTTTTCAACGTTTTGTTCAAGATAACGGCCAATTCCACTTCATGATGAACAACTGTCCCACGAGGAATCAATATTGGTCCGGCATTTGGCTCAAGAATAGATGAAGACGGTTTTAGGAAATAGAATGGTTGGGATGGTTTTGTATTGTTTAGTTCCTTTATATGGGCAACATAGTTACGACCGATACATAGGATCTTTCCGGCATTTTTGATGTATGAGAGAGACATTGTGCTGATTGAAATATGAAGCAGCCACACTCAGTTTGAGTCGAGTTCGATTGACTTTTGTTTTGGTGAAAACTTGACAAAGTTCTTCAGTTTTGTTCAAGATCGTTATCGTCGAAGATTGGAAGAAATTCGCGGGTGGTTTGGACAACAAACGGTTCCGGTTCTTTATCCAGATTCTGAAAAATCTGGGGCAATTAAAATAGACCTCAAATCATTATCTAGAATGGATCAAACCAAGGAAAGTGGCCTATGCTCGAGGGAAAGCTGTGTAGCTTTCTAAAATTGGTGATGATGCAAAAGAAATACAAATTTAAAGACTCTTCGTTTTCAATTTCCAAACGTCCATCTTGATGAGCATTGGGTGCCATGTGGCGAATAGACCCTTCAACGTCACTTGCCTGGCCTTCATCATGCCAAAGGGCAAAGGTAGTCTTAACTTCTGCCTCATCTTTTATGACTACCCATTAGGTTGGACTAAGTTGAAACTTGAGAGCTCAATCCATGTTCAGATCGTCAATTCAAGTTCAACATCTCTGAAATTTGCCATAACTATTTGAGCTTGAAGTCTCAAACCAGGAAGATTTTTGAGCCAAAGTCAACCACATGGACCGCTGATTAATAGATATAGATCTCAAACCATCCTCTAAAAGAAGTAGAAGCGGTTAAGTTCACTTCACTAATTTGGACGTTCTAAATGGCGGGTCTCAATCAATTAAATGCTCATGAGAATTGTGAACCCAAGCCCTAATTTCCAAATTTACACCACATATCAAGCCGTACTTTTTACTTTCCAACATACCCGTTGAAAAATCTTGAGCCTCTAGGTTTATACATGGGTACATACAAGATGATGAATTGAGCCCAGTCAAGGTCAAAGGTTTGTATCTGTACGTGCGTATTCAACAAATTCAGGTGAACTCGAAATTTCCCAAAAGCATTAGTTCAAGCATAGACATGACTTACGATCTTTCGAAAATTATCCTGCTCATGTGTCTATTGATGATCTAAAAGTTGAATTAGCTCCCACCCAGATTTTTCATTGGTTGAACTATGGCGTTATTTCGCTAATCAGTATTTCAATCAATGGAGTTTAAAGGCTTCAAGAGAGCTATTTTTTTGCCTCCACATATGTTGTAGAGGCAACGAGACACTAGTAGATTTTTCACACCTTAGCTAGACTGAGGCTCGACAAATATCACCACAATTACATGAAGAGCACCTCCTAAAATAATCGACAACGCTGTCTATGAATCAGTAGCTCTCTTTTTGGGAAATAGAAAATCAAATTAAGAAACTTATTTCGATACACTCAAACCCAACAACAAAAGTACTCGAACCAAATTTCCTTCGAGGAGCCTTCAAAGCGAGTACAACAGAATCACCTGAGAGGACCCACACTTTTCAGTAATTAGCTAATAAAGATTTCTTATACGTTCTATGAAGCTGTACACAGTTCAATCTTCCACGAAACAACTCGAGCATTTCCTGAATTGGCCTTTTGCGAGATACAAACCTGTCAGAAATTCACAGAGATCTCAGGAGAGCTAAGATTTCTCATAGAAAAAACACCATCTGCCTTGAAATTGTTATGGTTTAGACTGCTAGTTGTGAATCTTGATGATCTAACTGTCCACTAAACTTGTCCACCATGCAACTCGCTGTGATCTACTCCAGGCACTTTGCAGCATGAGCGCCATTGACAATCTGTGCAGAAATTCGCTCCAAAAAAACCCGCATAAAGTCACTTTTTTGGGTCCGTTTCAAAGTCTCAAACAATGCGCATAACGCGTCTTCTTGCAAGCCAGTGTACCTCGAGGAAATACAGGGGTCGATGGGAAGCGTTGATGAAGGATACACATAGCGTATACAAAATGGAAAAACCACGGTGAATTGTGGACTGGAATGCTGATATACACAACCTTTAACATGTGGACCTAGGCATCTACAATTGATGTCCTGAACCAAAACTTCAAGGATGTTCACCTTCTTTGAGGGCTCTTGACGAATTTGGAAGACACAATTACCTCATTTCGAAAAGCGATACAAATTACACACAACATAGAGCATAGAGCACACATATTTGCCTACTATCAATTCACTATTCACTATAATTCATTGATTTTCATTCGAATTTGTACACAACGATCAGGGTTGAAAACTTATGAAATTCAAAAGCTGGTGTAGGTAAAGGTATTAATTAGCACATTATCAGACACACTCACGTAATACTCAATAGAAATTCGACTATGGAGATCCACATATCAACCCTTTTCAAATTCTTGAGATCTAGAAATACCCTCGAAGAAAGGTCAAAAGTAATTGCTAGCTGGAAAAGAATATAAATAACCGTCAATATCTCCTTCAAACCAGAATTCTGTTCTTGTTTTCCTTCAACATCTTCAAAGGTTTCAAACATCTAATAGATCTCACCTTCGTTCAATTCAATTTATAATAATAATGAAATTTTCAACTTCATCAATCTTGGCTTTTGCTTCAATTGCAGCCACCTCAGTCTTTGCTGCTCCAGTCGATATTCCATCTGCCTCATTACCAGTTTCAAACCTTCCAACTGGTGCTTTAGGTAACCTTCCAACTGGTGAACTTGGTAGTCTTACTGGTGTCTTGGGTGGTTCTTTACCAACTGGTGACTTGGCTGGTTTGAACTTACCAGATCCAATTGGTGCTGTTTCCGGTGAAATTGCCAACATTACTGGTTTGTTGAAAGAAGTTACTTCATTATTAACCACTTCTGATCTTCCTCATGATACTTTGGACAAAGTTGTTGAAATTGTCAAGGAATTTGTTAACGGTGTTGTTGATACCTTAGGTCAAGCCACTGGTTTAGATGGTGTTGCTGATTCATTAAATGACTTATTAGATGACACTGTTGGTAAATTAGATGGTTTATTGAAAAACTCTGGTTTATCTGACACTTTAAACAGAACTTTAGATGCTTTATTGAAATCTTTGAAAACTTTGTTATCTAAAATCTTATGGACTTTGAACCAAGTTTTGGACAACTTATTCCACTTGAACTTAGTTGGTGTTGTTGTTGCTTTATTATCAGGTGCTTTAGCTGCTATTGATTTATTCTTATCTCAATTGAAAAATGGTGCCTTACCAGCTTAAGTCAATTGATCTTTAGTGATATTTTGATTCAATCTTTTGAAAAGATTCTTTAATTTTCTTTGACAAGAACAATTTGTTTCTAATTAGTTCCTAGCTTTGACTAGATGTCTTTAATCTATACTTCATAAGAAATGTTTGTTTCTATTTTGACCAATTTTGAGAACATGTAGCAGCTTCAGTCATAACAGCAAGGTTATATATGACCAATCAAACTATCAATCATGAAGTCTAAACCAAAGGATACAAAAGAAAATAGCACTGCAGATTTTTGATGAAGAACTCCAGCTCAGGAACTCTAGAACCAGGAAGAGAAATAATAGCCATCTTCACTTAATGTTATCTTAACGTTTTCCTAATATCATTATAACAGTTTCCTCAAACTCAAATGAAAGCATTATTTGAACATCAAAGAACACTCATTCCTTTAGAAAGGCAGGAAAGTGGTGGGTTTTATGTGGTTTTAAATCAAGACCAGTTTTTCAATTTTCTTTGGCAGGGATTACAAAAAATATGTAGAAGTTCCTGTTAAATCCGGAACCAAACTAAACTGCTGAGCTGATGTATTTGGAAAAATAAAATTGGAAAAGGGTTTTGAGGGTTTGGTGAGAATTTATTATTGGTTCAAACTAGACCTGTAGAGGTTGGGTCAGTAGCTAGAGCTTTGTTTTCATATTGTTAATAGTATTAGCATTGACTATTGAATTCTCTCAATGAACAGTAGAAACGTCTAGTAATAAGGAGCACCTAGTGGAATTAAAGGGAAGAGACTAGCCCCCACTTAATTTAGCAGCTGATTCTCTTATTAGAAGAAAGTAGAGTTATCCACTTACAGCGTATGCAGCTGATAGGGAACAGCGATCCAAGGCAGTTTTCTCTAATTGTTCGTGTTAAATATTCAATCGTATTTTTCTCAGCACTTTTTTGGTCAAAACCCAGATTCTGCAGCCAAAATTCTTGAGTCACCAAAGTGGAAACCTTATAATTTTTGAAGACAGTGTAAGTGTAGCGAGATGCCAAACTTCCACAACAATTGTTCAAGAAAGAGCAATCTCTATCGATAGCTGGCACTTTCAATGTAGCGTATGTGTTGGAAATTTAATCCTGTTACAGTGAATTCGTAATTTCCTTATGGTGAATAAATTAATTAGCTCTCAGACTATAGCGCATCGTGAAAGACAATAACAATGCTGTCGCGACTCGCTAGTCAAGTACAGTCTAATGGATCCTGCAAAACGAATGGTTCGACATAAAATGTTTAGTGCGTGATTAAGGACTTCATGAAGCTGTCCCTTTTATTCTGGTTCAAGGTATTTAAACATCAATTCGTTGGTTCTGTAACTGCGGAAAAGTTTGTCACATAAAGGTACCCTATGTAATAATATCAATAATCCCTGTACACCGTGTAAAACCTTCTAATCTCAACGAACAAATCTCATTGTTGTACGTAGTGAGGTACACAAAATAATATTCATCATGCAGTTACCTCCCTAGAGAAAAATCAATCCCTAAAACAGAAGCTGCATTCTGGCCTTCAAGGAGTATGCTTCGTGAAGTTGCATACATATCACATATAGGCAAGCAGAGTTTATTCGCACAAAGAATCATGCAGTACTTTCAGTGGTGTATAATTTGACTAAAACTACTGGGCACCAAATGTACAGACATGCTTCAACTTTTCACAACGTTGAAGGAGGTATGACAACACATTGGGAAAGACATGGGTAACCAAAATAATAAATGAAGATCATCAAGCTTATAGCTTTCCTGATATAGTTCCTCTTTTTGATCTGAAATTTTCAGCTTTCTTGAAATCAAACCGTGTATAAATTATAACTGAATTCCACCTGGAATACATGTTTTGATTTAGTTTCATTAAACATCCTTGATTATCACCAAATCAACTCCAAAGAAAGATGAAAATCTCAATCACTTCAGTCTTTACCTTAATTTCATTGTTCGCAATCAGTGTTATTGCTGCCCCAGTTGCCGTTGCTTCACCAGATGCTGTTGCTGTTGCTGCTCCAGAACCATTGTTTGAAGAATTACAAGCAATTGGTGCCATCAATAAAGGTATCGCCAATATCACTGGTGAATTAACCCAATTAACCACTTTATTAACTGCCCCAACTGAACTTCCAAAAGATACCTTAGGAGCTGTTGTTACTATTGTTCTTGATTTATTAAAAGGTGTTGTTTCAACCTTAGGTGGTATCACTGGATTAGAAGAAGGTACAGATGCTTTGAATGGTTTATTGAATGATACTTTTGCCAAATTAGATGCTTTATTAGCCAACTCTGGTCTTGATGCCACCTTGAACCAAGTTCTTCGTACTTTGATTGATGCTATCAAAACTTTACTAGCCAAGATCTTATGGACTTTGAACCAAGTTTTAGATAACTTACTTCATTTGAACTTGGTTGGTGTTGTTGCCTCATTATTAGCTGGTGCTCTAGCTTCAGTTGATTTGTTCTTATCAAAGATCAAAAATGGTGTTTTACCAGCTTGAGTTTGTTGATTTGGTCTATCAATATTCTTGATTCATTTTTAGTTTCTTTTCTTTACAAATACCCTTTTTGATTCTACCTAGCAATTTAACTTCTAGCTATTAAAAGCTTTCAACTTTTTAAAAAGATATTTCTTTGAAATTAAAACTGATCTTGTAGCCTGTAAAAAATTGTTCAACGTTCTCTTAATTGATAATTCGCGAATTATCAGTTCTGAGTCAGCAAGCGGTAATAATAGGAGTTAACTAAAAAAGATTATTGACCAGAAGATAATGGCAGCTCTTGAGCCTTGACAGTGGACACTGTCAGTTAATTCATACAACAGTTTGGACTACGAATGTCAAGCTGGTGCTTTCCATTATAATTCATCATTTGGTTTTTAAATCTACGGTATTTCTTTCAAACCACTTTCCAAAAAGAGTATCAGATTGAGCGGTCAAAGTTGATACGTAAAGTTAGTCGAACCGTTGATAGACCCGCTATGCCTTATCCAACTCATCAATTAGTGTATCAGGTTTGATAAGACTCATATTAGAGAGAAAACATTCAGAAGAAATGATATAAGTGCCCGCTAGTGGTTTTATTGAAACTAGAAAATGCACAATATACATGATGTGCCATTGCGGGATTTCAATACCAAGGTCAACCTTCATTGCTATTGTTTCCCATCGTTACATATGCTTATTGCTGTATTGGCTTCAACTTCAACTAGTACAATCATCCATCATGCTCTCAGATGTTTGAGCTGCAACACGTCTATAGTAGAAGTATGGAATGAATTTGACGTTCCACCCGAGAAATTATCATCTACGAGACCTGTCACCAAGATCAAGAGCGCGTCGTGACGAACATGAGCAACTAATTGGCGCTGGGCAGCTCGATTGTGACAGATTTCAGATCTGAAAAAGCAAACTTTAAAGCTTAACCGTATATCTGACATTAATTCTACTTTCAAGTTTCTATCAAGCTCTAATTTCCAATTTTTAAGCTGTGCGTCGTATTTGAAGAGTCATGTTGTGATAAGACATGCTGATCATCTCCAGATTTTGAGTCACATCCGCACAATAAGGTATCTACGTCAGTGTACACTTGCTGTTGAAAACAACCGCTATGATAACTACAAAGTTGGTGTTGCACAATGTGATATTGTCAATAGCATATGTGTTGCTTTCATCATGCTGTACTACGACGTCTGATGCTCATTTTGGCTGATATACTAAATGACATATGGTATTTGAAAGTAGCATATATGTGGGATTAAACGAAACAGAACAAAGCAATAAAAAGAGAATGAAAAACTCTATAAGTTTATAATGAAAGATAAAAAAAAAATAATAAATTGTGAATCAAACCAGTATTTCTTTAGTTAGTGGCAGTTCCCCAATCATTGTTCAACATGAGACCTGCTCCATTCCCATTAGGTAAAACAGCTGGTGGTGCACTTGAAGAATTACCACTAGTAGCCATTCTTTGAGGAATATTACCACCCATTGCTTGTAAATTTGTTGAAGAATTGTTATTACTTGTAGGAACTGAGTTTGGAACAGTGTTTGGAACAGTATTTGGTAATGAATTTGAAATCATATCAGCTTGTGCTTGCATAAGTTGAGGTTGTTGAAGTTGTTGTGCAAATTGAGGATGCTGTTGAGCGTTCGGCTGGACTAAAGATGGATTTATTGGTTGAACTGTGGGTATTATATCTGAAGGTGCATTTCCTCTTAATCTGGACATATAGTTTGTTTGATTGATAATTTGTAGTATACCTTCAACACTTTTCAAAATTTGAGCATTTTGACCAACATTGACGTTATTGAATAAAAATGCTCTTAAATTTGTAGAAACATCTTTCAGCTGATCAACACTTGCCGTCAAGTTATTATACTCATTCAAATAGAAATTCAAATCAGTTTCCATTTTCACCATCAGTTGTTTTTTTCTTTGTCGACACTTTGAAGCAGCAACTCTATTTCTTTCCAAAAACTGTTTACGTTTTTCATCTTCAGTTAAATTATCATTCAAATTATCATCACCTTCTTCGTCTTTTACCTTGGCAGAGTCTGATTGTGGGTCTGAATCTTCAACATTTGCAGGAGCTGGAGCTGGAGCAGCAGCACCGTTGGCTTTTGATGTTTTATCAGTTTTGGCCTTTTTGCGTTTAGGACCATCATCATTGTTTTTAACTTTTGTTGCCTTATTTGTTGATCCTTTCTTTCTACCTCTTTTTGGAGGCTCCACAACCTTTGGTGAAGCATCAGCTGAAGTTTTAGAAATAGTGGATTGTGAAGCTGGTTGAGGGATAATTGGCTGTGTGTTTGATTGGTGAATGGCAGATGGTTGTTGAGGAACGCCTGCTTGGGGCTGGGTTTGAAACTGTTGAACTGGTGATTGGTGTAATGAGTGATTTCTGGAGTTTTGGCCAGAATGAGCGACATTTTGGTTCAACTGTTGTTGTTGTTGAGCAGCAGCTGGTTGTGTTTGAATTTGAGCCTGTTGTGGTTGAGGTGGAATAAGACCGACATCTTGGTGTGAAATAGAAGGGTGTGGTTGGGTCTGTTGATTTTGAGTCTGTGCTTGTTGTGGATTTGATTGACCAGGTATACCTAAATGATTTGAATGTTGATCAACACCAGCAGCACCTAACAATGAAGAAAGCCCTGGGGTTAAGCCTGAAAATCCCAAAGATCCTGGTGTATTCAAGCCTGGTAATGCAATACCATTTAGTGCATGTAAACCTGGTCCGCCTGGGGTTAAACCAGTTCTCAACCCAGATTCATTTGGAGTTAAACCAGTTCTGCCGAAATTATTTGAGCTCCAGCTAGACTGAACATTTGGGGATAAAACTAATGGTGGTAATTTTCTACCTCCTGGTGTTAAAATTTGAGGCGAAGAAGCTGGAATATTTGGAGCTTTTGAGGTACCATTTGGGTTCTCTTTACCAGTTGCAAAACTTTGTTCAAATGGGTTAGGTTCAAGGTCAAACGATGTTTTAGAACTCGCCCCAGTGGAGAATTGTGGCAATTGATGATTTTCACCTGAGTCTTGAAGTGTAGTGGCCATAGTTGTAGAGTGGTTTTGACTTGATAAGTAACGAACGTGTTAATATTGTTGTTGATGGAAGAAGTTGATGTTTTGTGTTTCTTTTCGCGGCTGATATGAGATGCTTTAAAAATGGCCTCCCTTCTCAAAAGATGATTTTATTTGGAAACTGATAAAAACTTGATCAGTTCACTAACTTTTTGCTGATGAAGCTTTTTTTCGCGTTGAATGTTGAACTTTGGCGTTTCTTTCAGTAGCAGAGATGGAATCTAGCCTTTTCTGTTTATGAATTCTCACTCCCTTTGACCTGCGGATTGTGGATGACGATAAGGCAGCTCCTAATGTAAAGCAGCGCGTTCTTTCTATAGCTTGTGGCGACCGTGTTTAACTAGGCGGCTGTTTGATGATTTTAGTGGTTTGTGTTGATGTTTTTGATGATTCAAGCGATGATTCCTCAGTTAAAATCAAATCAAAATGTTGATGTAATGATTGAAATATATTTTAGATTCAAATGTTCAATTACAAATTCACACATAAAAAAATTGGTTGGGAAAATAGCAATCTTGGAAAAAGAAAAAAAAACGCTGCCCAGAATGGAGATTTTCCGCGAATGGCTGATGTCAGAGATTATGTAAGAATGAGAGAAATTGGTGTTGGGATGTGTAATACCAGTGTACCTAGAGTAAATCATCAATACTGATAATGAGACTAGATAAAGATATCCTTATATAAGAAATGCAGTCAGGCATAGTGGTGAATAACTGTTTGGACAATAGAAGGAGTGTTGATGATTAATGAGCACAAGTACTTATAAAGTTGGAGTTAGAACCGAACAAGTTCAGAGATCTGATATTAACTGAGTTACATGTTGATTTATATCAAGAAACCATTTGAAAGATGTCTGACCGATATTTGTCTGCTATTCAGCTTCAAAGTTTTAAAGCAGGCATTTCTATCCTATTCCCTTTAATATGATTTATATAATCCATTAAAGCTTTATTGTAGAAGCCAACTTACAACACAACAATATATCCCAAATAAAACCATTTATTAATATTTCAAACAAAACTTTTTCACACGCACACTCTCTTCTCTTTCTTCACTATAATACATTTATTCAAAAAATCAGATTATCATCTTATGCTGAACAACCCCCAACATCAAATGCAACAACTCGCCAATAACATCATAACTTATCTGGCTTCAAATTGAACCATTCTTCTTGTTCTAGATTTGTATAAAACACGATGACCACAAGCACTGCATCTGATAGCATCATTTCTTCCTAATGATAAAGAAGTTGCACAATTTGTACAGATATATTTGACAGTGTTGGATTTAGTTGAAGAAAAACCTGAAGCGGCTTGACTTAATTGGGTTGGTGCCACGAAACCTTCTCTTGACATTCTTATAAATATTTAATGATGAATGAACCTTGAACTTGATTTTAGTTGGTTGAAATTGTTGGAAGGTTATGTTGATTTCAAATTTACATCAATTTTTTTTTCTTCGTTAAAAAAATTCAAAACTTACATAATCGAGCGGTTCGGGCCGCATTATTATAATACCGCCCTCTCAGCTACAATAACAGGTTCGATTGCCCATTCAGTATGCTTTTGAAATCAAATTGTGTTATTAATGACTGTGTTATCAATTGACTCGAAAGGATTTATGCTTTTTTTTGAATAAAATGCTTGCATGGTGAGTGAACATCAGTAGAAGTTTCAATGAACAAAATTTCATCTATATCTCATTTTTGGCTTATCACCTCTTGCCTCTCTCTTCTGTTGTCTTTTACTCTTTGCTTGCTCTTTCTCACCATCATACTCTTCAACTTGTTGTCCACTCTTTGCACCACCTCCAAACATTTGTCTACCAGCATTGATAACACCATAGATTTTATAAACTGCAAAGACTGGAATAGCCCAATACAACCACCATATTTTGCTTGAGTTGAACAAAATTGTTAAGAAGTTTAAAATCACAGTGTAATAGATGATATCGAAAAGGTATTCAGTTAATCCTTCTTGTTGTAAATCTTGACCTTGGCGAATGATTTTACCTTGTGGATCTAATACCGGTCTACCAAATTTTTCTATCACATATAATGAGCCGAAAACTGGGACTGCTGTTATGATGAAAAATTTTGATGATTGTGGTCTATTAAGGAAGTAATTGAAGAATGTAAAGATTGAATAAGAGATCCATGTTATCAAATGGATTTCTTTCAAGATCTTGAAGTTTTGAGCAACTTGCTTTTTAGCTGATTGGCCTGCCATTGTATTTGGAGTATTGTAGTCAGATTATCAAGGGAGCCAGCAGTTGTATCTGGTTGGATACTACGTAAAACAAAGGCGACGTTTGGTCAAACGATGATGTTCAAGCTTTCCCAAGGTCTGCTATTTGCGGGTAAAAATGGGTTTCGCGAAGATTGCTGTATACAATTGAAAAGGAGGCTCAAGTACAAGGGGCCTTTCATATTAATATGTCCAGTCATTAGATGTATAGATTAAGTTAAACAAAATTATAATGGACAATGGACCAAGTATTTATATGAATATAAATCACTTCAACCTCAAACGCAAAAAACAAAACACCAAAGTTCCAAAGAATAAAAAGTAAGAGCATGATAGATAAAACAACTTGAGTGTTATCGTCACAGTTATCATTTAAAGTCATCAAATCACCTTGAAGAGTTTGCAAAATGTAGTGTTTTTGTATTAAGTAAAAAATTCATGAAACATTAAAGTAACCAATATATAATATGCTGCAAAAGAAGGGAAAAGAAATTTAAAAAATAATAACACTCTAACAACAACCGTTTTGTTGATTATTACCGATTGATTGACCTCTAATACTGACAGTGTTCTTGTTGTTACCGGAATTACCAGCATTTGAAGCATTGTTTGAAACGTTGGCCTTGATTTGTCTAGCCATTGTAAAGAAAGCTTGTTCAACATTTGTAGAGTTTAAGGCTGAAGTTTCCAAGAATGGGATATCTAGAGCATCTGCAAATTCTTTGGCAACGTTATAATCAACAGATTTCTTATCAGTTAAATCAGATTTGTTACCAACTAATAGTTTCATTACACCACCAGTAGCATATCTATCAATTTCTTGTAACCATTGTTTGACATTATTAAATGATTCTTGATCAGTAACATCATAAACAATAATGATACCATGAGCACCTCTGTAGTATGAAGAAGTGATAGTTCTGAAACGTTCTTGACCAGCAGTATCCCAGATTTGTAATTTAATAGTTTTACCATCTAATTCAATAGTTCTAATTTTGAAATCAACACCAATGGTAGAAATGTAATCAGCGGTATAAGTGTCATCGGCAAATCTCAACAACAAACAGGATTTACCAACACCTGAGTCACCAATCAATAGTAATTTGAATAAATAATCGTATTCTGTGTTCATTTTGATATGAATATAGTGATTGTTTTGGAAACAACTAGCTTTGTTTTGTTGTGTAGTGTGTCTTTTTTTTAATTTGTGAAAATGGCAAATTTTATTATCAGTGCCTAAAAAATAGAATTCGCGGAAGTAATTTCAGCTTTCTCTTGGTTGTCAGGGTGACACTGACTATAAAATGATCAATATAGCTACAAATCTGGTTAATAAAAGTGGAAAGTACGAGTATAGGATATGGAAGTGGGGTCTTAGACTAATATAGCTTGAAACGCCAGAACTGTTTTTACAATTTACAGCTTTTGGCAGTTTGTTTCGACTCTATATTCATTTCCAATGATACCTGGAGTTATCGTAATCAGCTCTGAGGTTCCTCGATTTACCAATCAGGATCAGATCTATACTACTAGATCAATTAATATTAATATTATCATTATTAAAATTAGGGGCATCATCACTCACACAATAGCCCCAGTGTAAAAAAAAACTATAACACAGAAAAGAAGTGAATAAAAAGGTGAAAGCATACTAGAATATAGCCTTCAATAGAAGGTGGTGTTAACTGAATAATTCAGTGTAGAGCTTAGATTTCACATTTCTTGTCCATGAAAAACAACTCTGTGCAAGCACACATCTCCATAAGACTACTTGCCAGAATCATGACTGGTTTCAAGGTCCTAAAGTTTCTTGGGTAATATTAGACTGCTTCCTCTTCAGACTGGAATTAAACCAATGAAATGGGTAGCTTTAGATTTCAATTGATGATAATAGTTAGCCAAGACTGGAGGGATTCTGCCTGAGTTGATAACAGCTTCAACTTTATATAAAGTTCCATCAAATAATAACTTTGTGTGTTTAGATTGTTTATATCTTAATTTGATGAATGTGACATATTGTAACAAGACAAAGATATTAACAAATGCTAATTTGAAATTTCTAAAGATTTGGAAAATAATCAATGGAGATGATAATGATAATTGAACCAAAATGAAAATTTCCAAATTTGAAGCAGCTACTAATGATTGTTCATTATAGGTGGTGATCAAAGTGTTGATAATCTTTGAGTAGTGATCTTTAACTGGCGATGAAACACTTGGTAAGATTGGTAGGATGAAGTTTTTGAAATAATTCAATGCATGGAAAGATGAAAAGATGAAAAAAGGATACAAACCACCACTAATAATTTTAACATTAGAAACCAAATACCAAGTAATGGCTAATGACAAATATTGGAAGTTGTCATTATAAATGAATGTTTTGAAATTGAAGAAGTTGATAGTCTTTGATGATTTGAAGATTTGGAATAAAACAACTAAATAAGTTGAGATGATGGAAATTAAAGCCCAATTGTAATATCTTTTGTATGAACTTTGAGAAAAGAATGAAAAAAATACAGTAGATAATGTATTGAGGATTGTAGAGACATGACCCAAAAACCAAAAGAACTGAGGTGTCTGACATGTTGGTTAGTTCTCTAATGTACCAATGCATTCTAGTCGATCATATACTTACTGTTAATCTGGGTTTCAACAATTGGAAAAAAGACCCAAATGACACGACTGAGTTGTTGCTAGACATTTCGCAAGTACTGAAGAAGCAAATGATATGGAGATGTGTGGCAATTGGTGACGAGCTGGATGTGATTTGTAAGAGGGCTCGTTGTCCACTTGTTCTGGGTTTTTCTCACCAGCTATCGAATCTATCGCTTGATTGAAATTTCACCGATAAAAAATATCCAATGAAGCCACACGCTGCTGTTATTTCCAGATCCAGCAGTCTAGATCTCGCGTTGTCCCAGAGACGCGTCCCTCTTTCCCCTTTTAGTAGTATTGCCCGATCGGGATGTTTTCGTGTAAACAAAATCAAAACAAAAAAAGTTGACTTGTAAAAAAAAACGAATTCATCAACAAAAAGTCAGGGAAAAAAAGTCGATTTTGAAAGAGAATTCTGGATTTAAACTACAACACTTGTATTCACATTCACAACAAAACTTATACAAACTACTTTCGCAATGAGAGAAATCGTATGTGATCCATTAAAAGGAAAAGGCACGAAGAGAATGAGCGCTAGTTGAAGTTTATGATTTTTCTTTCAAAATCTAATCTCTAAGCGCGTATAATCAAAGTTACATTCCAACAAAGAAAACATTGTCTTCTATTGTCCTTCAAAACTCGGTGAAACCATTACTAACTAATTAATATAGATTCATTTATCAGCAGGTCAATGTGGTAATCAAATCGTAAGTTGTTTTACTTTCGTGTGCTTGTTGATTGAACGCGTGTATTTGTTTACATTTCAATCTGAATGAGAGGCAAATAAAAGTTTTTTAATACTAACTGCTTTTAGGGTGCTGCTTTCTGGGAAACCATCTGTGGTGAACACGGTTTAGATGACAATGGTGAATTCCATGGTACTGAAGAAATCCAAAGATCAAAATTAAACGTTTATTTCAACGAAGCTTCTTCTGGTAAATACGTTCCTCGTTCTGTTAACGTTGATTTAGAACCAGGTACTATTGATGCTGTTAAAACTTCAAAAATTGGTAACTTATTCAGACCAGATAACTTTATTTATGGTCAATCTTCAGCTGGTAACGTTTGGGCTAAAGGTCATTACACTGAAGGTGCCGAATTAGTTGATTCAGTTTTAGATATCGTCAGAAGAGAAGCTGAAGGTTGTGATTCTTTACAAGGTTTCCAAATTACCCACTCTTTAGGTGGTGGTACCGGTTCTGGTATGGGTACTTTATTAATCAGTAAAATTAGAGAAGAATTCCCAGATAGAATGATGGCTACATTTTCAGTTGTCCCATCTCCAAAAGTTAGTGACACAGTTGTTGAACCATATAATGCTACTTTATCCATCCACCAATTGGTTGAAAACTCAGATGAAACCTTCTGTATTGACAATGAAGCTTTATATGATATCTGTATGAAAACTTTGAAATTACCACAACCATCTTATGATGATTTAAACCATTTAGTCAGTTCAGTTATGTCAGGTGTTACTACTTCACTACGTTACCCAGGTCAATTAAACTCAGATTTAAGAAAATTAGCTGTGAACTTAGTTCCATTCCCAAGATTACATTTCTTCATGGTTGGTTATGCTCCATTAACTTCTTTAGGTTCTCAATCATTTAGATCTTTAAGTGTTCCAGAATTAACCCAACAAATGTTTGATTCTAAGAACATGATGGCTGCTTCAGACCCAAGAAATGGTAGATACTTAACTGTTGCTGCTTTCTTCAGAGGTAAAGTTTCAGTTAAAGAAGTTGAAGATGAAATGTACAAAGTTCAAACTAAAAACTCATCATATTTCGTTGAATGGATTCCAAATAATGTTCAAACTGCTATCTGTTCAGTTGCTCCAAAAGGTTTAGATATGTCTGCTACTTTTATTGGTAACTCTACATCTATTCAAGAATTATTCAAAAGAGTTGGTGATCAATTCGGTGCGATGTTCAGAAAGAAAGCTTTCTTGCATTGGTATACCTCTGAAGGTATGGATGAAATGGAATTTACTGAAGCTGAATCAAACATGAATGATTTAGTTAGTGAATATCAACAATATCAAGATGCTACTGTTGAAGATGATGAAGAATTGGATTACGGTGAAGAACAATCATTAGATGAAGTTCTTGAATAAATTTAGCGTAAAACAAAAGATGAATTGATGAAGAATAATAATTAGAGAAGGATACCCTATTTTTTTAATTTAATTTGTTTTGTTACGCCCGGTTAAGATTTTTTATTATATATATATTTTTGGTTATGAGGATCTTCATTTATAAAGAAAAAGGTGCTGTATCTTTATCTTTCAAAGTGAATGATGGGTCCTCTTGATTTTTACTCAGTTTTTAATTTTTTATATCTTCCCTATTTACTCTGTTTCTATTTTATTGTGTTGAGGTCTTAAAGAAATTTTCGGTTGATTTTCCAGAGTGAGATTACTCGTTGAATACGTAGTTGTCCTTCTTTCTATGACGTTTCGATTGTTTATTTGATCAAATAGTTTTGATGCTGCTGCTTTTTTATCATTCGTATACTTTTATTTCATTCGCCGAACGGAAATTTCCGTGCACAACCGGCCGGTCGCATTATCAGCGTGTAAGGCCTTGAAAAAAAGATGTGATGATAACAAAATACAATGAATATAATGAATAGGTGATATTTAAACAGACACTTTTCCCTTGAAAGTTCTTAGTACTACTGTTTATTATAGAGCTGACAGGTTATTGGATTTGGGACGAGATCATTCACAATTCTTTTGAATAAGCACCAATTTATTAAAGGTATTGTTAATCATGAGTAATTCAGACTCACCATTGCTTAAGCCATATAGTAAAGCCCTCGATGATCCAACTCTTGGGTCCCCTGGTCTTGTCGCCAGAGAGCTGGCTCAACCAGATGAAAACATTGACTCTTTGACCATTGGAAATGGGAACACTTATGGAGCTATTGATCAAGACTTAGAGAGTCAGCCACAGGAAACTGAACAGGATCCAAATGTTGGTGAAATCGACCCTGCTCAATTAAAACTTATAATAGGGACTTTATACATTGGATCATTCTTAGCTGCTCTGGATACTACTATTGTTACTACTTTATTATCAACAATTGCATCAAGCATAAATTCAGTGTCCAAAATGTCATGGATTGCCACATCTTATTTATTATCATGTTCTGCCTTCCAACCATTATATGGTAAATTATCAGATATCTACGGAAGAAAATCATTATTGTTATTCTCCAATGCTACATTTGCTCTTGGCTGTTTAATTTCAGGTCTTTCTCATAATTTGGTTGGTTTATCAATTGGTAGATTCATAACAGGTATTGGTGGTGGTGGATTAACATCATTAAGTACAATCACCACTAGTGATTTAGTTCCATTGAGAAAAAGAGGTATTTACCAGGGTCTTGGTAATATTGCATTTGGGGTTGGAGCTGCCACTGGTGGTATCTATGGTGCATTATTTGAGAAATATCTTGGTTGGGAATATGCCTTCTTCAGTCAAGTTCCTATTGCATTGATTAGTGTTTACTTGATTTGGAGAAACTTAAAGCTACCAGAAGGTTCAATTGGGCTAGGTATGACTGGCTCTAGATTAGCTAAATTGAAACAGGTTGACTTCTTGGGTGCTACATTATTGGTCTCTGCATTGTTAAGTTTTATGATTTTAGTTTCATTTGCAGGAAACGAAATTGAAATTAACGGCGGTGCCTTCTGGGGATTGATTGTCTTTACAGCTGTTACCTTAGGCTCTTTTGGTTATGTTGAATTGTATGTTTCACCTCAGCCAGTTTTACCTGTTAGGTTATTTGCCTTCATAACAGTCTTATCATCAGGTTTGGTAAATTGGTTCATGACAATGTCTGTTTTCACCTACCTCTTCTATATGCCTGTCTACTGGAGTTCTGTTGTTGGTTTAACTCCAACAGAAATAGGTTTGAGAACCATTTCTAATTTTGTGGGTGTATCAATGGGTTCAGTTTTGTCTGGTATATATATGAAAAATACTGGTAAATACTATTGGTTCTCGGTAATTGCAGGTATTTTGACAATTCTTGGTGTTTATGGCTTATATGTCACAACTGAAACAACATCTACATTCTTCCAATATATTGAGTTATTCATCCCAGGTGCTGGCTATGCTGCAAGTTTAACTGTTACTTTATTGGCTTTGATTGCTTCAGTTCCTCATGATCAACAAGCTGCTACAACATCAATTCAATATGCCTTCAGAGCCACTGGCTCAACCATTGGTGTCGCTGCTTCAAGTTTCATTTTCCAAAAATACTTGTTAAGCTCTTTAACTACCAGATTATTTTCAATCCCATCAGATTATTCAAAAGAAGAGGTTCTTGAAATAATTCAAAAAGCTTTCAACAGCTCAGAATATACTCGTAAAGCACCAGAAGTCTTTAGAGATGCAATCATCAAGAGTTATGATATTGGGACTCATAAGGCTTTGCTTTTCAGTTTCATAACTTGTGTCATCGCTTGTGTTGTTGGGTTGTTTATGAAGGAGCATGTTTTGCACACAACCATACATAGAAAATGATATGGGAACATGGGAAATATTACTTTAATAGAACGAGACTTTATAGATATTGAATAATAATAATTTGTAGCTTCTTCTTATCTACTTATAGTTGTTGTCATGGTAACCAATATTCGCGAATTGCTAGCTCATCGTTAAAAAATCTGGTTTATACTAATCTCGAGAAAGTTGAGCTTAACTCCAACAATTACGTTATTGAAGCTAGATTAAAGTCCATCAGTTCCAATAATGTCAGAAGAAACACAAGCTCCAGTACCTGCAAAACAGCCAAAAGCTTCCAAGAAAAAGAAAGGTTCCAAAAATCCTGCTGAAATCACTCCAGAATATATAGCTGAACAACGAGCCAAAAGAGAAGCAGCTAAAAAGGCAAAAAAAGATGCACTTATAGCCCAGGGAATTGATCCAGAACAGGTTGATACTCCACCTGATCTAAGGTTTATTTCAAGACCAATCTTAAAAATACCAAGAGATGAATCTGACCCGCTATTTAGTAAAAATGGTGTTAATGTGAAGATTATGACTTATAACGTTTTGGCACAAGCGCTTATTAGAAGAACATTGTTTCCAACGAGTGGTAATGCAGTCAAGTGGTTCAAAAGATCTCAAGTGTTGTTGAGTGAATTCAAACATTACAATTGTGACGTTTTATTATTACAAGAAGTGGATCATGTTCAATTCAATTCCTTTTGGAGATCTGAATTCGAAAAATTGGGTTATGGTGCTGTGTTTAATAGATGGGGTGATAAGAACCATGGTGTTGCTATATTTTTCAGAAATAGTTTGTTTGATGTCACCGATAGAATGTATATCGATTATGATAAAGAAGAGTCTGGAAATATTCCACCAAGAACAGTCACTAAAAATGTGGGTCTAATATTAGCATTGAAGTTCAAGGATTCTATATTACAAGAATTCCCAAAAACAGACAAGAAGGGGATTCTTGTTGGTACAACACATCTTTTCTGGCATCCATTTGGTACATACGAGAGAACAAGACAGACTTATGTCATTCTGAACAAGTTTAGAGAGTTCATTAATAGAGTTCAGGTCTTACAAAAAGGTTCCTGGTTTCATTTCTTTGGTGGTGATTTCAATGCTCAGCCCTATGATGCACCTTATCTATCCATTACTTCGAAACCAATACACTATGATACTCGTTGTAAAACAGTCATTGAATGCTCTACATCTTTTCAATATTCAAAATTGCGTGAAGGTCTAGAGGATGAAGATGAAGATGGTGGTAATATTGAGAAATTTGGTGAAAATCAGCCACAGCATCCAGTCCCAGATTCATTTACTCCAACTGAAGAACAGGCACAGATTGTTAAGGATATGGAAGATTTACACAACTTACAACCAATGAGGGCTATATCATTGTACTCTGTTGCATATAAGCTTCTCCATCCTGAGAATTCAGGCTTAGATAATGAGAAAGGAGAACCAGAAGTATCAAACTGGGCACATGCTTGGAGAGGTTTACTTGATTATATATTTTACATTACAGAATGGGACTTGAAGTCAGACTCACAAGTCAAGAGCTTATCCGAATTTGAACAATTAACTAACGTGAAAATTAATGGTTTATTGAGAATGCCACCTGGAAAAGAGATGACTGAACACGGCCAACCACATGAAGGTGAATACCCAAGTGATCATTTATGTATGATCGCCGACTTGACACTAATATTATAGATTGCACAAAATACTACATCATGATACTAATCTATCAAATTTCCCCTTTATTAATTATATTCTTCTAGTAGTGTGTCTTTTAAAAGATAAACACTTGATCGTTACCTTTTGATGGCATTTTGGCTTCAGTGAAACCTAATTCTTTGGTAATGTCAATTAATAAAGTTTTCATACCTTGAGGACCACAGACTAGAATTCTTGAATCTTCAGAAGGTTTTGGCAAGTATTTTTGAACCATTTCTTTGGTAACATAACCGGTTTCACCTTCCCAGTTTGCTGGTGGGTGGGTCAAAGTCAAATGGATATCGATGTTTGGGTATTTAGCATTCAATTCTTCAATTTCTTCCCTTAACAAAATATCATTTTCAGTCTCGTTGGCGTAAATCAATGATAATTTTGTGAAATCTTCTGGGGTAGTGGTGATTTCACTGATCACTTGTAGGATTGGAGTGATACCTGAACCACCAGCAACTAAACCAATTTCTTTAACTTGGTTAGTGGAATAACTAAATCTACCAACTGGGCCTCTGAAGTCAACAAATTGACCTGGTTTCATTTCAGCAAATTTCTTGGAAACCTTACCATCTGGGTAGGATTTCACTAAAATATCAAAGAATCCTTTATCAAATTTAGAAGAGATTGGAGTGTAATGACGGATTTCGTCTTCAACTTTAACTGCAACATGATGACCAACTGGGATTTCCAACACTTCATCTTCTCTAACCAATCCAAAACGATAACTTTGAGAGATGTTAGTGACTGTCTGTATATTTGGCTCAAAAAATAGCACTTACATAGCTGTATTTCTTGAAATAATGGTCTTATCAAGTAGTTCTAAAGATCTCCATTTTTTCTCATCCAATGATCTTCTTCTGTCTGTTTAAAAAGTTAGTAAATATTTGATAAGTGTCTTCCAATATTATACTTACTATAAGCATTAAATAATCTAAAACCCAATAAGGACACGAGAAGAACTAAAACATGCGGTAAATAGTCAACGTTCATGATGCAAATCCCAACAATAACTAAGATCACTGGAATATAAATCCCATGGAGTGGCTGCTTAAGCAGCTCAGTTTTATCTTCGACCTTAGAGCTCATAGTGACTGGATAGTTCTATTTGACCAAGAAAGTCGGCAAAAACTTTGAATATGGAGTATTAAAAGAATAATTTTCAAGATCAAAACAATAATTAATCATCGCCGTTGAGCTTCTCGGTCAAAAAGGCGTAAAAAGCAAAAATTCGCGGAATGTTTTTTACAGCGTCAGGGCTTCAAACGCTAATACAAATTTGTAAAGAAATCTATAAGTTCATTTTTTCATTGAGACAAAAATATATAATATATATAGGTTGAGAATTCATTAAAAGTCTCTTGAATTGAAGTAAACAGTTTTAGTGAAACAAGTATTGCAAAAAAAAAATAGGAAGTTATGATTAAAGTTCATCAACACCCACAATACCATTTCTGATGGCCCATTCTTTAGAACTCAAAAACACATTGTATGGATCTTGTTCTTTTCTTATTCTCTTGAAATTCTTCAAGTTTTCACCAAACCATTCTTGGTTCTTTTTGGCAAATCCTCTCATTTCACCATCTTTATAAGCTTTCTCCTCCTTAACATCACCAGCAGCCCATTCAACAGAACCAAGGAAGTTCTTAGCCCAATGTGGTTTACCACCAGCAGCACCCATGGTTTCTTCAAATATCTTGAACCATTTACCAATTGGTGAGTTGGTGAAGAATGGTCTGTACATAGTAGCATTGATATATAGGGTCAACTGTGAGTTTGTAACATCTGATAAAGGAGCATAGTTTAAGGTTGGTGTGTTATCTAATAATGGGCGTAAGTCATTACCTTTGATTGGACCTGGTGAAATTTCAGTACGGTTTGTGACATCAGCAACATTTCCAATGGCATTTGTTGTTGTGGTGTTTGAACAACGAACTTCAACTGGGACATGAACATAAAAATCGTGGTTAACAGCAGCAGTATTGATATAATGTTCCAAACTTCTTAGAATTTCTGGACCATTGTTTAATGGCGCAGCCCATTCATCAACAAATTGAGAAAACAGACAATCCATATTTAAGCCTTCAACAGATGGTTGGACTGCGATTGCACCATTTCCTAAAGTTTCAACAGTACCATATTGACGATTAAAAATGAATTTTTCAACATATGGTGTCAAAGGTGAATAAATGTGAACAGCAATCCATAACAAAGATTCATAAAATAGTCTTCCCAACTTTGTACCATACCAACTTTCTCTAGGAGCGGATAATGGTTCTTCAGTTTTTTGACCTCTCCATAAGATACACTTCTTCGCATAAGGAAACCACCAAACTCTAATAAATTCTGAACTGACCCATAAAGTGTCCCATTTTTCTAAAAGAGTATCAAAATTTATAACTTCTTGTGATGATTTGATGTTAAAAGCAGGAATTGCACGGATAGTAGCTTTGACAATGACACCAATTTTACCTAACCCTAATAATGCTGCTCTGAAAACGTCTTGATTGGTCTCTGAATCTAAATAAACTATTTCACCTTTCCCATTAACAATAGTTAAGTTGACAAATTGTTGAGAAACTAATCCATGATATGGGGAAGCACCATGTGTACCAGTAGAGATGATACCAGCAACTGATTGTTCACTAATAGATCCTAAATTTTGTAACGCTAACCCATTATCAGCCAAGTATTCATTAAGTTGATATATTCTGAGACCAGCTTCAACAGTAACATCTGTAAATAATCCTGACTTATCTTTTTGTAAATCTAAGACTTTATTGAACTTATCAAGGTTCACTAACCATTCATTTGTCATTGTTAAATCACTTGGAGAATGACCAGATCCGACAACCATTATGGTTGTATTTGCCTCACGGGCTCCCTTAACAAGGCCAACTATTTCATCTAATGTGCTTGGTTGAAAATACAATGATGGTTTACAGCTAAATATACCGGCCCAATTTGAAAAGATATAATCTTTTCTGCCCAATCCTATAATATTAGTCACCATGGTTTGCAATACTTTCCAAGAAACGAGGTGAACAAAATGGTTAATGGAAAGAATGTAATGATACAACCGAGATCACACAGGTGTTTGATAGATATAATGTTTTGGTAACAATATCTAAGGAGCTGCTATACCGCTCGTGAATAGTACTTTGTAAAACCACCAATAAAGATTGAAATATATCAAAAATTTAACGGTCCAATCTTTGTTTATGATTTGATCTCACCATTTTTTTTTCACAAAAAATTTCGGAGCATGAATGAAAAATCTACACTTTTGCAGCCAAAAAATCAAGGTTTTTGGATGCTTTTCCTCTTGAATTGGAGCATTTCTGTGACTTTAAAAAGGTACTCAAAACTCTATAAGCTAGTAAGAATGCCTAAGCAGGAATCCATCCTCTAGCATCACCAAGCAGATCAGCAGAAGAGCCGATTCGCAGGACAAATTCGCGGAAACGGTGGCTTTCACGTCACAATTTGACAGATGCCATAAAATACGCGTCTGTTCAATCAACAGCTTTAGTACAAAACTTTTGTTAATTGGAGAACATGGCTAGAGCTGAAAGGTATAATAGAGGGAAGTCATGGAGGGATAAGTTCTTGAAGTCAAAAAAACAGAAAGAGAAAAAGAAGGATAACAAGCCTATATTTGTTACTGAAGATGATCTTTTCAAAAGAATTGGTTCTGGTAATGATTATTCCACTGAAAGGTTTTATGATTGGAATATAATGCTGTCGAATCATATACTGGATAAAGAATATGAAGAACCGAAAATGCGGTCTTTGAAGGATTTATGCGCGATGCAAATAGCTGAACACCATGATCTTATCAATCATGAATTGCTCAAGAATGGGAATTGGTCAATATGGGCACCAGTTTGGAAGTATATTGTACGATGGAGAAGAGATAATTTCAAAACTTTCCAAACATTTGCTGATGCCTTTCATAGATCCTCTGAGTTTGCGTGCCATGGTAATGTGAGGAGCTATCCATCATCGAGATTCAAAACACTTTTATCCAACACTGCACAAGATACTAAACGGCATAGAGTTGAAAGACTGTTCAGTAATATCAAATTGACAAATCTCATCAGCAATTTGAATAATTCATGGTTCCCTCATTTGACAGTACTAGAGATAAGTAAAGATTTACAAGATGATGAGTTATTGGAACTTACAAATCTCACAAACCTCACAGCACTCAAAATTACGCAAACCAATGGTATGAAAGATACAATTGTGAATAGTTGGTGCTCTGCTTTAAAGTCACAAAAGTGGACCCGATTACAAGTCTTATGCCTCCCAAGAGTAAGTGAAAGCTCTCTAATCAAACTACAAAGACAAGTTATGAACAGCAGGCTGCTTTACATTGAGATTGAAACAGGAAGTTCAAGATTCAACATAGATAAAGAATGGCCCAATTTAGATCGTACACATTGGGAACTGATCAAAGAGAGGTCTATCATTGAACAACCACTGGCTCTAAAGTTCCAGTCGTTGTTATTGTTACAGCGGATTGAAAATCGTTCATTGATTCCAACGTCATCTACGATACTTCTTGATTTCAACATCTTGGATAAAGAATTTGTCGACTATGGAGGGCTTGTCTCGCAAACTGAGTATGATTCTTTATGGAATATGGGTGAGGTTAAAGGGTGCTACTTGGGGCTTTTGTTGAAAAAGTTGCCAAAATTTGAGAATACTGTGAAGAAGGCTACTGGAGTCAAGAGATTAAAGACAAATCCAAAGCCAAAAGTGACTTCTCTCAATTCATTCTTCGACCTATGACGCACTAATAGAAAAATAGATAGTACCAATCACCATACTGTAGCTCTACAGTCAATAGAATTCGCCTTATAAATTCATTAGGATAGATAATAAAAGAAAATAATAATAAAATTTGAAAATAATATACTCAACCACCAACCAATAACAACAGGAACAAAATTGACAGTATATATAAAAAAAAGTAAAGACAGGATAACTTCAATGATAAAAATCTAAAAAAGAAGAACAACTAATTTAAAGTTATATTAGGGTATCGTAAACATTTGCAGGAAAAAGAGAAGAATGATATTCCATATCACGCTTAGTATTCTTCACCTTCTTCTTGATCGATTGAATCGATACCAACTTCTTCATAATCTCTTTCTAAAGCAGCTAAATCTTCTCTTGCTTCAGTAAATTCACCTTCTTCCATACCTTCACCGACATACCAATGGACGAAAGCACGTTTAGAATACATCAAATCGAATTTTCTGTCAATTCTTCTCCAAGCTTCAGCAATAGCAGTAGTGTTAGATAACATACAGACAGCTCTTGAAACAGCAGCCAAGTTTGCTGATGGAGGAGCAGTTGGTGGTTCATAACAGATACCAATTTTGAAACCAGTTGGGATCCAGTCAACCAATTGAACAGTTTTCTTAGTTTTAACTTGTGCAACAGCGTTTTGAACATCTCTTGTAACAACATCACCTCTGTATAATAAACAAGTAGCCATATATTTACCAACTCTTGGGTCACATTTGACCATTTGGTTACCTGGTCCGAAACAGGCGTTTGTGATTTCAGAAACTGAGTTAGATTCATGAGTAGCTCTTGATTTTGAAACAACTGGTGCATAACCGACTAATGGGAAATGGATTCTTGGGTATGGGACTAAATTGGTTTGGAATTCATTCAAATCAACATTTAATGAACCATCAAAACGTAATGAAGCAGTAACTGATGAAACAACTTGAGCAATCATGTTATTCAAGTTTGCGAAACTTGGTCTTGAAATATCCAAGTTTCTTCTGCAGATATCATAAATAGCTTCATTATCAACCATAAATGTACAGTCAGCGTGTTCTAAAGTGGTATGGGTAGTTAAAACAGTGTTATATGGTTCAACAACTGAGGTAGAGGTTTGAGCAGCTGGGTAAACAGCAAATTCTAATTTGGATTTTTTACCGTATTCCAAACTTAATTGTTCTAATAATAATGAACCAAAACCTGAACCGGTACCACCACCTAAGGAATGGGTGAATAAGAAACCTTGTAAACCATCACATTGATCGGACATTCTTCTAATTCTATCTAAGACATCATCCAATAAATCTCTACCAACAGTGTAGTGACCTCTAGCATAGTTGTTAGCGGCATCTTCTTTACCTGTGATTAATTGTTCTGGATGGAATAAATCTTTGTAGGCACCAGTTCTAACTTCATCAACAACATTTGGTTCCAAATCAACATATAAAGCTCTTGGGACGTATTTACCTGAACCAGTTTCACTGAAGAAAGTTGAGTAACCTTCTTCTGGACCTTTTGGTCTGTTTAAACCTTCTTGTAAGTATCCATCTGGTTGAATACCATGTTCTAAAGAGTATAATTCCCAACAGGAGTTACCGATTTGACAACCAGCTTGACCAACTAGATTAATAATGTTAGTAAATATACCCAACAACATAGGGATAGCCTAATATGAAGCTGGGTTTTGAGTTTGAGATTGATTTCACCATGGTCAACGCGTCTAAAGTCCCCTGATACACAATTCTAACACGCTTCAAGATCTCCTCAAAAGACAAACACAACCGCCAGCTTCCATGAATTATAAACACGTACCGTTAACACTGATAACTTCTCTCATATTTTAAGCTGATGTATTGTTCTCTTGTGATTGTTTTACAAAAGTGTTTATCAAAGAGGAGGCAAAAGATTTGTTCGTTCTCGCTTTTTTTTCTTCTTGAATGTAAACAAACCACCAACTTTTTTTCATGGGAATTTTTTGAGACTGATCAGAAAATGATTTTTGTTTACGGTTTCCTGATGCGGTAAAATATGCCCACGTGATTTATTCACCATGGCAACCGCGTTTCTTAGTCAGCGTAATACACTTTGAGCTTCGAGTAGAAGAACTTTTTGACAGCTTTATGGAATTTTGTGGTAAACCAAAAGATTGGAAAGTATATAATTTTATCTACAAGCACTTTGTTGTCCGTATGTCATCAATTTCTATTCGTTATAAATTTGGGATAGCAAAGAGTATATGATATCTATTAGTTTTGTATGCGACTTGTGACGATAACTTATCCTTATCTGTCTCGTTATGACATTGATGAAGACGTTCAATGAGGATGAACATTCACCAAGCTTGTATATCTCAACAATGTGTCTATTTGTGAATTTGCTGGGCTGCATATCTTTTGTTACATCTTGGAAACAACTAAACTCCAATAATAAAATTTCATCTTTGAAATGGCCCTTGGAATATTCCCATTTATAACCAGATGCCTTGGATATGGGGTTTATTATCTTCTTTTTCACTTCTAACCGCACTTGACCTATCACCTTCATGTAGTCTTCTCTTGTTGGTTTATAATCAGGTATGGCTAATGGTACCAATTTTTCATCATTTGTTGCGTACTCTGCAACATCTTGTTCCTTTTTGGAATCAATAACCTGCGTTGATGTTGTGTTATCTTTCTCTTCATTATTTCCTGGTGGGACGGTTGTGTATGAAATCCCATCAGGTCCATCTTCAGCGTAGATTTTGACTGGTTTTCCTTCTTTCTTTGCATACACTTGAACTTCCTCTCCGTTCACAACTGCTTTAGCTTCGCCATTTCTATTAACAATATTTGACGAGGCATCAGTATCATCCACTTGTGGACCTTTTATGAGCTTGTTCAAGTTTCCTAGATCATACTTGAGGAAATGAGCAAATCCATCACATTGAACATCTTGATGTGATTCATGATTTGTCTTGAGCTGATGCAAAAAACCCTCAAACGACGTAACCGATTTGGTATAACCCTTTTTTAATTTGGGCTTTGGGTTGGAAGCCATCTTGTCCCTTGATATCTGTGAATCAAAACAAAAAACTTGGGTTAGTTTCGGCGTTTTGTTGGTGATTGTTCGTTTGGTGAATGCTCTTGATGGAATTTTTTTTTCCTCGAAGAGGTTTAACTTTGACGTCTTTTTTTCGCGAGTATGTACAGATAGGCTACACAAAATTTCACTAGACTAAAGATCTTAAAACACCTGAATATTTATTCAAACTACACATGACTCGCCCCTTTTCCTCCAATAGTCACTGACTGCATGGTAATCACCGGCCCATCTCCGTATAGCGTTAATAACGGTCTTTGGAGGTTGAAGGAATGTCTCATGGCCTTTTTCTTGTAATGAAGTTAAAATATCAGAGCCAATGTGTTCTTCATGTTCAATATGGTTTGGCAAAAGTTGATGATGGAAACGTGGATATGCAATGGCTTCCAATAGTGGCATGTTATAACTATAAATACGAACAATGGCTTGAAGAACAGAAGTCACAATTCTGCTACCACCAGCTGCACCAATAACAAGATCCGGTTTCAATAATTCATTCACCACAATGGTTGGTGACGATGATGACAATGGTCTTTTTCTTGGTCTTATGAAATTATAAATTGATGGCTCAATACCGAAGGCATTAGGAACGCCAGGCACTGAGAAATCATCCATTTCATTATTAAAAATTATACCAGTAACTGGATCAATAACCAAACAACCAAATAATAGGTTGACAGTTGAGGTCATGGAGACAGCATTGTGATGGCCATCGACGATTGAGAAGTGAGTAGTCCCATGAGGGTTATTGAGCTCATAAGCTGGCTTGTAGTCTGACCAATTTGCTAACGTCTGGTTATCTTTGATATGACGCAATGCATAGTCTGACCAATCTTGACTAGTGATATGTGTTGTATCATTATTTGTGGAGTCTCCTAGTCTACTCCTAGCACTTGCTACCCATTTCATAGCTTCAACTAGTCTGTGTGTAGCTAAAGGGTCCATATCACCACCTTCTAATGTTCCAAAATGATCCATAATGTTCAACCCCGAGATTAAAGCAGCCCCAGAGCATGAACCAGCACATGTGTAAACATCATTACCAAGATATTCAGTTTTCAATGCTGGAGAGAGTTCAACTTCATAGTTTTCAAAATCTGCTTTTGAAAAAACACCACCATTAGCATTGGCAGCTTGAATCAAATTACCAGCTATAGGTCCATTTGGATCATAAAAAACAGCATCACTCCCATTATTAGCAATCAAACGTAATGTTTCACCAATTTTAGGTCTTTTGATTAAATCACCAGCTTTAACAACATCATGTTTTGAACCTTCCTTGAAGACAAAATCCCAAAGTGAATAGTGTTCCCTAAAGAATTTCTTATCAATTTCTATAGCAGCAGCTAAAACAACAGATGCATTCCACCCATTTTCAGCGACATCAATTACTGGTTCAATTAATTCTGCCCAGGTTAGTTTACCAGAACCTTCATGTTTGTAAAGTGTGTATAAACCTTTCAATTCACCAGGAATTGCTGCTGCCAATCCACCAACTTGTGATAAATGCTCACGTCCTTTAAACATATCTTTATGACCTGCTAATGGAGCCATTTCTCTAGCATCAATGGAGATAGCTTGTTTACCATATTGCTTTGATACAATATACCCACCACCTCCGATACCTGAGCTGAAGGAATTAATAACACCAACACATAAAGCAACAGTAACAGCTGCATCTGCTGCGAACCCACCTTTCTTCAAGATGTCAACACCCAGTTGTGAGCAGAGTTCTATATCTGACGACACAGCACCATACATTGATTTGTGTAAATGATTTGGACTAGGGTCTAATGAAGGCCCTCTTTTCAATGGGTTTATATCGATTCCTCGGTCTTTTGAAATTCTGTATAGATAATCATCTTGTGATGGATAAAATGTATTGAAGGGTATTAAGGATATAGTAATTCTGGTTGAAAGTAATATCAGCGTGAATACTAAAAGTATTGAGCTTGTTTTCCATAGTCTTTTGACCTTAAACCTCCTTGTATCGGCTTCACTCTTTTCAATATCTAGACTGAAATTCGAAGTCATTTTAATACCTTTGGAAGCTAATAAAACAAACGGAAATGGGATAAATGAAGCTTGTGTTGGTTTCAATCAAGTACAACTAAGCACTTATTTGACTGTTTGACGAAATTTGTGGCTTCGGATAGTGTGGTTTTTAGTTATTCATCAAGTCAAGTGGCTGACGATCGCTGTGTACTTTGAAAAAAAGCTTATCGGTATCAATGTTACATAATCGTCATACAAATTCAAATAAACGTTAACAAAATTGAATATCTTTTCTTTAATCAAATATATAATAGTAAATCGTCAAAATTCTGTCAGCTATATAAATTCAAATAAAAAGTGATCTGTATATACATAAGGGTTTGCCACTATTAACTGAAACAAATAGTTATTGAGCTGCTTATTCAATGATACGGGTGATCAAACCAGTACCAACAGTTCTACCACCTTCTCTGATGTTGAATCTTTGACCAGCTTCCAAAGCAGTTGGGTGAACCAATTCACAAACCATTTCGACATTGTCACCTGGTAAGATTTGTTGAGATGAATCACCACCTTCTGGGAAGGTTAAAACAACGGTAACATCACCAGTTCTGATGAATAATTGAGGTCTGTAATGTTCACCAAAACCTGAGTGACGACCACCTTCTTCTTTAGTCAAAATATACATTGAGGCTAAGAATTTAGTGTGAGCTGAGATGGTACCGGTTTTAGCAATAACCATACCTCTTTTAATGTCATCTCTTTTGATACCACGTAATAAGATACCACAGTTATCACCAGCCATAGCTTGGTCCAATTCTTTTTTGAACATTTCAATACCGGTAACAGTAGTTTTCAATGGAGTTTTGTTTAAACCAACAATTTCAACTTCATCACCTTTCTTCAAGTTACCACGTTCAACACGACCAGTAACAACGGTACCTCTACCTGAGATTGAGAAGACATCTTCAACACCCATCAAGAATGGTTTTTCTAAATCTCTTTGTGGGGTTGGGATATATTCATCAACAGCAGCTAATAATTTATCAATAGCTTTGACACCAATTTCTTCTTCACGACCTTCCAAGGCACATAAAGCAGAACCCATAACAACTGGGACGTTATCACCATCAAAACCATAAGTACTTAACAATTCTCTCATTTCCATTTCAACTAATTCCAACATTTCTGGGTCATCAATAGTATCAACTTTGTTAACAAAGACAACAATGTGTTGAACACCAACTTGTCTAGCCAATAACAAATGTTCTCTGGTTTGAGGCATTTGACCATCAGAAGCAGCAACAACAATAATAGCACCATCCATTTGGGCAGCACCAGTAATCATATTTTTGATATAATCAGCGTGACCAGGACTATAATTTTTAATGTTAGTACAATTTCTTGGGGAAATAAAGAAATTCTAACTTACCAATCAACATGGGAATAATGTCTGTTAGCGGTTTCGTATTCAACATGAGCAGAGGAAATAGTAATACCTCTAGCTCTTTCTTCTGGAGCTCTATCAATGGAAGCATAATCCAAGAAATCAGCACCACCAGCTTCAGCCAAACGTTTAGTGATGGCAGCAGTTAAAGTGGTTTTACCATGATCAACATGACCAATGGTACCAATGTTTAAATGAGGTTTTGAACGATTGAATGAAGCAGCTGAACGAGCTAAAGCTGGACGAACAAATTGAGCAACGCCTGTTTTAGAATTAGTACTTGAACTCAATCAATGAAACTGAAAGCAGGAGAAAATAACTTACTGTTAGCGGCTGCAACAGCACGCAAGCTCAAACGAGCATTGTTAACCAATGTTTTAGTAAACATTTTAATGGATGTTGAGGCTAATCTTCAAAAGAAGGTTAAATTGTTCCCAATGGCACTTCATGTCCTTTTTTTCGATCGAAAAGTGATTTGATGAAAAATATTTTCGAATTTTTGTTGCCCAAACCGTCTTTCGGGTAAAACAAATGAATTCGCGAGCTCCATGTGTACCTAGATTTAGACAGTTTGTGGTACTTCGTTGTGCTAAGTTGAAATGGTTTGTAAAAATTGGGTTTATTCGGATGGATTAGTATCAGATGGTCGTATAGCTACAGTTTTTTGGGGGTGTTTCTAGAGCTTAATTGGAGATCTTGGAATACCAGATGATAGGTCTTAATGATGGCTCTAGGAACTCTTTTCAATGCTGGTAAAGCCTAGCTTTTTGTTGAAGATTAAAGCTCAACTCAAGGTATCAAAAAAAGTTCATTTTTCTCGGATGGGTTAATCTTTCGTTCTTCCTTCTGGGTTTCTGGTTCTTTTGAATTATGTTCATCTGGGGTTTGAAGATTTGAAGCATTAATTCCGCGAATTCTAAAGGCAAAAAAAATGGACAGAACTCCAAACAATTGAATTTATCATCAAACAAACTAGAAGCTATCTTTATATTACACTGATCATGAGTGGAAGTGAAGAGAAATGTATAATATTTGTCAAATGCATCAACGGTATTGATGATTTCCAGTTCGACGTGCCCATGGATTCCTCCATCACAAATGTCAAACAACAAGTGCGTGACAGATTGCCTCCATCAGTGGTTCCAAGAGCTAGTATATCAAGTATGGGTGGTTTGGATATAAATCCTTATAAGAATGTTCATGATTTGTATTATAGTGTGACTTCAAATCAAGCCTCTGACTTCACAAAGTTTTTGAACCTAAAGATAAATATTTGTCTATGTGGTGGTAAAGGTGGGTTTGGTCAGCTTTTGAAAGCACAAGCACATTCTATGAGTAAAAAAAAGAATAGGAAAAACTTGAAATCAAACTCAAAAGATTATTTCAAAACGTTGGATGGAAGAAGAGTTAAAACTATAAAGAAAATAAAACAATTGGATGAGTATATGAGCACATTGGATGAACATGAAAAGACCAAAATTGCAGAAAAGAAGGCAAAATTACAAAAAATATTAGATGTGGATCTCAATAAGAATGTCAAGTTTGAGGATACTAAATTCTTGGATGATGTGGAGAAACAACTTGAAGAAATACGTGAATCGGTCAATTATGTTGAATCTAGTTCTTCTGATGATGAGATCTCGTCTGATGACGAAAGTGATGAAGGAAATAGTCAGAGCATACAAGAAGGAAGCTCTGCCAGCTCTTCTTCATCCACTAAAAACAGAAGATCTAAATTCACTTCATTTTTTGATGAGGACGAAGATGACGATGAGATTGAGAAGGAACAAAGTACAAAATCTCTACCAAACTCCAAAGGAAAAGAAATTGAAGTCTAATACCAACCACCTAATGATATAATGAACCAAATATAGAACTAATAGTTACAAAACTACTGATTTTGAGTGTATTTGTAGGCTTCATTATTATATTGTGCTGCACTAACCGATGTCCAGTACTTAAAAGGGTTTCCCGGACTTGACTAATAGCTCATAAAAATTTATTTTGTAGCCAAACTTTGAAAACTCTTTACAACACTTCGAAGAACTTTGATTGATCTTGGAAACTTACGTTGTTTTAATCATGTCCTCCCAAGTGAAAGATATCAATTATCAAATAGATGCCTTCATTGAGTAAGTTGGACACTTTTTAAGTTCTCTTGGTGAATGACTCTTTTCTAACAATTTTTTTGCAGAAAGCTAAAACGTCGTCAAATTTCTGGTTCATATGTTGTCGCTTTGGAAACTTGTCAATTGTTGATGAGAGTCATTTCTGCTGCTAGATGGAATAACCCAGATCATTTGATTGAACAGATACGGCAGTTGGGGAAGACATTGATCAATGCTCAACCTAGGGAGTTTACGTGTGGTAATGTTATTAGAAGAATTTTAGCCATCATTAGAGACGAAGTTGTTGAATCTAATATTAATGAAAGTAATGCCCCAATGATCTCATCAATGTTTAGTTTACTATCCACCAATATAGAGAAAAAAGAACCTGCACCACCTCCACCACAAACAAACCCAAGAATACATCATAGTAAAAATCATGACCTAAGGTCAATCATCATTCAAGGTATTAGAGATTTGATTGATGAAATTTCAAATATAGATGAAGGTATCGAAGCAATGTCTGTTGATTTAATTCATGATAATGAAGTTTTATTAACACCAACACCTGATTCTAAAACAGTTTTGAAATTTTTATTAAAAGCTAGACAAAAGAGAAAATTTACTGTTTTAGTTACTGAATGTTTCCCAAATAGAACTTCAATTGCTCATAGCTTTGCCAAAGAATTATCAGATGCCAAAATTGAAACAGTGGTGATACCTGATAGTCATGTCTTTGCAGTGATGTCAAGAGTTGGTAAAGTTATTGTTGGTGCAAGATCAGTTTTCGCAAATGGTGGTACCGTTTCAAGTGCTGGTGTTGCAGCTGTTTGTGAATGTGCTAAAGAACACAAGACACCAGTGTTTTCAGTTGCTGGTTTATACAAATTGAGTCCGACTTATCCATTTGATGTTGAAAATTTGATTGAAGTTGGTAATTCTGGTAAAGTTATAAATTTTTCAGATAGTAATTTGGTCCAACATGCTGATATTACAAATCCATTATTTGATTATATTCCTCCAGAACATATTGACATCTACATCACTAATATGTATGTATTGATACTTCTACGCAAGATTTTGAGTCTTTTACTAACGTTTATTGCAGTGGTGGTTATGCCCCAAGTTTCATATATCGTATTGTCCTTGACAATTACAAGAGTGAAGATGTTGATCTGGATTAGTTCAATAGACTTTTCTAAATTCAATGAATCATGTGCACTCAAATCTGTAAGGAAACTTTCTCTTCTTGGTTCAAATGAATCAAAGATACTATTTTCTGCCCTGTGCCTCGCTCGGCCCAATTTTTCCATAGTTGGGTCTTGAGCTGGATGCTCTTCTCATTAAAAGTACATTTCCTTCATTGGTTTTGTGCTTGAGATTAGTAAGGGGCTAGATTGAATTTCAGGAATCTTCCATTGAGTACGGTTGCACCAAGGTTTAATATACTCATGGTGTAACTGTAATTATAAGACTTCACATCTCTGTTTCTTGCTGTGTAATCGTTCTCTGTTCCTTTATTTGTAATGATAGTTAGAAAAATACTAAATAGAATAAACACGCCCATCAATATACAAGCAGTTGTAGTACCAGATAGAAAAGAAATGACACATTCAAACTTTCTGAGCTGATTTGATCATGAAACTATTTGTATACTGAGTCACGTGAAAATCACAGTTTCGCGTATACACCTACGCGTTTAAACGCCAAAAACAAAACTGAAGAAGTTAACGAATCAATCAATCACTATTATTAAAGAACACTGTAAAAATGAAACTCAAGATCTATATGAGTGCTGTTGATAGACTCAGGAGTAAGTTGACTAGTGGCTACCCCATAAATTTATACTAACCTGATTAGATACTCTTGGTGCAATCATTGGTCTTAGGAAATACTGTGTTTTAAGATTCACTCCAACTCATTTGAATATAATCTCTGCATCGCTAAGTGAACCACAAGTTTGGTGTAAGCTATCAAATGAGCTATTTGATGTATATGAAGTTGAATCGTTGAGAGAAAACACAATCAGTTTCGAGATGAATGTTGATCAATTATTTCATGTCTTGAAACAATTTGAAAAATCAAATTCTGATCAATTAGCTATACGGCTTCAAAAAAGAGAGAATGATTCAGGGAAGAGAAGCGCTAGTCTTGCTGTGTTCTTTGATGATACTATATCAACCACGTCTGTGGTTACTCATACGTTTAGTATATCTGTGAGGTTATTGCGTAAAGAAAGTGATGAAAGAATAACAGAGCCTGAATTGTCAAACGTTGATGTGTTGATGAAACTACCGGTTGATATAAGTATGTTATTCAGAAGGATTGAAAGGTACAAGAATTTGGAATTTCTTAAAATCATTGGTACAAAGAATGGCTCACTATCATTAAATATTCAGGAGGAAAATAACTTAAACGTTACAATAACGTGGAATGAACTATTACAAGTTCAACAAAATTCAGATTCATTAAGTGGTGATGAAAGCTTTGAAATAATGGTCAAACTACGAGATTGGAAGTTAGGGGCCAAAATTTGTGAGATATGTAAAAATATGGTTTTAATCATAAGTAAAGATGAAGCACTTGTGCTACATTGCTATCTAGATGATTCGGAAACTTGTGAAATCATCTACTTTATCAACGGTGTTAATCAATGAACTATTAGTCTATATGTATTTAAGTTAATCAATCTATTTATTGGCTTCAGCAAATTCTTTAACAAAATCAACTAATAAATCAACAGAACGTTCACTAACGGCATTGTATAAAGAGGCACGCATACCACCAACTGAACGATGACCTTTCAAACCAGTCAAGTTCTTTTCAGTGGATTCTTTCAAGAATTTAGCTTCTAGACCTTCACCATTAATTGTAAAGACAACATTCATATTACTTCTAACAGTTTTATCAACTGGTAAATTGTATAATTCTGGGTAAGCATCTAAAGCGTCATATAATTTTTTAGCTTTACGCTCATTGATTTCTTGTTGAGCTTTTAATCCTCCAGCTTCAATCAAGTTTTCTAAAACCAAGTTTAAGATGTGTAAAGTGAAAATAGGAATGGTGTTGTAAGCACTGTTATTCTTGACAACAGTTGGGTAATGGAAGGCAATTGGAGATAATGGAGCATTAAGAGCTTTTAATTCATCATCTGAGGCTTGTTCTAATAAAGTTTTTTTAATAATGTAAACTGTTAGCCCAGCTAAACCAACATTTTTTTGAGCACCAGCCAAAATTAAGCCATATTTACTGACATCAATCTTACGTGATAAAAAGTTTGAAGACATATCAGCAGCAATTTCAATACCTTCAAATTGTGGAACATCTTTGAATTCGACACCATTAACAGTTTCGTTGTCACAGAAATAAACATATGCAGTTTCTTTTGGATCTGGTTTGACCCATTCACTGACTGGTTGGATTTTACCAAATGCACCATAAGCTTTTTTAGAGTCGGTTAAAACTTGAGTTTCAACACCTAATCTTGAAGCTTCTTCATGTGCTTTTTTACTCCATGATCCCGTTATAGCATAGGCACCTTTACCTTTATGACCAGTTTTCTTCACAAAAGAAGCTAACAAATTGGTAGCAACAGATGAAAACCCGGTAGTACCACCACCTTGCAAGAAGAAGACTTCATGAGTATCTGGGATATCCAATAATTTCTTGAAATTGGCCTTGGTGTTGTCAATAACTTCACCAGCTGGACCTGAACGATGTGAAATTTCACCAATACCTAAGCCAATACCGTTATAATTCACAAGATCATACGCAGCTTGTTGTAAAACTGAGGTAGGTAGTGCAGCTGGACCTGCACCAAAATAGTTTGGTTCTTCACGTTCTAGAGTACGAGACATTGTTATGGGTTTGGACTAGTATCAAAAGAAGAGTATATAATTTGGTTCGAGTCATCGCTTTATATTAGGCAATCGTTCAGAAAAAACATTGATGGACCCTTTTCGCGAATTTTACACTATCATGAGCATCGCGTCCTCCAAAAAGAGGACTTACTGGATACTTTATTGAATGCAATTGATAAGATGTATATATACAGGTTGGTATTTAATATTGCCATGCTGAAGATTATTAACTTCATGCCACCTCCTCTCCTTTTTTGCCTCAGCGACGCAAAAATGCCTGGTAAGCATCTTGATTGATACTGACATTACCAATAGCTCTCAACTTCTTCTTACCTTCTTTTTGTCTAACTAATAACTTCTTTCTTCTCGAAATATCTGATGCATGAAGTTTTTGCAAAACATCTTTTCTTTTGGCCTTGATGGTTTCTCTTGCAACGATTTTACCAGCAGCTTTTGCTTGGATAACGACCTCAAATAATTGGTTTTTAACATGTTCTTTGAATTTCTTACACCAGGCTCTTCCCACGGCATCCACTTGTGATCTATGCATGACTTGAGCTAAAGCATCGACACCATTACCATTAACCAAAAGCTCTAATTTAACAATATCTGAGTCTTGATATCCACTATCTTCATAATCTAATGACGCATAACCTCTAGTTGCCGATTTCAATTTACCAAAGAAGTCATCAACCAAATGTGATAATGGAACTTCATATCTAAGCAAAACTTGACCAGTGGTTAAATATGAAATCTCTTTTTGAATACCTCTATTATTTTCACATAATTTAATAACAGATCCTAAGTAATCTTGAGGGAAAGTCATGATAGCTTCGACATAAGGTTCTTGTAATTTTGAAACTTGATGTCTTTTACTAATAACATCAGGGAAATCATCCGGATTTGTAACAATTTCCTCAGTACCATTACTGTACAAAACTTTATACGGCACAGTTGGAGAAGTTAAAATCAATGAAGCACCATATTCATTCTCCAATCTTTCTTTGAAAACAGAAGCATGTAAAGATCCCAAAAATCCTAATCTCCAACCTTGTCCCAAAGCATTTGAGGACTCTCTTTGTAAAGTAACAGAACGATCATTCAAAACCAAATGTTGCATATGTTCATCAAACGCGGAAAACTCTGTCATATCAGCTGGGAACGCACCAACGAAAACCATTGGCTTAGGTTCTTCAAACCCTGGTAAAGGTTCAACAGGTTCTGCGACATTCATAAACGTATCACCAATCATAGCTTCAGAAGAATCTTTCATACCTGGAACAATATAACCAACTTGACCAGCACTCAAAGTATTTGTTGGAATACGATCAGGATACATTATACCAGTTTCTTTGATATCATATTTTTTATCAGTATGGGGAGAAAATACTTTTTGACCTTTTTTAATAGTACCATCAACAACATGAACTAAACAAATGACACCCAAATAAGAATCATACCAAGAATCAACTAACAGTGCCCTCAGTGGTAATTCAACTTTACCAACAGGTGGAGGAATTCTTTCAATAATTGCAGGTATAACTTGATCAACATTTAAACCTGTCTTTGCAGAGACTTGAATGATTTCTTCTTCTGGTAATTCAAAAGTGTTCACCACTTGGTCTATAGATCTGGGTATATCGGCCATATCTAAATCAATCTTGTTTATAACAGGAATCAATTTCAAATTCATACTATAAGCCAAATAGAAATTCGCAACAGTTTGAGCTTGAACACCTTGAGAAGCATCCACTAATAACAGGGCACCACCACAAGAGGCATAACTTCTTGAAACTTCAGCTCTGAAATCAACATGGCCTGGTGTATCCACAAGATGTAATAGGTAATCCTGTCCTTTATGATTATAAAACATTGAACAAGTTTGAGCTTTAACTGTGATACCTCTTTCCCTTTCAACATCCAGTTTATCCAGCACTTGTTTTTGACCTGGCTGTACGACCCCGGTCATTTCCAAAAGCCTATCACTCAATGTTGATTTCCCATGGTCAACATGTGCCACAATGGAGAAATTTCTATAATTTTCAATAGGTATATCATTTATACGTTCTTGTATAGATTTTTCAAATAATTTGGAACTTGAGGTAAACCCACGCCGTATGGTCAATGGTTTTATGAATGTGTTGATGCAAGATAGTCTAGATCCAAGCATGATTAATATCTTATCACTGCCACAGCTTTGGATATCTTGATTATAAGATCATCTTTGATCTCTGTACACTTTAAAATTTCGAGACTTCTATTTTTTTACCCGTACGTTAAAAGAAAAAAAAACTTGTGTTACGAGCCACATCAGTATAAACTTTTTTTTTTTTATCTCGATTGTGTTTTTATTTAATTTCACCAAAACAATAACAAAGAAACGGGTTATTTTGGAAATGACAAGTTGCTGTGGGAAGTTCATTGCTGCAGGTGTCACTGGTGCTGTTGTGGCTGCTGCTTTGTCAGAGGCTTATCATAGATATTTCGAATCTCCAGTTCCAAAGAGTTCTGAAAAGGCATTAAAATCCATCAAAAAGGGACCAATTCAACATGATGAGGATTTAATAAGAGAACAACTTGCAAGAAATTATGCATTCTTGGGTGAAGACGGTATGCAAAAGATTAGAGATGAATTTGTTGTAGTTGTTGGTGCAGGTGGTGTTGGTTCATGGGTTTGTACAATGTTGATACGTTCAGGTATTTCCAAGATTAGAATTATCGATTTTGATCAAGTCTCACTAAGTTCTTTAAACAGACACGCTGTCGCTACGCTAGAAGATGTTGGTACTTCAAAAGTTGATTGTTTGAAGAATCGTTTATTAAAAATTGCCCCATGGGCTCATATTGAAGCTATTAATCAACTATGGCATTTACCAAATGCTGAGGAACTATTATTACATGGTGGACCAACATTTGTTGTTGATTGTATTGATAACATTGACACAAAAGTTGATTTGTTGACATTCGCTAAGCAACACGATTTGAAAATTATAAGTTCAATGGGTGCAGCTTGTAAAAGTGATCCAACAAGAATAAATATTGGTGATATTTCTACAACTGAGGAAGATCAATTAGCAAGAGCTGTTAGACGTCGCTTAAAGAAAAGAGGCATCACTTCAAATATTCCTGTTGTGTTTTCAGCTGAAAAACCTGATCCAAATAAAGCACAATTATTACCATTACCAGAGGAAGAATTCCAAAAGGGTAAAGTTGATGAATTAAGTGCCTTGAAAGATTTCAGAGTTAGAATTTTACCAGTTTTGGGTACTATGCCTGCAATGTTTGGGTTAACTATTGTTTCATATATTTTGACTTCTGTTGCAGGTTATCCAATTGAACCTATTGAAGGTAAGAATAGAATTAAAGTTTATGATGGTATTTTCCAAAGTTTAGCAGGTCAACAAACAAGAATTGGTGCTGATCAACGAGTACCAATCTCTTTAAGGGAAGTTCCATATATTGTTGAGGAAGTGTTCAGAGGTAAATCACCAGTTTCCGGATTTTCAACAAGACTTACATTATCAAAATGGGATCCAAGTAGACCAGTTAGTTTAACAAATGTTGTTGTTTTAACAAAAGAGGAACAAAAATTCCATGAAGATCGTGTTTTGAATGGTGGTGAAAAATTAGAAGATGTTTATGATGAAAAAGTTTTGAATTTAGTTGAAAAAAGATTCAGAGAAGAGGAGTATTATGAAAATTTTAGATAAATAGTTGCATGCATATAGAGTTGTTTTAATAAAGTTAATGACAATAGAAATCTACTCAGTAAAACAATAAGTTAAAAAGCAATTGCATTAAAGTGACATGAACATGACAAAACTTGAGTTTGTGTTTGTTTGTTTTTTTAAGTTTTGAAAAGGGTATTAGAAGTAATATGTGAGGAAATAACTAGCCAGGATCTAATAAAAAAAGCACCAATGACAACAATAACGATTAATTTGGGTGGGGAAAAAAATAAACCAAAAAAAACAAGGCAAGGACATGAAAATAATTTGCATATTATGATAAAATGATGATTATGACTTTTAAGCAAATACTGAAGCTCCCATTGGAACTGATTCTTGTTGACGATATTCAGGAACAACGTTATCTTCCATGAAATAAGGATGTGTTAAAGCACGTTTAGCAGAGATACGAGCAGCAGGATCATAAACCAACATACTTTCTAATAAATCAATACCAGCAGGGTCTAAAGAAGGAACAGCTTGTTGTATATCTTTTCTATTCCATTTAGGGAATGTTGGTTTAAAATCTGGTAAATAAGTAACATCTGGCCAAACTTCTTCATTTGGTGTTCCCAATATTCTGAAAATTCTAAAGATTTGATCAATTTCTGAATCACCAGCAAATAAAGGTTTACGGTTAACCATTTCTGCAAAGATACAACCAATAGACCAGATATCAACGCCAGTAGAATATTGTTTACCACCTAATAAGATTTCTGGAGCTCTATACCATAATGTAACAACTTCATGGGTATAAGCTCTTAAAGGAACACCAAAAGCTCTAGCTAGCCCAAAATCTGCCAATTTCAAATTACCTTCTTTATTGATTAATAAATTTTGAGGTTTCAAATCTCTGTGTAAAATTCTATGACCATGACAATATGCAGTACCTTTAACTAATTGCATCATGAATCTTTTGATCATATCAGCACCTAAACCAACACCTGCAGGGATTGATTCCATATATTTCTTCAAATCTAAGTCCAAGAATTCAAACACTAAATATAATTTATGAGAATCTGAATGAATGATATCATATAATCTAACGGTGTTTTCATCTCTCATTTCTTTTAACAATGAGATTTCTCTTATAGCGGTAGATGGAACACCTTCATCTTCTGATTCCAAACGAATTTTTTTCAATGCCACCACTCTATTATTGTGTTTAGTATCAAGTGCCTTATAGACAACACCATAAGTACCTGAAAAAATGGGTTAGTTGACATGTCAAAAAAGATCATTTTAAATCATACTCACCTTCACCAACTTTTTCTAGACGTTGGTAGTTTGATAATTCTGGCATGATTCTATGTGTATATGATTTGTTTGAACCTGTGTTGAAACTCTAGGTCAATAATATTATGGAAAGTTTGCTAAGATCAAATTCAATCTTTTGAATTGTCAACGCGAAAACTTGATTTCGTTACACTTTTCCTAAAAGGTAAAAACTGGTGATTTTCTTGATCCTTGGAAACGACAGACTCGAATAAACAACGAGGAAACAAGAACAGAACGGCTTAATTCTCTGGGTTTTAGTGGTGGTGAATGTGGTTAAAGCCCTTTGATTTTGATGAGTTTGATCATTTCAAAACTCGATTTCAAGATCCAAAAACAGAAAACAAAAACAAAAAAAAAATTAACGTGCATTTCGGTTGACTGCCTAAAAGGGAAATAATAAAGGACTGGCTACAATAAATTTAATAAAGAATATTCGTTTTCTAATTCAATCCAATTATTTAATCCTTCTTTTGTTGACGAGCAGCTTTTCTTAGGGCTCTGACACGAATATCCTTGTGCATCTTCAAGTTCAAAGTGTTTGCCAATTTACTATAGACACCAACAGTACTTTCAATTCCAAAATGCATAAAGGCATGGACCCAGTATGGAGTAGAAGTGGCATATCTCTCTTGAGCACCTGAGCGACGACCGACAGATCTCAAGACACTGGAAACAAAGGTCTTTGGGTTTGGAATTGATAATGAAGCACGTCTAATTTTGGACATTGAAGAAGTAACCAAGTATGAAATGACACATTCAACATCAATGTTGGACGATGCCAATTCACCAGCTAATGCGGCACTCCAACTTTGTAAGAATGCTTTTGAACCTGAATAAGTGGCCAAGTATGGGGTTGGTAATAATCCACCAAAAGAACCCATGGTTAAGATTAACCCACGAACACCTTTGTTTGATTTAACAGTATCAGCAATGATTGGAGCAATGATTTGTGTAGCACGTAGAGTAGCTGTATTGTTAATGGTGATGATATTTCTCAATTCATCTTCTTCAGTTTCAACAAATGGAACTGGGATTGAATGACTTTGTCCAACATTGTTAATCAAGATTGTGATTGGTAAATTCTTGGTCAATTGACTAATCAATTCATAGTTTGATGGTTTATCACTTGCAAAATCAATGGCTAAAGTTTTAGTTTCAACTTTATATTTTGTTTCAAGTTCAGTAGCTAAAACTTCTAATTTTGATTGAGTTCTTGAAATTAAAAAAATATTGAACCCCTTTTTAGCCAATTGTAATGAATATTCTTTACCGATACCATCAGAAGCACCAGTGACGACAGCCCATTTATTAGATTTTGCACCATATTTTTTAAAATTAACTGGTGGTAAGACCAAAGTATCCAATACCACAGCAGCAAAACTTAGGAACGAAGTTGTTATTTTCAAAACACCAACTGATAACGCAGCGTAGAGTAACACATTCAAGATTTTGCAATTACCAGCTAAAGATTGAATCTCATTGAAGAAAGACATGATGCAATTTGATGATTCTTTTGAAGTTGACGTTAATTAAAAAGTTTTGTTCTTTTGCTTCAATTTTTATCCTCAAAAAAACCTGGATGATGACTAAGCCACAAGCCATAAAAGTTGAGATTGATTTAGCATTGGCTTAAAGAAGACTGTAGTGTAGAGGTCTAAGTGGCATTGGTTATTCACTTGAGCGTAGTCAGTGAGCTTGGTTCCACAAATGAATCAATGGAAAATTACTTGACTTGAGTGTCATTTCATTAGCAAGCTGTACAAGATCAATTACGTCTTTAACTACACAGAACTACCCTTTTATTCAACAAGCCAACTTAATCAAAACCTTCAAAAGACCCTTGACAATTGTGATGAAATAACTAAAACCCTCTTTTTTGACAGATCCTTTAATTTTTTTTCGGTTTTTTGTGTCTTGCGACGCGTCGAAATCTTTTTTTTTTTGAGCGTGTCGCGCGTTTGAAAAAAAAAAATCTGTCCCAAAAGGGAAATTTCGTGTTTAATGAGATGCGTCTCGAGAATTGAAACTTATTTAAAACCAGATTGGAATCCCATATACAAACAAGACATACACAATGTGATTCATTCCAACCAAATCATAGAATTATAGAGATGTCTGAAGAACAAGTATCCACACCAAGAAGAATCTTAAAGATGCTGAGCAGCACTTTAACTCCAAGTTCAATAACTCCAAGATCTAGAAAGAGAACTCAATCAGTTAAACCAATTGGTAATGCCATTCCAATCTTCAATTCAAGATCTGATGTTAAGTCAATCAAGAATCCATTCACACAATCTGCTAGTCCTATAAAGAAAGAATCACCAATACCTAAATCAACTTCTGAAAAAAAAGTTAAAATGCTGGAAAAGACTTTGGAGTCTATAACACCAACAACTACACCAACTAAACCATCAAATATCACCACCATTTCACAATTATCACCAAAAAAATTGGATTTCAAAGAACTAGTAATGGGTGACTCCGCACAAAGATCATTAGTTACACCTCCAGTGACGCCAATCAAACCTGATTCAGAGATCAAGATTGATCAAGTTCAACCTAAAAAATTAGAATTACAAGTTGATGAAACTCAAGATAAAGAAAATGAAATAATACAGAAAGGCTCTATTTATTCCAAGGCTAAAGCCATTTTCCAAAGAGGTTTCACTTTAAACCAATCTGAATCATTACCAGAACGTGAATTAGAATCAAGAGCTTTGAAAAATTTCATAAAGACAAATTTAATTAATTCACAATCAAGTTCATTATACATTAGTGGACCACCAGGTACTGGTAAAACTGCACAAGTCAACTTGACATTATCACAATTCTTAAACACAAATAAACATGGTGTTCAAAATTGTTGCATTGATGGGATTAATTACAAGATTGGTTTCACTTCAATAAATTGTATGATTATTTCAAAAATTTCACAAATATTTGCAGAAATTTATAAAAATTTAACAAATGGTGTTAAACCAAATTCATTACAATCTTCCAAAATGGAATTATTATCACTACTTTCAAATACTACAACAGCTGATATGAACATAGTTGTATTGGATGAATTAGATAAATTAGTTACAAATGATCAACAAATATTGTTTGAATTATTTTCATGGACAATTTTCAAAGAATCCAAATTTTTATTAATTGGTATTTCAAATTCTTTAGATATGATTGATAGGTTATTACCAAGATTGAAAATTAATGGATTAAATCCAAATACTTTATCATTTATGCCATATACTGCAGAACAAATCAAATCAATAATTATAACAAAATTGAAACTTTTAAATGTCAAAGACCCAAATTCAACAAATATTCCAATAATGCATCCTGCAGCTATACAACTTTGTGCCAAAAAATCTTCAAATAATACAGGTGATTTAAGAAAGGCATTTGATATATGTCGAAATTCAATTGAAATGGTTGAAAGAGAGATTCGAGGCTTAAATTCTCAAGGTTTTATTAATAAAGATATTGATGGATTAATTGAATTTGATGAAGATTCTGCACCAAAAGTTAAAATCAACCATATTGCCAAAATTTGTGCAAGTGTTTTTGATAATCATCAATCAACAAGATTGAAAAATTTAAATCTTCAACAAAAATTTATAATTTGTATGTTGATTAAAAAAGAATCTGAAATTATTAATGAACCAATTACAATTAATTCATTATATGAATATTATGTTAAAAAAATTGAAATTGATAGATTGATTGGAGTTTTGAAAAAGGGTGAATTCTTAGAAATAATAAGTGCTTTAGAAAGTATTGGAATATTGAAAGTTTCTAAAGCAAATAAACAATATAATCAAATTAGAATAACTTCATCAATTTCACAAAAAGATTTGAAATTAATTGTTGATGGAGTCACTGTTTTAGAAAAATTAATGGGTATTAATGGTCAGGAGATAAATTAACAGAATGCTTTACGAGTACCAAACAATGTAGATGATTCTTCTCTTTATTCTCATAACTAGTCATAAATATAATCAATGCATGTATATCTTTTTAAATTCCTAAATGATATTTTGTACGCTCATAAACAAAGAATGAACAAGCAACCATAGGTATAACTTTTATATAACCAATACTTAACCCAACATAAAACCCTTTAAATCCACGTTCTTTCCAAATTTTTTTGGAAATTGAACCAATTCCAATAAAATTCCCATTATTTACACCACCAACTTGCATTCTTCTTCTTATAACTTCGAATGGATAAGCTGCGGTTTGAGAAAACATCCCAGCTATACCACCAGCTAATAATTGGGCCCAAGTGTTTAATGGAGATCTTTGTTCATGGGTTGAAGGTTTTGAACCATTTGACATGAGTTGGAAATGACCAGGATGGGTTTGATCCACCGTGTATGGTGCAATTAAAGGTAATCTCAACACATCATGGACAAAATCATGAGTCCAAAATGATACACCAGCATATGGAACCATCCCCATTAAAGTTGGTATGAAACCTCTATAAAAATTTGTCAAGTTTGAAATCTTGTTTGGTAAGTTTTTTTTCAACATATTGATTAAAAAAAATTGTTTATCCACTATTGGATGTTCTTTATAAATTTGTTGTATTGTGGAGACTAATAAACCTTTTCTAATGTTATGAATATGATTTTTATGATGAATAGGTATGGTTGTTGATGAATGATGCTTTGTATCAAATGCTAAACGAACTCTTATTAAATCTAATGGATAAGTGACAAACACCGAACATAAACCTGCAATTGAACCAGACATTAATCTTCGAACAGAAGTTTCATAATCATCATTAGGTATCAGAATTCTTCGTACTTGTTCATACATTACGAATTTTATGGCAGCATATGGGAAAATTCTCAACAATGTAGCTGAATGACCTTGGAAAAAACCAAATATACCATCATTTATATAAATTTTCTTACCAGCTTTAAACATACCAAATATTGAACCGGAATATTGTTTGTATAATGGGTTTGAAGTTTGAAACAAGATCTTTATACGATCTAAAGGTGCTATCAAAGTCTTACCAGATGACCCAGCCAACCCACCAGCAAGACCAGTCTTGATGATGTATTCAGCAGAACTTTTATCAAGTGAAGCTTTTGCTTCAAAAGGAGTGGAGTCATCAGTGTGCACTTTAGTGTTGTTGATTATGGGAGATAGCTTTGTCTCCTGATTCATAAAGCTGTTTTTGGAGGACATTGTCGCATGCTATTATTCACAAGTTGTTGATGATTTGGTTTCTCTGTTATTTATGGGTATAGTCACTGGATACGCCTCCACTTTTTAAAAAAATGCCAAACAGTGTAATTTGAGTATATGGTCTCTAGTTGCTATTGTCTAAGTGTCTCTATATGGAATGGATCCTATCCAGCTAATGCCTCTGGGTTCGTTTCTCTGTTGTTGTTGAATATGTCCTGTTCTTAAGCCCTGACGTCGTTGATTGGATTCTTCTCAGTTTGACGGTCTTTTTTTTTCTTTCGAGGGTCTGCCAATCCGAAGAGTGCCAGCATTAACTACGGGGAGAATTTGATTTCAACAGGAACAGCTACAAATTGATAGAGAGATTGTGGATGATTTGTGATATTGGGTAGCTGAGGGTGACGGTGGTTTGATTTAATGGTATTGTGATTTGTATGGGGCTTTAATGCTTGGATCCTGATGTCTTGTGGTTTCCCTATTTATCCAGACATTGATGAATGTTTATCCACAATCATTTCTTTGGCTTGGAAACACGTCCAGTCGTTGCAATGCTCTCTTTGCGCTTCTGTAAGCTTCTCAGATTGTCAGCCTTCTTTCTTCTCAGTTGAGCAATCTCCAGTCTCATTTGCTCATCGTCATTTATCTTCCTGTTGTTTGTTTTCTTGTAAGCTTCAATGTCACTAATCAACTGATAGATCTTGATCTTGTGGTCTCGCTCCACATTCAACACATCCTTGATCTTGAGCTCTGCAAACTTCTTCGGCACCTTGTGGACACGTCTCTGTATCTTGGACTCAAATATCTCACAGAGCTTCCTTATTTCGTTGACTAAACCAGCTCTTCTTTCATCTCCTTGAAATAAAATGGTCAATATTCAACCTTTAAACTCCCAGAAAAAACCAATATATAACTCACTCTGAATCTCAAATCTCTGCACCAACTTCTCTTGTTCCTCTTTTGTATATTCAACCATCTTTCCAATCTTTTGATCTTTTTATTGCCACCAATTTCAAAATCTTCAAACTGATTCAACTTCAAAAACGTAAACAAAAAAAACAAAAACAACCCAAAAAAAACTGTGTCCGTAACGATCAAAAAATGAATCATCATAATCTCGAAAGTGAAATATTTTGACACTTTTATCAATTGGAAACCATAAGACCATATAGAAAATAATGAGTGCTAAACCTCAAGAGAAGAAGAAAGTGGGTAGCTTTGAGAAATATCCTAATAATTCAAGACTAACAACCATTTACATAGCAAATTGACCCAGTCAAATCATTCATAGCTGGTGGTACAGCTGGTGCAGTTGAAGGTGTAATCACAGTATGTTCATAAACCCATCTTTTCCCAATCTCCATACTAATTAATCTCTCCAGTACCCTTTTGAATTTGCCAAAACTAGACTACAACTAATTGACAAATCATCCAAAGCATCCCGTAATCCATTAGTGCTCATCTACAACACTGCCAAAACACAAGGTGTTTCCTCATTATATACAGGTTGTCCAGCTTTTGTTGTTGGTAATACGGTCAAGGCAAGTGTAAGATTCTTGGGGTTTGACTCCATCAAAAAACTATTGGCTGATAAAGATGGGAAATTATCAGGTCCAAGAGGTGTTTTAGCAGGGCTTGGTGCTGGGTTATTAGAATCAGTTGTAGCTGTTACACCATTTGAAGCTATCAAGACTGCTTTGATTGATGATAAACAAGCCAAAATCCCTATATATGGGTCTGGTGTCATGACTCCATTTAGATGTGTTAAAGATTTGGGATTAAAAGGTTTATATTCAGGTATTCTACCTGTTTCATTAAGACAAGCCTCAAATCAAGCTGTTAGATTAGGTTGTTATAATAAGATCAAGTCAGCTATACAATCAGCATCGGGGACACCTCCAGATCAACCATTAAGTTCTGTGATGACTTTTATTGTCGGTGCCTTTTCAGGTATTGTGACAGTTTACACAACAATGCCAATTGATACTGTCAAGACAAGAATGCAAGCTTTAGGTGCTGCTAAAAAATATTCAAGTACTATAAATTGTTTTACTACAATTTTCAAAGAGGAAGGTTTGAAAACTTTTTGGAAAGGTGCTACTCCAAGATTAGGTAGATTGATCTTGAGTGGTGGTATTGTTTTCACAATTTATGAAAAAGTATTAGTTGTATTGGGTTAAAAAAATAATTAGAGGCTAGAATCAGTCAATCATTGTAACTTTTTTCTTTCTTTCTCATTAAATGTTTCTATACAATACTATTAAACTACACATCTCCTTAATTTCATGATGCAACTTTTGCCGGTACACTTTCAACAGTTTCAACAGCTTCCTTAACTAATTGATCTGTTGAATTAACAGATTTTGGTCTTTTGTTATTCTTACCATTCTTATCACCTTTTCTCTTTTTGGAAGGTTTGATTGGTCTTTGTTCATCTTCTCCATAAACAAAACTTGGTAAATCATATAATTTAACATGTTTTATACTTATACTGAAAACTGAATTATCACTATATTCTGGGAATGATCGACATAAATTGAAAAAATCATTACATGGAACATGAATATCAAATTTCTTATCCTCTCCAGAAACTGTGATATCTAAACCAATGTATAATGCAGTTAAATGTAATTTTTTAAAACCTTCTTTAATTTCTTCATCTTTATTTTCTTCAGTTATTTCTTTAAATTTCCCTAAATTGGATTCATGTGAATAATTACCAAAATTTAATTCAATCTCTTTTGCTTCATCTTCAGTTTCATAAAGATAAGTTTTTTCAAATGCTTTAACATAAGGATGTGCTAAATTTATACCTTGGAAAATTTCCAATTTTTGAACTAATAATCTTAATTTAGCTTCAACTAACCCACTCCATTTCAAATGTTGTTCATCATCTCCTCTTGTTGATGCAATTATTGTTAAATAAAATTTATATTTATGGAAAAAATCATGTTTAATAAACAAATCACTCCATGTTTTTTTATTACTCATAATATCATTCATTAAAACTGTACCTCTTTCTAATTCACCCATTATAACTTTTTGTGTTGATGCTGTAATGTTATGTGTAGCACACATTGAAGGATAAGCTGGTGTAATAACTGGCATACGATGTTGACGATCTTGTGGATAAACCCTTGGATTCCAAACCCTAACTTGTAATGGACCATCTTCAATAGGTTTTAATAATACAGGTTGTGGCCAATTCCATTGTGTTAAAATGTGGAAAAATTTAGAAACAATAACTGCACTAACTGCATTTGGATATAATTGACAAATTCTTGCAACCAACATTGCCCAAGCAACACCACCTGGGAATCCAAATATATTTGCATAAATGGCTCTTCTTTGTGCCCATAATTTAATAGCACGTAATGATAATTTGAAAACAACTGGTTTTGGAACTAATTGTAAAATTTCATCAGTAACTCTTGTACCATTTAATGATCTTAAATCTTTTTCATCAAGATTTCTTAATAAATTTTTATCACCCAAAGTTAAATTTATTGGAACTTGTGGAATATCTAATTTAGCACAAATTAAATCAATTTCGATCCCACTTATTTTGACTTTAATAATTGGAACAAAAGCATCAGGAACAGGTGCAATTTCTTCCAATTCAGATCTTGCTCTTAAAATTTCATCAAATACCGTGAAGAAATCATCCCTTGTAACATGTTTAGGAACAACAACTAAAGTATCAATATCTGATCCTGGTCCATAAACTCCTAATCTATATGAACCATAAGTGAAAATTTTACCACCAGCATCTTTTGCCATACCTTCACTCATATTCTTATTTTTAGAAACTTTATAAACAAATTGTTGAGCTAAACTTTGTAATAATTGTAAAACTTCAACTCTTTTTTTAGTTTCTGCTTCACTTTCAAAATTTCCTTGTTTTTTCAATTCTTGAACTAATTGATCATTTAATACATTTTCCGCTGGTGTAGGACCTGCTAAAGAAATAGCATCTGTAACACCATATCTTTTGGAAGCACTCATAATTATCTTAAGCTCAGATTTCTTTCAATGATAATTGAGAATCAATATATACTTGATGGGGTTTTATATTGATTGAAGATGGAAACTCTTGATTCAAAGTTGTTTATAATTTTCCCTTCACTTTTTTTCTTTTGGGCCTTTTTGGCGAGGAAAAAACGGTTTGAAGCGATGGTGGTTTGGCTGGTAGGGGCACAGGTGTATATACTTTTTTCAATGAAGTTAATGGAGATTTTATATAGAAAAAGTATTATATTTTGGATATATTAGCTTTGTACTATTGTTATATATTCCTTCTGATTGTCTGTGTGAAAATTTGGTGGATTTTGCGTTCCAGGGATCTCAGAAGGTCAAAACTATCAATATGAAATATTAAGTACATCACCATATTCCAAATTGACTTATGATAAAGTATTATGAATACAATACTGATTAGCAACAAAAGAGCACTACTATTAACTACTTGGAATAGAACATCCACTGTTTAACATGATCAAACATCTATTTTTTTGTTAAAAGTTAAAAAAATTATCCATAAACGACATTGATTCCAATGACACTTCTTTCATCATATCCCTTCCTAAATACACAACATTAAAGTACTTCCCCCTTAAAATACTGTAAACCGATATATGACACCATAAATAATGCAGAGAAAAAAAACTAAAATAATAAAAAAAAAAAGACCAACCTAAAATTCATAACCAAGAACATTAAACTTCTTCAGCAACAGGCATATTACTTGGTGGTTGCAAAATAACTTTTTCCATTTGTTTAGCTCTATGATAATTAATTAATGCCTTAATGAAAATGAAAACACCAAACCCAATGACAACATAAGCAATAAATGAAGCATGTGAACTAGTCTTCACCTCTGTAGCTTTTTCAACACCTGCACTTAAACTACTATGGAAGTTATCCACAGTTCCAGTTATATCAGAATCTGTTGTCACAGTTTGGTAATCATTTGGATTATTTGGTTCCAATTTATTTGTCTCTTTATTTTCATGAACAGTAGAAGTACCATAAGGAATCATATAATACCCATAACTGATGAAAGTTATACCCAAACCTGCCCTTGAGCCTTGCTTGGCAGCATGTGAAGTATGTAAAATATAAGTTAATAAAAACCCAACAAATTGGAAAGATGAAGAAACCATTAAATTCCACATGAAATTAACAATGTTACCAACAGGTAATCCATCGACAAACACTTCATCTGCGAAACCTGAAGCCATCACTGAAGTTTCCCAGTATGGAGGAGTTGCATCAGCTGCAGCTTCTTCATAAGTTGGAGGTTTATCTGAGTCCACTATTGGTTGAGTATCTGGTTTTGCGGATAAATTATTGAAAACACCATCATTATCATTTGGCCCTGTTTGAGATGATGAATTTCCGATTTTTTGATAATTATGACTGGTCTTGAACATTCTATCCAAAAAATTAAAATTATTTCTGATATAGTTTAAATTAAATTGATTCTGTGTTGTTGATGATGAAGATGCGGATGATAATTCTGGATAAGGTGTTGTTGTAGTTCTTGAACTTTCATGATTTGTATTAGATGTATTGTTAGAGTTGTGGTTATCAGATGATGATGAAGATGATGCAAATACAGTTTCTTGAATATTAGCCAATTCTTGATCTTGATCACTAATATCATTGTTTTGTATTAAACGATCATCAGAATCACGCTTATCTTGTAATATTTCGTTATCATCATCATTTATCTCTTCAGGTTCATTAAATGAAGATAATAAAGGACCATTCATGCTTTCATGAGTCACCACAATGTCGTTCTAAAAGAAAATAAGTTAGTTTATTGTTCTCACTCCTTTTTGACCCTTTGTACACATCAAGGGTTCTATTGTTGAAACTTTGCCACCAAAGAAACCCTCAAACCCCTGTCACAAAGTGGTATATTCAAGTTATTAACATACATCTTTCTGTTCATTTGACATCTTGAGATCTATCCAAAAGTCTTTAAAAGCACCACGTATTTTAGTTTCAACTTTAGTTCCAGAATTTCCAAACTGTTTTGTTTCCGTTTTCTCAAAATTTAAGAAAAGGGAATTTTAACATAGCCCATACAGTGCGCGTACCAGAGATAAACTTACGTAATAGATTACCAATCCCAATAATCTATTTTAATTTAATGTTCACTATACAAGAAACTCCAGGAACATGACTAACAACCACCTTCCTCTTTCTGCCAGGGATACCCATAGTCTCATGGACAATCACTGGTGTGGAATGGACGGATCCTTGATTAACAGGTGCTCTTGGTGTGGCTTTACTCTCCACTGGTTTATTTATAGTTTCAGTAATCACATGATAGGAATTAACACTATCAGTGAAATCAACACCACCTGGTAATGTTGTTGTTGGTACAGGGGTTCTAAAGGTTCTAGGAACGTCTTTCAAATCAGGTAGCACTGGACCACCACGACGACCTGTTCTACCTTGTCTTCTTTTTCTTCTTGAATCTCTTTCACGATCTTTATCTAATCTTTCCAATTCTGGGTTTGAAACTTCCAATATCTGTGGAGTAAATTGAGTAACTTGGGTTCTAGCCCTTAGGTAATCTTGATGAGTCACTATAGTTCTTAAATTTGTTCTGATTTCATCTTCATCAATATATCCACCTTGGAAATCATATCCAATTAAATATAATGCACGGGTATATAATTGAGCTTGTTCCCTTATGGAATGAGCAATTGCCGTAGTGAATTCACCAGGTAATGCTAATTCAGATGTCATTGCTTCTGCAAATTCTTCAGGAGAATTCAAAGGGTTTGAAATATCCCATTCAAATTGATCAATTAGTTGATTATTACCAATAATTATATCCAATTTTATTAAAATTCTTAAATCATAACCAAATTTGTTATTGAAAACGTGTTGATGATATTCTGTAACTTGTTCTTTTATAGAAGCCAATATCGTATCTGATAATAATGGATTATTCAATTTATAATCCTCCATAATTAAAGCAACTAAATTTTCCAATGTAATAGTTTTTTCATTTTGATTCCAAAGTAAAGTATCTCTTAACTTGAACTTATCCTTTTCAATTTCAAATTCTAATCTAATTGGAATAAAATCATCAGATTGATAAGCTTGAATTTCATTCAATTTTTTCGAAATTTGGAAATCTCTTAATCTTGAAGGTTTTTTACGATCTTTTGGTAATATCACTCTGGTTTGACCATCACTGAACCCATTCCCATAACCTTGATAACCTTCACCCCATATAGTATTTGTATAATGACCAGCATTTGATAATCCAATAGTTTTCATTCTTGAAACTTTTAAATCATTATAAAATTTTAAATCACCAACTAATCTTGCCAATAATTGTTTGTTTGAACCTTGCTCCTTCTCTTTAGATAAAATTTCTCTATTTGTGATATCTCTATTAATCAATTGTTCATATAATAATACATCTTTTGTTAAAAGTTTTGATTCTTGCTTTAATTTCTCTGACCAATAATGAGTGTTTTCTTGAACTTTTGTAATGGTTTGTGCAGCTAATAAGAATTGGTTTGATGGTTGTTGTTGTGGTGGTTGAGTTGGTGTAGATCCAGGTTGTTTATTTTCTATTATTGATGGTTTTCTTTGTTGCATTTGATGTGGAGGTAATTGATGTTGTGATATATTTCTTGAATTCAAGGCATTAGCGATTCTCTGTTGGTTCAATTGCTGCTGCTGCTGTTGCTGTTGTTGTTGTTGTTGAAGATTGTATTGTTGCATATTTGGTGGGGTGTTGGACATGGGTATTTGTTGATTATATCTATTTTGTTGTTGAAATTGTTGTTGTTGTTGTTGTTGTTGTTGTTGTTGGTAAGGTATCGTGTTTGGGGAGTTTATATTCATTCCATTGAAATTCATTGTGTTGCTATGTATCTTTTAATTGTGTGTTTATGATACCAGATCTAATACTTGGCTGAAATGTTTGATTTGACACTTGAATCTCTTTGTTATTGTTTTTCGATTATTTCAGGTACTTGGTTTAAAATTGGCTATTGGCGCTGGTCAAAATCTCAAATTTCTCAGGTGGAATTTTCATAAAAGTCGCGACTTTTACCCGGTTCTGAAAAATTGATTATGTAATCCAGATTTACTTGAATTTAATTTATTTCAACATTCTTTTAGTAAAGATTAGTGGTTCATTATTGTAATATTACCAGATCCTGTTGAAGTTTATTTCTTAATATTATGAAGGGTTTTGGAGTACTTTTTTTTCGTAGTAAAAGTCAAAGATGAATTTTTAAAAATAAATTTAGTTGAGCGAATGTTGACTTTATTTTGGTATTTTGAGTTTTCAATTTAAAGAGCACCAAAAAGCGCTTGAAGGAGGCCCTAGTTAAACTTGGAGCGTAAAGATGCACACAAAACTCCTTTAATGACATATTTTTTTGTATACTTTGCCTAACAATCTTCACTTCAAATTATCAGTTGTAACTTTCTAAAAAGTGTATTACGTAATCAATTAAGTTAAAAGAACAACTTCAGATATACGATTTGCTCAGTATCATTTATTGTTAAAATCACAGATTATTATTGAGCAGGATTCGGCACTTCATGACTATACAATTTACGATTTAACTAAGACGTTATAATTCATTAATTGTTAATGCTGTGTACATAGTTAAATTCATAATGATTCGCGGCGCGACAAGTTTTGACACCTTTTCTGCGCTTAAACTTATCTTATATCTTTTCACGGGTAAAGCTCCAGAAACCATCGGAGAGTTACAACTTACCATTTGTAATACTGATGAATAATATTTCACTATACGACTGATTGAGCAAGTGTTCAATACTGACACTATTTGGCTAACAAGTTGATGAGATATTCCATTGGAGCTTGGTTGTACACGTAATCACCGCTTGATTCTAAATCAGCAGCTTGTTCAAACTTTTTAGAGCTTGCAACAAGTTCAATATCCTCCCGTAGACCTAGAAAGACAATACACAGCCCAAACTTGTTTCAACTTCTTGTAATTTGTATAGGCATGTTTGGCCGGATATTTTCATCGGAGGTAGCTGTCGGTTAAATAGAAACATCCGTATTAATTTTCTTTTGATTTTTTTTATGGCGATGAGGCCCATGTGAGGATCAATCAAACGCAAGAGAAGAGATCTTGGAGAAGGGCCAAAAGACAAGATGAAGAGCTGAGAACATGGCTACAATATTATAGGATTCTAGCAGTAATCACACCTTGGGTTGGACCCTTGATTAAAAGAACGGAGCTTGAGCAGAGCGTATTCAAAATTCCACAACTGTATCAAAAGTGGCAGTTGCATACTTTAAGCTTAAGCCAGGCCAAGACAATACGTGTATGACGATGATACAAAAAGTCTAAAGACTTTAGTTTAATTGCGAAAACCAGTTCGTCTCCTCCGATATATCACAGCCGTATTCGTGTTGAAATAGGAGGCCACCGAGGTGAATACAAAACTGACAAGAATTAATTCAAATTTCATGAACCCTTCCAAGTGTTTCTCATCCTGGTTGCAGTACACATGTACTTTGAAGCTTATGCCCACTGTTAATGTTTTGCGAAGGTAATTGCTGCTTCAAAGATGCCCTTTCTTGGGTCCAATAATCGTGCTTGAATTGGTCATGTGTTATCTGAAGGCCGCACATAATACACAGTTGGGAGAAGGGCATGGTAGAAGTGTAGAAGTGTAGATGGTTGTCAGATCTAGCATACTCTACTAGGCTTTGTACTATTCCTCCTACTCCAAGTGTTCAGGCTGCATAACCCATCTTCTTGGTAGGACAGGGGCTTGGGCTCCAAGAGTCTTCACCACAGACCTTATTAAGCCATTAAGCCCATGATATAATCATTACCAATGCTGAGAAGAAGAGAAAGAGACAAGGTAGAGCTATCGGATACACCCTTATAATCTCATAATACACAAAGAATTAACCCCTTGTCGTTTCGAGTAATCACCGATACTTTACGCCAATGTTCAATTGTCTCCATGAAATTTTAACTCGTGTTTAGTTTTTCTGCAAAACAAGAAATTTTTTAAGCTTAAGTCGAAGATTCGATGAGGAGCAGTTAATTGCTCAGACATGATACAATGGTGGTACTTAAACACTGGTTATTCCTTTAATAATTGTTCACTTCTACGACTCTTATCGGCCTTACTGATTTTATAAATACCCATCAACATCACTAAGAACCAATCATCCTCTACATCCTACAAATCAACCATGGAATCTTATAACGGTGCAGTGCTGTCTCCAAACGACGCCCTAATATTACTAGAAGCTGCTAGACAACGACTAATACCCAAGATTACTCGTCGTTTGAAAGATCATGAACGTCAACTAATCAAACCTGGCTCAATCTTTATATGGGATGAAAAAGAGGCCAAAATGAGAAGATGGACTGATGGGAGATCTTGGAGTGCTTCAAGAGTTACTGGTGCCTTTTTAACTTATAGAGAAATGGAGGCCACGTCTAATTCTTCACCATCTCCAGAGTATGAAGGTGTTGGTGGCAAAACTAGTCCAATCATGGATTCATCAAGTGCAGATTTCAGATATAAGCCAGATGGGCTAATAAAACAATCATTCAGTTTAACAACTTTAAAAGGTGATAAATTACATTTAATTTCATATACAACTGCAAAGGATTTCTCAACTTCAAAATTCTTAAACAAGACTCCTTCAAATGATGCAGTTTTAAAAGATATCAAGATTCCTAAAGATATTTATCCTCAACATGCATTCCTAGATTCAAAATCTGATGAATCTGTGTATAATAAGGGAAATGTCTCTCCATTATCATCACCAAATTATCCATCACAATCATATAACCAACAACAACAACAAAAAGTATCACAACAACAAGTACAACAACCGCCTAGTCAATACCAACAAAGCTTATCAGCGCCAATGTCTACATCAAGTTCAATACAATCGAATGTTTCATCAGCTTCAGATCTCATCATTCCTCGCTCCTCTATAAAATTACCACCTTTGAACAAGACAAATATAATGAGGGTGGATTATGATGGAAGAGCTTTGAATGCCTTGGATAGGTTATCCTTCAATTATTAAGACGTATATATGTGTATTATTTATTTCATGGGTTTTATTGGTTTAATACAAGGAGTTTTATTTATCGGGAAACCTTACAATTTGTAAAAAGTAATCATAATATTAAAGAAAAATAAAAAAAAGAATGATAGAAAAATAACCGTCTTTTAAATGGTCAAGATTGTCACCTGACAATCGTAATCAAGATACTCTCAATTAGTGGCCTCCTCTTCATCATCAGACTTAGAATACAAGGCATCAATTTGATCAATATTCAAACCTTTAGTCTCTGGAACAAAGAATCCAACAAACAATGCACTCACAAATAAACATCCAACAAAGACATATCCATATTTAAACCCAATAGCTTTAGTAATAAAAGGTGTAAATAATGAAATCAGAAAATTTGAAAACCAATTGATTGAAGTGGCAATAGACATTGATGTAGCACGAACTCTAACTGGATACAATTCACTAACAACAACAAATGAAACTGGTCCCCAAGTAGTGGCGAAAAAGAAAATGTAAACACATGTAAATAAAATCATCACAGCACCAACTGAAGTCTTTTCCAAACCTGAAACTTGATCTAAAAGGGCAAATGAACCCAATGATGAATAAATAACCATACATGTAAACATACCAATAGAACCAACCAATAAACAAAATTTACGACCAAATCTTTCAACAAAATAAACACCTCCAAATGTTGACAAGAAATTAACAGCAGCCAAGATAATTGCAGTAACATAAGAATCCTCTAGACCAACTGAATTAAATAACGTAGTACCATAATAGAAAAAATAATTTGCACCTGAAAATTGTTGGAAAAACATAATAATCATACCAATAACTAATCTTAAAAATAATCTTGGTTTACCAATTAAAAATTCATTCCATTTAACATCTCCAATATCTTGTTTAATTCTATTTGAAGTATCAACAATATCAGCAACTATTCTTAAAACTAATGCATTATTAACTGAAAGGTTATTCAATTTAGCAACTGATTTAATAGCACCTTCACGATCACCAATAGAAATCAAGAAAACTGGAGATTCTGGCATGAAAACTAAACCAACCAAAATCATAAAACTCCAAACAAAACATAATGCAATTGGAATCATCCATTCAGTATTTAAACCTTCATAACTAGCCTTTGATGCAAAATTAACAACATTACCCAACAAAATACCCAAAGTAATCATTAATTGATAGAAAACAACCATGGCACCTCTAATCTTCAATGGTGAAGATTCACTAATAAACATTGGAGTTAAAACTGAAGTGGACCCAATAGCCAAACCTGTAATAATTCTTCCAATTAAAACTTGAACCCAAGAACCACTCAAAACACTAGTCAATTGGATAACATTCCCAACCAAATAAATCAAAATACTAATGAAAATACCAAATCTTCTCCCCTTGGAATCACAAATTTTTGGAATTGTTAACCCACCAATTGCACAACCTGCATTGAAAACACTAATGATTAATCCAACAACAATTGATGAAAAAACATGAGTCCCATTTGTCGCATCCAATGGTGCAAAGCAATTACGGAAGGAGGCCATGTTGGAAATACCACCAATCGTACCGACATCCCAACCAAAGATAAAACCTGAAAATGAAGTAGTTATACATAATAAAATTGCAGTTTTCAAATCCCATAAAGATTGGGTTGGAATTGCCTCTTCAACTTGTTGAACATTTGCTTTTGGAATGGAATCAGATGGTGAGGGTGATGGTGAGAGTGACTTCAAATTGATTGAAGCTTCAGACTTGTTAGTTTCTGGAGTTGACATTTTAAACTTGTATTGTAAAATGAAATATAAGTATTGGAAAAAGATGATAAAATGATTTGAAATAGAGGAGGTGAAGGGCTGTATTTATAGACTTTGGGGGAGGAATGTGAGATCTATCTGTATTACCCCAGACATATCTTCTCTGAGATACTATTCATTTTTTCTCTGTGGGAGAGTGGATTTTCTCATGGTGGTTTTTGTGAGACGTTATTCACAAAACGAAAAAAGCTGAGACGTTAAAACAAAATGCAAAACGAGTTCGCGGATATGATTATGTAATATTCAATTCGCGAAACTTAAAATCCATTTTTTCCTTCTCGAACTTTTGGATTTGGCAAGTGGAAATGATGGATTACTAGAAAGTTATAAATTCAGTGTAGGAAGAATAGTTGCACAATGGGTCTCTTCATCCCTCCAAATAGTGATAGGAATAACAATAACAATTCCAAGAACCCAGCAAACCCAAAAGAAGACAATCAAGATGACTCTAAAATCATCTTCTTCACAAGACCTAGTGTAGGTTTAAAAGTATGGGGTCCTTTAGTTCCAGCTTCTGATTGTTTACCATGTCTTTATGGATTAACTGCATTCCAAACAATGATGGGTCTTATAATGTTTAGACATACAAGAATTATATGGCATCAAACAAGTTTCTTAGCAAGAACTTCAAAATTATTAAGTGTTGTAACTGGTGGTTATTTAATTTTCAATTCAGGTTTAGAAATTTCAAGATTAATACTACCTTATGATCCATGGTATGAAGAGGCAAAAGTTTCCAGAAGTAAGGCTATAAAACAAGGATTGAAGCCAAATTTTTGGTTTGGTCCAATTGATTATAAACCTATGAGTTTTAAAGAATGGAGTTCCAAAGTAGATACATGGGTTGAAGAAACTGAAACACAAATTAATCATCAAGAATCACCAACTTTTGCAATGCAAAATCATCAAATTCATTCAATTTATCAACAATTGAGAGCATTAAATAAACAACATAATCAAGATATTTTGAAAAATTTAAAAATGCCTGGATTTAAAGATATGTTGCCAAATTTCCAAAGTTTTACAAACCCTGAGTTTGATAGACCCCAGGTTGTGATACCGAAAGGTAATGAATTGAAAGATGATATAGATTTCTTGGAGGCTTGGGAATTGAATGATCCTTGGGAATCTTTGGCAAGAGATACTGAATATGAAGTTCGATTCATTCCAAAATTTAGATGGATTGAGAAACTCGAGGAAACTCAAAATTTCTTAAAAGAACGTGAGCAGCAATTGAAAGAACAAACAATTCAAGAAGAACCAAATACAAAATGATATAGCATTTAATTTTTAAGGCATACAATTTAATTAGTCGTAGTAAATCCGAGAAATTCAAAACGTCAAAAAAAAAGCCCAAAGGCAACATCGACGAACCCATAACAACAACTTTTGGGGAAACTATCACAACAACGCATACCATGAAGTTCCAATTCCTTGGACTAATCTGCCTAATCACAACCGTGCTGGCGGTTTTCAGTGATGAAGCATATGTTACAGATTGGAAAATTCGTCAAATAGGTCCATTGGATAGTTCAAATATCCTTTATCCAAGAAAAGAGATCTTGAATTTATTAACGAAAACCAATACTTTAGCAGGTATTCAGGATGGGAATGTTAGATGGAGAGTGCATTTCGATGATGTTGTTGAAGATTCAAAGCAAAGTGTTATTCAATTGGGTGATAATATCGTCACCGGGTTGAATTATCTAAACCGTTCATTATTACAAGTTTGGGATCCTATTGATGGGTTCTGGATTAAAGATTTAGCAATTTTCACAAGTAAAGAGATTAGTGCAATTAAAGCCCACGGTGAGAATGTTATTGTTGTTTTCAAAAATGGTGAAGTTGTTTTGGTTAATAATGATGGTGATATTAAATCATTTGAATCAATTTCGAAATTTGATAATGTTATTATATCACCTTTAGAGAATGGGAATTTCATCATCTTGTTTAATGAGCAAGATACTGAAAATACTCATTATGGGTTCTATGATGGTGAGAAATTCCATACCCATACTTTACAAATATCTTGGAGTTCAATCAAAGAATTCCATGGGGCAAAACTAGTTTATCAGACAATCAAATATTATGTTTTACAATTTGATAAAAACACTGGTGTTGTTTCATCACCAATTCCAATCCAAGGTAAATTTGACGAATTCATTGCAATCAGAATTGATTCATTAATTGCATTTGAAAGAAATCATAATATTGAAATTTTAAAATTAGATGGATCTCTTTTATTCACAATTCCAAATGTTCATAAATATCTTTTGAAATTTGTTGAAAATTCATTTATTTTATTCACAGAATATCATGTTAATATCATTGATCCAGATACTGGAGATGAAATTTCAAGTTTTTTCCTTGGTGATGAAAAATTACCATTTGATTTAATCAAATCGATCTCAGTTTCCACTGATGGTGTGGAAAATATTCATTCAATGTTTGAATTTTCAAACCAAACTTATTCTTATGTTTGGAATAATGTTAAAGTTTGGCAAAGAGATGCATCTTTATCCCAAGTTGTTGCACATGCTATCGTTGATTTAGAAGTTGAAACTAGTTTAACACCAGATGATTTATTACATGAAGAAGAATTGAACGTTTTCCAAGCTTACCTTTTCAGATTAACAAAACATGCTAAAGAATTGAAACAACTTTATGAATCATTTTGGGAAACATTACCTTTAATAGCCACTGGTGAAGTATCACTTTTTGGCCAAACAAAAGAAAATAATGAATATTTTGGCTTCATCAAGTACTTGATTCTTGGTACTAAAAGTGGTAGAGTTATTGCATTGAATACATTGAATGGTGAAAAAGTTTGGTCGTTTGATACTCAACAAGATGATATCCTTAGTATTGAAACTGTTGAAAATGAAAGATTATACGTTTTCACTAAATCTGGGCCAAGATTAGAATTGGATGCTAAAACTGGTGAATTCATTGAGAAAAAATTAATTGTTCCTCCTTTAAAAGTCGAGAAACTTGATAGTGATGATAAATTTTATGTTGAAATTGAAAATGAATTTGCAGTTATCTTATCTGATGACCCATCAAATTTAAATTCCTCATCATCCAGCTTCATTATAAAACATGATTCAAATAAAATTCAAGGTTTGAAAATCGAAGGCAAGAAAGTTTTACAAACTTGGAAGTTTGAAACAACCGCAGATGAAGAAATTGTTGCATTTGCTTCAAAGGATGAAGATGAAAAAATCGCAAATGTTGGTTATGTTCTAGGTGATCGTTCCGTATTGTACAAATACCTATATCCAAATTTTGCAGCCTTTGCCGTGTTGAACAAACCAACAAAGACATTATACATCCATATAATTGATTCTATTACTGGTGAGATTGTCCATACAGCATACCATGATGAACATGTTCATGAAGATGAGCATATAAATATTTTATTTGGTGAACATTGGGTGATTTATTCATATTGGAGTAATAAACCATATCCTGAACAAAAAATTGTGGTTATTGATTTGTTTGAATCTTTAAAATCAAATGAAAAATTCTCGAATAATACTTCATCATCATTAGATTATAAACATCCACCTGCAGTTTTATCAAAATCATTTATTTTACCATTCAAGATTAATTCAATGGCTATTTCTAAAACAAGATTTGGTGTCACTACAAAATCAATAATCATATCATTAACTAATGGACAGATTTTGTACCTACCAAAATATATTTTGAATTCAAGAAGAGTTCAAGACAGACCTTTAACAAATGAAGAAAAATCAGAATTTATGTTAACACCTTATGATCCAATAATTACAATTGATGATAATTTTGTTATATCTCATCATAGACAAGTTATGGGTGCTGATACATTGATTTCAGTTCCAACTAATTTAGAATCAACTTCAATTGTTTGTTCATATGGGCTAGATGTTTTCTGTACAAGAGTTTCACCATCTTTACAATTTGATAAATTAACTTCTGGTTTTGATAAAGTTAAGTTGATTGCAAGTATATTGATGTTGATTATCATTGTACTAATCTTGAAACCTTTGAAAGATTCAAGAAATTTGAAATCATTATGGGTTATTGAATCATAATTTTTGTATAGATAAAGTTTTTTGTAAAGGGTCCCAGCTTGTAGATTATAGGGCTCTGCCTAGAGATTCCTGCCTAGAGCCTAGAGGTTAGGCTCAGCCGTTCCAATTCGCGAAAGTTAATAGAAAACACGGTGTATCAATTGTTCAACGTTGACTTTAATCTCAACATCAACGACTCCAGTTTAAACTTAACAGCCATTGACAACCATGAAGATCACATCATTAATCACTGCGTCATTAGCATTATTCAGTTTTGCAGCTGCTGAGGAAAAACTACAAATTGGTAAGCACCTTTGTTTTCTTTCACACTTCTTTTTCATACTTACAACATATAGGTGTTACTCACAAAATCCCAGAAGATCAATGTCATCGTAAAGCTCGTAAAGGTGATACAGTCCAAGTTCATTACACAGGTACTTTAAAAGAAGATGGTAAAGAATTTGACAGTTCTTTGAAAAGAGGTGATCCATTAGAATTTAAATTAGGTACTGGTATGGTCATTCAAGGTTGGGATCAAGGTGTTGCTGGTATGTGTATTGGTGAGAAACGTAAATTAACCATTCCTTCCCATTTAGGTTATGGTAAAAGAGGTGCCGGTGGTGTTATCCCACCTGATGCTGATTTGGTATTCACTGTTGAATTGGTTGGTATCAAAGGTTATGAAAATATCAAGGATGAGTTATGAGCTATGTACTACTATCACAAACCGTATAATTATTAAATCATTATCATTATATTCTAATCTAGTATAAGAATCTAAAATCAGATTTGATCTTGGAACCATCATTACCTTTACCTAATTCCTTTTCCCAATTCATTGTACCTCTATCAATTCTATTGTTTAGAACCATCAGTTTAGTTCTCAAGATTAACGCCATACACATTGCCAAAACAACAAAAACACAATTACAAACAAATGCAACCAAATATTTTGGAGCGGCACTTGAAGGATATAAATATGAACTCCAAATGGATGTTGAATTGGACAAACAATTCATTAAGGAGATAGCAATAGCTCTTTTCAATGGTGGTCTTGGAACACAATTTGACATCCATGATAAAATAGTGGTGAATGAACAATATAATGAAGGAATCATCAAGCAAATTGCAAAATATCTAGCACCAATATTTGTTGTAGCTAGTGTAATAATGAATGAAATCAAACTTAGGAATAATGGAACAACAACATGCCAGAATCTTTCACCTGTTTTATCAGCATGTCTAGCCCAGATAAATGTAGAAACAACAGACAACATATAAGGTGGGACACAAAGAGCAAGACTTGTAACTCTATTGAAATGTAAAGAATCGATAATCAAAGTTGGTAAATAATTTGTAATACCTGAAGCTGCACTAACAACAAAACTCAAGATCCCTGTGATACACCAAACTTTAATATCTTTCATTGCCAATAACATTGTTGACTTATAAGACTCTTGATTTTCAGAATCAGAATCATCTTGACCAACTTCTTTTCTTAAATTCCATAAAACTAAATCTCTTTCTTGATCAGTTAAGAATTTAGAATTACCAGGCATATCAGGTAAGATCAAATATGCAAATGGGACTGATGCGACAGTAATAGCACCTTCAATAATGAATAACCATCTCCATGATCTTAACCCACGAACATTATCCATTTTATCAATAATACCAGCAGCAATTAACCCACTCAAAGCACCAGAGAATAACGAACCAGAATACAAGATTGCATTTCTAAGGCTTAGTTCCTTTCTTGAATACCAACAAGAAAGATAATATAAAGCACTTCCGAAAAAACCAGCTTCAACAAAACCTAATAATAATCTTGCAACTAATAACCCGTGATAATTTTGAACAGCACCTGTACAAGTTGAGATAACTGCCCAAACAGTCATGATGACAGTGATGAACAATGAAGGTCTTCCTAATTTATTAACAATCATATTTGAAGGGATTTGCATCAAGATATAACCAACGAATAAGATTGAAATACATGTTTGATATTGATTTCCTTTCAATCCTAAATCTTTTTCTAACCCACCTAATCTAGCACTTGCAATGTTATTTCTATCCAAATAATTCAAAATATAGATATAAACCAGCATTGGCAAGATTCTCAAATCAATCTTACGACGAGTTTTCTTAGTTAATGCATCTAATTCATCTTGTGATAGGTGTTTTAATGAATCTGGGATCTCTAAATTATGACGGAGTTCTTCGTTAATGGCTGAATCTGTTTTGGTCAATTCATTAGGATGATCACCTGAATGACGGTCTTCAACGTGTGTTATTTCAAGGTCTTTGTTATCTGTAGACATAATTGTAATGGTAATATCAGGAATCCCACCAAGCTTAATCTATTAGGAATTCATCATGGTATTTATACAGGGTCCAAACAATCTTTCAATTTCGTAAAAGGGAGTCAACAAGACTAAAGTCAGGTATTCAAACTTCTGGGGAAACCCATACGGACAATCCACATTGATATTGCGCCGCGTTGTATAAAGCTCTTGTTGTGGTTTTGTGACTTGTGTTTCTGCGTTAAAAAGTTCATAATAATTTTTGGCCAAGTTTTTGACATTTCTTGTTGATCGGAAAATTACATCGACGTGGAGTAATTTTTTAAGACAAATTGTGATAGAGAGGTGTAAATTAATCCAACATAGTTGAAGCTATGTGAAGTGTAAAGACGATGGTTGGGGATACTGATGGTAGATTAGAATTGTAATACCTTCGATTATGAATTGTGTCAAAGCATTTGTTAAAGTGCACCATAGATCTGGGGAACATAGACCCTGTGGAATTTCAGATACAACACCGACAACAAAAGATCTGCTATGGTACAACCAGACATATTGTACTACTCCTCAAGTCACTCAAGAACTGTTCAGGTGTTGCTACCCAGCAAAAGTTATAGAGATGTCGGTCCTCAAGAGCCCATTTCCAACAAGAAGTTGGCACGTAGTTGGTGCTAATTTGTAATATGACAAAGGTACAAGGCAATATTTGAGGGTGAGTATCCTAATTATCAACTTGGCAGGTGTACATAATGTCTTGTTTTAACCCAAGAACATCAAATACAACGGAACATTGAATGTCTTCACTAAATGGATAGCCTATACTGATGACGAGTGCTCTCTTTTTATTGGAAAGGAAGTGTTGGGTATCTGCGTAGCTATCCCAGATTACCAAATTCTCATTAGTATACAGACATTGCAGCATTTTAGAAGATGTAGTTTGTATGTGCTAGCTCAATCAATATTACACAACAGTCTACTTCTTTACAAAACTTGGACAGATCTACGACAGACACCCTAATTAATTAGCATCACTGAATCCACTCAATACATAATAAAATCAACCTTTAAATTTAAAAACTATAAATCAATGAAAAAGTTAATCAAATTTATTTTTTACCTCTGGTTGAAGAAGCGTAAGATTTTTTAGCAGTTTTTGATCTAGTGTATTGAGAAACTCTTTTAACAGCAACGGCTCTTAAATCATCTCTGTAACCTTTAGCCAAGTTAGAAACAGCTAAAGCAGTTCTTCTTGGTGATTTGTGTTGTGAGTAAGTTCTTGAAATGATGTTTTTAGCTGGTTTGTTTGAGTTTTTGGTAGATTTTGAGATAACAGTGATTTTACCATCGTTTTGGGTGATACCAAAAGCTTTTTCATTAGCTAAACCTGATGAGGTTTTGGTGTTTTTACCTGAAACATTGAATGGATCACGGGATAAGACAACGTTTGGACGTTTGACTAAAAATGATGATTGTCTTGAGGTTAAAGCCCAGATGAAATCGCTAGCAAAATTGTTAGTATAAGTTCAAATTAGTTTGTAATTGGATTGAAATTTCGAGGTATATGGGATCATTCTATTATTTCCTTCTTTATGATATAAATTGACTGGTTGGTTCTCTTTGGTTGTTATTCATAATCTTCATCTCTTTATCAATACATTCTACTTGACACTTTTCAAACTCATTTCACAATTTCCTTCCCATCTTGAATACTTCCCATGTACTCTTAATATTCCATTCCCCATCTAACAGGTACATACTTTGAAACGTTAGACATTTTGATATATGATATTGGATATGTGTTCAATCACTTCAAGCCTTCACTACGTATATGTTGTTTTGTGACCATCAAAGCATTTTTTTTCACCAGCCAAAGGTTGGAAACTTTCGCTACGGGACACACCACTGAATTCGTTACAGTAGTTAAGAAAATTGTAAACTATGGGAGAACAACACCCCAACACCAAAGAGTCAGGTTACGAGGCCCTGGCGTTAGGGCTCAGTCTCGCGAATTCGTGGAAGCAGTCACAAAAAAAACATGTTCCACCTAGACGCCGTGTATCTCCGGAGTTTTGATATTGAGCTATGCGTCAAATTATGGTGTATTTAGGTGAAAGAATCAACTATTGGTTGTAACTACGGTCTTGTGATACAGCTCACTCTTCGTTTATGAGGGATATATGATTGCTATGTGCTTGGATATGAAGGTATCGATGTCTATGGATTGTGATGGAAAAAGGTGTCAACGTATCAACCCTTTCATAACTAGATGTGATCTATAATTTCACACCATTTCTTGAATAATGAACTTATCAAGCCATATCATGAGATTTGTTCACTTACATATCATAGGATACAGCTAATGATGGTTGCTATGATGATGGCTGATTTTGAATTTGAACAAGTGAAATCTGGACAGGTTCTACGTTCGCAATCTCACTTCATCACGTTAGATCTATAGTATTTTGTTGTATGATTGGGTTTATGTATCGTATGTTCTGTTTACAATGAGCAGAGGTCTTGAAAGTTGAGAATTGGAAGGTGTTCTTCGTGGAGTGTCACTATTATAAAAAGCGTTGGAGGCCCAGTGCTGTCATAGTATAACCTCACAAGCTCGAGGGTTTAACATAGTCGTCGTTCATAGATTCAACAATACCATCAACAATATGACATGATGAAATATAAACCACCAAAAAGTCTACTAATTCACTCAAATTACCACCAAAATCTACATCAATTCAATAAATAAATAATGTGCTTGAATAGGTAATTAACATTGTACAAAATTGGTAAGTAAATAAACAAAATCCATCACTTTTTTTAACTTGATTTCAATTAATAGATCTTCAATAGTCTCCTCAAGGACTTATTATAAAAAAAAACACCAAAAACAAATATAAATAAATAAAAAACAACACTAATAGACAAATATTAAAATATAACCATATTTTTAGATATTATTAAAAAAAAGCATAATCATCATCATCACAAATAGAAACAAAAAAATATCATTTCTCTCGTTTTATTTTGCTTTCACACAACAACAGTTCTAAGGTTCCCATTTAAACTTTCTAATCCATTGATTTTTAAATTAACATTAACAAAGAATTCAATCAATTGTGATCTTTTATCAAATTTCAAACTTGATCCTGAAGTATTTCCTAACCAAATTCTTAATATACCAGAAATTTCTTCAATTTGCAAAATTATATCTTGATCATCTTGATATAATTCTGGATATTTAGTCATACTCAATATGATTATATATAATGAAGTAAATCCTAACAAATTAAATTTGTTGATCAATTTCAAATCTAATTTTTTAAACCATTTTTGAGCACTTTTAAAATCTTTTTTAATGAATATCAAATTTTGAATAATTGAAGCATACATTATAAAGATTTCATCATCTTTAACTCCATTAATGTTTAATTTTGATAAATTTTCTTTTAGTTTGGAAATGTTTTCATCTGTAGGATTGAATAATGTAGTTAATTCAACATTGATATATTCAGATAAGGTTTTAGTTTCTGTTGGTTGAAATGATGAATTGATTGTAGAATTCATAAACTTGGCCAAAATAGAATTGGTTTTAGTTTCATTAATCATTTCATAAAGAATATGGATGACTGAATAATTGTTTGTAAATTCTTCATCTTCTAATTCAGCTTCCAAGTTTGATTTGACTTCAAAGTTCAACAATTTCTTTAAATATTCTTCATTATGAATAGTTTCATTGTTGTTTAATGATAAAATTAAATTCAAATCTTCAAAATTTGATTCACTTGAATCTAATTGAACTTGTTTTGAGTAATTCCATAAATGTTCAACATAAAAATTAATCAATTTTTGATTGATGAAATTTTGATTCATAGCTTCAATTTTCAATTTCAAACATCTGATGATTGAATTCTTGACATAGTCATTATTAGAACTATCTTTTGTAGATTTGAAAGTTTTCCAAATTGAAAATTTTGACAAGTTTCTAACATCTTCAATATCTTCGGTATCAACAACTTCTGAAGTTTCAACACCAACTTTCTTTTTAGATTGGAAAATAGCTGGGAAAACAAAATTCAATAAAACACATAAAATCAAACCAATCTTGAACAAAATCAACAATGGCTTACCGACAACTTGAGAGCCCTGTTGGTTAAAACTGAAAACTGGTAAGGCAAATAAGGATCTTGTTGAATCAACATGGTTTAAATCATCATTTAAGCCCGCACCAACCATACAAGCTAACCCACCGAGTAAGAATTTGTTAGTGTATGAAGTTTGATTTTGATGAGCACCACCACGATTACCATCACGATTACCATCATTTTGATTTTGAACAGTTTCACTGGAATATGAACTAACAGAACTTTCTGGTGTTATATTCCCATTACTTATACCATATAATCTATGTTTTAAAGTATCATTTTCCTTTTTCAAAACTTCATTTTTATGCTCTAAATGTTTGATATATTCGGTAGCTTTTGACAAGATGGTGGCCTTGTTTAATTTTTTAGCTGGTTGTAACCCATCTAATTCATCATCATCAACTTCATCATCACCACTATCAACCAAGACACGTAAAGCTGGAACAGCATCTCTTAATGCATTGATTTTATCATTAATATTAGTTCTATATCTTTTTTCAATCATATTATGAGAGGATTTTTCCTTCTTAGGACCTCTTTTACCAATGGTTGAATGTGGCACAGCATTAGATAGTTTAACTCTGGTATTGTGTTGTTGTGTGACTGGAACAGGAGAAGTTGAAGAAGAAGCAGTGGATGAGATGGATTCCTTTTTGATTTGGTTTTGATCCATAAAACCATCATCATAGTTAAAATCACCACCAGCATTAACAGCTGCACCATCTAATGAGTTGAATTCATTGTTTAATTGAAACTCATTTGGTGAACTCGAGTTTGAAGTTCCAATAATAGAGTCTGGTGACAGGTAGAAATTGCCATTAATGTTGTTGTTATTGTTGTTTTGATTATTGTTGGCGCCATTTGCAGTTGTACCAAAGTCATAATATGGATCTAGCATACCTTCTTCTTCAGTAGATGTGATTGAATTAGTTAATGAAGGGTCATGGGCAATGGATATCTGCTGATTCTGGTTCATGTTGTTGTTTGGCGCTTTGTAGTTATTGTTGTTAAAAGACGCTAGAAAAGCATCATAGTCATCAAACGCATACGACATCTTTTTGCTTTGACTATTCTGATGAACTCTTGTTTGTTGATAAAATAGTAGTTAACAAGTTTTTGCAATTGTAAAGTTTTTTAACGAAACCAATAAATTTCTCCAATGACTTCCAAACATATTCTCAGCGCCATGATTGGAACTCTCCTTCCAGCAATTTGGGTCGCCCAAACTCGTTTACTCATTTCTCAAAGTTTGGCTCTCAAATATCATACGATTTTAATTTTTTGAGAGATCAGGCAACAATTTTTCCAGAAAGAAAAACAAAAACAAAAAAGGAACGTATTGACACGCAAACCGATGACAGACAATACAACTACAACATAAATAAATAAACAAACTTGTACTTATATGACTTTAATGCTAAACTATGCTATATATTATGGTTAATGCTATGATCCTCTGTAAATAAATGTATCCAGAGTAAGGTTCTTTGAAATGCTTCTTTTAGTTTTGACGGTTGTGGTTCTCGGTCTATCAATATTATTATTCTGTTGGATTGGTTTCAAAGGTTCAGATTTACCATATCGAGCTACTTGAACCTTGTTAACTTTGGTATGATGACTCTTGAAGCAATTAAAACCGAACCTTTCGTATAGGCCCTGTGCAACTTCCTTTTGATGATTTGTTCCTAGTTGAGTCCCTTTATGTTCCGACTCAACGGTACTTTTCAAGTCATCTTTTGGTTTATTTGAACAACTAGGCTTATCTTGATGATCTAATTGAGGACCATCATCATTATCATCTGGATCAGTCAGATCAAAGTCACTTGAATTCAAATCTTTGAGGATGCTATTGTTATTTTGAACGGTATCAGGGATTGCTGTAGTGTTATTTGGATCTTTCCCACTAAATTTGGACACAATCGGTGAACTTTCCAGTAACTGTTGTTGTTCCAACGGCTCAACAGAATTTGGTACCGTGTTGGGATTGTGTTTTGAAAAATTTGACACATTTGCAGTTGGTACTACCTGTGGATTTTGAACAATGGGTTTCTTGGTCTGGAAAAATTTACTCGCTGAAGTTATTGGAGTATGACCATAAGCAATTGGTGAATTGAACATTCTTCTTCTCTTGGAAGTTGGTGATAAACTCTTTGGTGTTAACACTCTAAATTCTTGTGGAGCTTCAGTTTTTGATGGAACTGTAGTTGATCTATTATTTGGTCTATCTTGTGATGTTTTGAAAAACGAATCAATCCGTTGCATTCCTGATGTGACCGGTGTTGAGTATGACCTCTTAGCCACCCTTTCGCTTCCTGCTAATAACGGCTTTGAAACTGGAGTTGATGCAATTGTAAACGATTTAGAACGAACAATTTCTTCTCTTGATTTCAATGGTTTTTTGGAAATTGGATCCAATTCACCCATAGCTATTTGATGATGGATTGAATTATCATGTAATTTACCGATGCATTCAAGTAATAATACTTCATCAATTTGAGATGGAACCTCGTTCAATGTGGAAATCTCATTGGTTATTGGATTGAAAACTCTTTGATATTGAAATGATACATCAGCTTTCTTGTATTCCATTTCAAATTCAGCTGGTACTGGTGTCTTTCCCTCTAATTTCAAACTCATAATGCACTTTGAAATATTACTATGTCTCTTGACAAGTCTAAAAGCTTTCACTATCCCAATCCCAGGTATCCCATTAGTATAATCACACCCACTCAAACAAGCAACCATTCTCAATTTGGACTCATTCATCAATCCAATTGGAACCGCTTTACATTTTTTGAAATTCTCACGTCTAATCTCAACACATTCACCAAAGTCATTAAGCTTGGTCAACAAGCATCTGGCACCAAAGATCAAAAGATCAGAATCTTCACTTATAATCCCATCAACAAGACCCAATTTTTCAAGATAAACAAGTTGTGGATCTGCTTCATATGGCGCGACAACATATTTCATGTTTTCCGATTTCAAATACTCAATAATTGATTTAGCCATTGAAGGAGTGACATCAATACTCTTCATGAAAAACTCACCAGCAAGTTTCCTATTCCCATTTTGTAACATCTCTAGACCTTTCTCTTTATTCCTTATTCTATTTTGTTCTCTTTCAATTTCAGTATCATTTTTACTTTCAAAGTGGTCACCGTCAAATACAAAGTATGGTTCAATACCAAAATGTTTCAACATCATCACTTTCTTTTTGAAAAACGAAAGATATTTCGTAGTTTCCATATCTTGAGCCAACTCCCATGAGCACGAAAACACACTTCTATGTAACCAAGCATATGAATCTATAGCCAAAGTCTTCCCTCTGAACCTCTCTAACGTCAAACCCTCCTGGATCTCCTTCAACTGTGGTAGGAGTCCCTTGACACCCATAACACTAGTCCAAAAGCCTTTATACTTTCTTTTGTATACCCAAAGACTGCTTTAAAGCCTATGAAATTGGTTTGTTTATGTTTTTTTCTTCTGATTCGCGTAAACAGTACAAAGTTAAAAAAAATCGCGAATTCGTGTTTTTCTTCGAGTTGACCGTTTGGATTTTGGACACATGAACAATTTGGAATCTAATCAAAAGCTCAGATCCGTAACATTCGCTGGTGTGTCTTTACTGCCTTTGTTGGTGACTTGATTTAGGAGAGAAATGTCGTATCCAATGTCCAATACACCACTGGATCAATTGACAAACGGCGTCCAGAACCTTGGACTAGCCGATCAACAACAACAACAACAAATCGGAGGTCAAGCACCTGTTCATTCAAAGAAAAAAAGACCAGCTAGAGCTTACCACAACTTGAACACTGCTCCAGGTGCTGCTGCTGCTGCTTCCCAATTCCAAGCTTCAAACCCACAAGCTTTCGGTAATAGCGCTGCTTTACAACAACCTTTCCAAACACCATTGGGTTATCCAAGTCCTGCTGCTTCATCATTAGCAGGTACCCCATCAGCATTCACTCCAGATGTTAGTGGTATCCCTTCACAATTTGCACAAGCTCCAATTGCTCCTGTACCGACAAACGGTCAAGATGCATCAGGTTCTTTATCAGTCCCTTATCAAAGAAAATTACAAGAAGCTGAATATGCAACAAATACTTTCAAGTCATTTGAGAATGTTCTACCACCTACTTCAACAACTAAATATGTTTCCATTGATCAAGGTTGTGCAATTCCAAAATTCATGAGATTATCAATGTATAACGTTCCATCAAGTGAAGCTTTAAGAAACTCAACCAAATTACCACTAGGTCTGACAGTACGTCCATTTGCACCACTAGAATATAATGAAGAACCAGTTCCAGAAGTTGATCTTACACCTATTGGTGGACCACCTCGTTGTCGTCGCTGTCGTACTTATATCAACCCTGGAATGACATTCACACATGAACAGAAAGTTATCTGTAATATGTGTAAGTTTGCAACACCAATTCCAACTGAATATCAATCACCATTGGATGCAACTGGTCGCAGAATTGATTTCTTACAAAGACCCGAACTACATTTGGGGACTGTTGATTTCATTGTCCCTGAAACGTATTGGTCAGAAGAAGGAGTTGAGCCAAGCTCATTACATCATGTCTTTTTGATTGATGTTAGTGCAACTAATGATATTATAAGATCTACAACAGAAGCTATTAGATCCACTTTGGATAAATTACCACCGTTCGTGAAAGTTGCCATCATAACCTATGATCAAAGAGTTCAGTTCTATAATTTGAAATCAGAACAGAGCCAAGTACATGTTGCATCAGATCTTGAAGATCCATTTGTTCCAATTTATGATGGATTATTTGTTGATCCTCAAGAATATGTCTTCCAAATAAATGATGCATTGAATAAGATTGATGAGTTATATTTTGAATATAAATCACCAGAAGTTGCTTATGGCGCTGCTTTGAAATATGCACTTTATGCATTGGGGACTGTTGGTGGAGGTAAAGTCACTGCAACATTATCGAAATTACCAAGTTGGGGACCAGGTACTTTGACCAATCCAAATGATAAAGATAATGGAACTGATACTTTTAAATCAGAAAATACCTATTATAATAAATTAGCTGATGAATATATCAAGATGAATGTTGGTTTAGATTTGTTTGTTATTACAAGAAGTTCAGTGGATTTAATTAATTCGTCAATAATCACAAACAAAACTAGTGGATTATTAAAACTTTATTCAAATTACCAACCAGAAAGGGATGAGATTCAATTTAATGAAGATTATAAGAAGGCTATATTGAGTACTCGTGGTTATCAAGGACAACTGAAAGTTCGTTGTTCTGCAGGCTTACAAGTTGCTAAATATTATGGTAATTTTGATTCAAAAACCACTAACGATCCAAAATTGCCAGTACTAAGTTCTGAACAACAATATTCTGTCTTGTTTTCATATGATGAGAAGATAAATACCAAAGAAGATGCCCATTTCCAAGCTGCTCTATTATACACAGGATTAGATGGTAAAAGAAGAGTAAGAGTTATTAATTCCGTTGTAGCTATTACTAGTGATGTTGCTGAAGTGTTTTCATTTGCAGATCAAGATGTTGTATTGGATATTATTATTAAAGATTGTCTAAGTTATCTAAGCAAACAACACCCAACAGAGATTAAATTAACAACAACTAATAAATTAGTTGAAGTGTTTACACAATATCGTGGATTAGCAGTTCAAAATAACTTGATGCCAACAGAATTAGTTTTCCCAGATAGTTTAAAGACATTAATTGCATATATTTCATCATTTCAAAAATCCAAAATTTTCAAAACTTCTATACCAAACAATCCGAAAATTTATGATTATTATGAATTAAATTCTTTACCATTAGATAAAATGTTGTTGAAATTATATCCAAGAATTATTGGATTGCATAACTTAGATGAAAAAGATTGTTTATATGATGATGTTAGTGGATACTTTAACCTATCAATCAATTCAAGAGCCGCATCAAAAGATCTTGAATATGGTGGTGCATATTTTATTTTCAATGGTGAAAAATTATATTTATGGATCCATAATGCAGTTAATCCATTATTATTGAATGATTTATTAGGAGTGGAGAAATTAGAAGAATTAGCATATTTTAAGAATGATTTACCAGAATTAAATACTCATGTTTCATTACAAGCTAGGAATCTTGTTGAATATTATAAAAATTTGTTAGGTTTTGAAAACTTGACATTTCAATTAGTTCGTGTTGGTATTGATGGATCTGAGTTTGAAATTGGAGATCAATTAGTTGAAGATAGAGCCATTGATAAGACTCAAGGATTTGATGAATTTTTAGTAAATATTCATAAACAAATAAGAGATAGATTAGAGAATGACAAGGTTATCAAAGCCAGTGAACCAAAACATGATGATAGTACATTAAGCCAAAGATTTGTTCATTTTTAATAATAAAAGGGACATACATACATCTATATTCTTTTGAACTTTGTAGGATTTTGATGACTCTTTAACCTCTTTTGCTTTTTAGACTTTAGTTGATACTTTTTCAAATAATCCAAAACCAGTGTCAACAAAACAAATATCAACTCCACCACAGTATTCAAAATTTTCTGAACCAAATCATTATTTAAAACTTGTCTCCACATCACAGTGAATTGTATAAACAACGGAGTGAACAAATCCATCAAGACAACGAATATCTGCACAGAAACCAATCCGATCCTTATCAAATAATCCCTTGATTGATCCGTTGTTCCTGTACTCAATGTTTGTAATTCTGCTCTATCCTGAATAGAATTTAATAACCCCATACTTGATTCGATATAAGTTTTTTTAAAACCTTCATAATTCACATTAGGATCCGTGATCAATTTCTCCAGATTTCGAAGAGATAATAGTGTCTGTTTGACATTAATGAATTGTCTAATCTTGTCACGATCATCTTCAAAATCATTGGATATTTCAATGGTTGTTGTTGTTGTGGTGGTGCTTGGTGCAGTTGTGTGTTGACGATTTGGTCTTGATCTTGTAGGTGTGGAAAAGTTTGAGATTTTTTGTCTTTGAGATATTATACGATCAGAGATTGAGTGTGTAGAGTCTTCATAGTCTGGTGATAGTTCATAATCAGTCTCTATTGGGATTGATGATGATTGTTTTTGTGGTGATAATAGGGTTGTTAATGTGGAGTGTAAATATGAATGAAGGGTCATATTGAGGCTATCAAAGGGTGGGAAGGATGAATATTGAGTAAATATTGGATAACAGGTATTTAGAACAGTTTTATTGTGAAGATGATGAATATTGAATGTAGTTAATTGTATAGTTCTCTTTGGTACCCTTTGTTCTATTTCTTGACAGGGGCTTAAAACAGTGAAACCAAGATTCTTTGAGGATGAATAAATTGAAGTTCAGTTACCAACTTAAACTAAATGAATAGAATCTAACAGCTTCTGAAGATTTCTTTATTGAATTAGAACACTCGAGTACAATTGGTTAACGAGTATGAAACAATAACGGGGTCTGTTTTTCATTTCCTTGATTGTCTCAATTGCTCCTATCAAAAAAAAAAGATCATCGATGAGAAGAAACTTAATTTACTGAAATCTTTTCACTAAAAATACACTTTAAAAACATTCTTATTATAAAATCAAACTAAAGAAATGGACAAAAAAGAAACCCAACTAAACTACACAATATGCCTTTTTGTTGTTTTTTAAACAACAGGGAACGAAAAAACACTTCATAACAAAATTCCTAAACCAACAACAGTAATAAAACTGAAAACATAACCTAATACTGAATTACCATTATTATAATGATTGTTTAATTGAACACCTCCACCACTAGCTGAAGAACTCATACTTGAACTATTTGAAGGTTGAACTCTCCCTGTAAAGACCTCACCATTAGTGATACTAACAGTAACCATATCAGGTTGAGCTGAAGATTTTATAGAGGATTGATCAAATCTCATTGTATAGAGTTGAGTTATATTGTTTGGTGATGCAAATGGGATATGACCTGAAGAGATTGCAGATGCGGCAAAATCTGTTGTTGTGGATGATTGTTCTCTTGTATGATTACCTTTTGCAGCTTGAGCAATTGCAATTTTATTTGCTTCATTATCTACTGCAATATAAGCAGATTTGAAAAAAGGGGACCCAAGAACAGAATAACCAAAATAATAATTTGGAGTGACTAATAATAAGCAAGCTTCTTCACCATCATCAAATACTAAGGTTTCATTACCTGAACTTGTGTATGCTGGATTAATCATTTCATCAATTGGGACATTAACTGTAACGTTACCAAATTGGAACCCAATAGTTGCATTTAAGTTTGTTATTGAACATTTTAATAACCAAACATCAATATCATTTGAATAAAAGGCATTTAATTGAACAGCTAATGCAACAACCATGGAGTATGGTAAATAATTATAAGAAGATCTTGTATCTATCAATACCGGTTCAGTATTATTTGAAGTTGAAATATAAGCAGTTTGACCACGAGCATTACTAACCATTAATGAAGATAATGGCAAGATTGGATAATCATTGACTAGTTTGTTTTCACGATTATCCCAATAAGGTTGTTTATCAAACACAACGAAATCTCCCACGTAATAATCTTGATTAACACCACCAAGCATTAAATCTGCACTTGAATCATCTTTATGATATAATGAAAAACTTGAAGAATTTATAACATGTTGATCTTTCAAGATATCCAAGAAGTTTGTATTATAATCATTATTAGAATCATCAAATTTTGAAGAAAGACCTAATCCACCCATAGGCACTCTTGAATCATTTGCATTTATGAAATTAATTTCATTTACAGTTAAATTTCTAGTTTCTGATCCATTGATATCAACATTAAAAGCTTGATCAAATGCTAAAGTATCTTGAGACATTGTACCATTAACCCAAACATAATCCAAAAAGATCAATCTTTGCCAATTATTTTCATCATAATAACTCGATGAAGCACTTTGATTAAAAGCACCAATACCCGAATCACATTCAAACGTATTATTAGGCGTTTGACCATTTGCACACACAGGCAAGCTCTGTCTTGACCTGGTCCATACGTATGGTTGAGCTATATCTATTCTTAAGCTCAACTCTTGAGGTGGAGTACCCATGCTTATATTTGTGTAGTAAACAAACCCATTATCGGATTGTGCTTTTATTGTAGGAAAGGGGCTCAATGGGTGTGATGAGGATGAGGATGAGTTGTTTGAAGATGATGAATGGCTTGTAGAGGAGGAGTTTGAGTCAGCAGCTGAGATGAAGGGTATTATCAATGATACTAGCGGTATTATGAGATTCACTAGCTGAATCATTCTTTAAAAAAGGGGTGTAGTATGAAATATTGTATGGTGTTGAAGGGAAAAAGGTGGTTCTTGATGTGAGATTCGAGCTATAACCAACCAGTGTATCTTCACTTTCAAATTGAGATCTATGTAGAGCGAATGAGTTGTTGTTGTTAAATAGCTGATACTAGTTATAGTCAAGAACAGCCTATTTTCAGATTTTCCTATAAATTTTTTTGACTTTTTAAAAAGAAAAAAAAATTGAAAACCAAAAAACGTTCACCGCAAAACAAATTTTTAAAGTATGATAAAATCCGCTAATTCACGTTGAACAGTTAACGACGTCACAGTTTAAATAAAGTGGTAGAAGTGGACAGGTTCGGTTGATTGAATATTGAGTATTTGGTTAATTAAATAGGTAAAAGATAGTGGTTTTGGTGGGATCAAGTGCTTTTTATACTGAAATGGCTTATAATCGTCATGAGCACTTGTATGTAGCAGCTAATTAATGATGAATGCCGAACGTAGGCTCAAAAGGTTAGACAATATTGAGCTTAGCTCTAGGCAGAGAATTACACGGGGCCTTCAAGGGCAGGGTGGTGTAGTAATTTGTCCTGGGGGCATTAGGGACAGTAGTAAATGAATGCAAATACTGTGATTCGTGAATGGTTGGAGACTGGAGTGTGTACAAGGAGTTGTAAGTTGTAAGTCAAGTTGTGTAGCGATCACTGCACGATTCAGCTCAACATTCACATCACAAAGACCTCTTTACGACTGTTTGAAGTGCACTAGTTGAAAGGAGACAGCTATTTTTATCAAGGTCTTATAAGCCTTGGAGATTCCTCGACATCCTGATCAAGAAATTAAATGACAGCTTCAATGACCATACTGACCTCTGATCTCTGAGATCTTCGAGTAAGTGTCTCTTCAGAGCTCGATGTTTTGATTTCGTGTAGTTAGGCATCCAAAAGTTCACCAAATTAGCTGCTGTAGAATGAAATGAATTGTGCATGTGGTATTCCGTTTTAAAGCCAGATTCAGAGATCAAGTCAACAAAGAGTTCCAAGTTGCAAGATCTAGCACATTTAATCAAGGTATAACAAAGTGTAGGGTTGGTTTTATCTAACCCTAACTCAAAACGTTCACTTTGAGAATGCACTAGTTCGGTAGTTTAAATTCTCTTGACTGTACCCACTTCAATGCAGTACACCGTTGAGCATCATGATACATCTAGTGGATTCAAGACGATCCTAGTTTTGTAGATGAGCTAGTGAGCTCTTACTCAAGTTAGTGAGGTGAGTAGTACTAGTAGCAGTTAGTCAGTATGACAGACCTCTACTCTTCCTATCAATAACTCATCATTAATTCCATTATTTGAAACCTCTTTAAACTTGAATAAAATTTGGCTGTGGGAATACGCGCCCAGATTGCATTCGCGAAGTACAAGACTGTATATGGGTCAATAGGTTTGAAGAATTTAAACAGTACTGTACTTGATTTAAGTGACTGAGTTATATCTGATAATTATACTGAAGAGTTCTTTGTGTCTTTGTCAATACCATTGACAAATTTGCTGAAAAAGCGAATAATATTCAACATTTTGAGCTTTCAAGCCATAGATTCATTCTCATTCTCAAAAACGGATCGAGACCAGTATTCATCAATAAAGGCATTCCATCAACATTATTCAAGAGGCAAGAGCCAATAGTCAACGTCTATGTCATTGGAGTGCCAATACAGCTGTATAGAGATCCAAGAGTCTCCACTAACACGCTATAGCCAGCATCAACAAATCCTCTGCTTTTCCAGTTAAATACTTGTCTTGGAGAAATCAAAAATGAAGACGTCCCTCGGTTGCAAGATGCACAAGTAGAACCAAGCTTGTAGCCTTGGGCCTTTAGTTCTCATAATCAAATGGCTGCTGAATACATAAATTTATTACTCTTGACTACCTTTGCAACTCTTTGCAGTGCTCGTGGTGATCTATATATAGCTTTTTGCAATTCTGATCACTATTCTAGCACTAAATTAAATATTCAAAACCATTATAATTTAGTGTACCCAAAGAGGATGAGCACACTCTGCAACCACCGCATTAACAACACGAACACTGAACAAATAACATCAAATCAAATATCAAAACTAGCCCAACCCAAACAAATTAATTTAAAACTTGATGCTTTCAGAAAAGTGACGTACCTCAACAAATTATCGCGAATGAATTTTCCAAGCGACACGAAATTTTAAATTTTAAACAAATCAACATCAACATCAACAAGCCTTTAAAACATAATTAATGGAACTAGCACCCCATCAATATTCATCATGGTAATAGACTCATTACAATCAGAAACAGGACGTCTCCTAAACTCATCCCAAACAGAAATATACCGCAGACCATCTATAGTGAATTCTCAAAAACCAAACATTTCCCTTTCAACCAATGATCATAATGATGAACATCCAATAACATCACCATCACCATTAGAACCAACCATCATTGAAGATCAAGACACCGCTAAACCAATACAGAAACCTAATTTCTTCACCCCAACAATAATCCAATTAATCTTTTGCATAATTGGTTGGTATGTCTTTTCATTAACAATATCGTTATATAATAAATGGATGTTTGATAAATCTAAATTAAACTTACCATTCCCAATATTGATCACATCATTCCATCAATTATTACTATCCATACTATCATTCTTGACAATCTGGTTCAAACCTACAATAAGGCCCCAACAGGAAAATGAAACCCAAGATAAACTCATCACTCGTCAAGGTTTGAAATTTTACCTAACACATATCTTACCATGTGCAACGGCAAGTGCTGGAGATATTGGGTCAGGGAATATGAGTTTCAGATTCATCACATTAACAACATACACGATGGTGAAAAGTTCTAGTATTGCTTTTGTTTTATTATTTGGTGTTATTTGTAGATTAGAAAAATTTAGTTTAAATTTGTTAGGAATTGTGTTATTAATGTCATTTGGTGTTATGTTGATGGTTGATAATGATAAAAGTCAAAGTAATGATGATGGTAAGGAGGAGGATAGTCATTTCTATTTGGGATTTTCACTAGTTTTAATGTCAAGTTGTATGAGTGGGTTACGTTGGGTTTTCACTCAATTGTTATTACACAAGAATAATGAATCAAAGGGGAAGAAGAATCCTATTGTGACTATATATCAATTATCTCCTCCAATGTTTGTTGTGTTGTTTTGTATTGGATTAGGTATTGAAGGTTTGGGGAAATTTTTAAATGCTTCAATTTGGGAAGAACGAGGAATTTTGAAAACTTTAATATTGTTATTATTTCCTGGTATCTTGGTGTTTTTCATGACAATTTTTGAATTTGCAATATTACAAAGAGCTCAAGTTATTACTCTAAGTATTGCAGGGATTTTTAAAGAAATTTTAACAATTATTGTTAGTACATTTATTTTCCATGATCGTTTAACATTTATGAATTTTATTGGATTAATCATTACATTAGTGGATATCGCATGGTATAATTATTATAGATACTTGGAAAGATTAAAAGAAGCTGAGGAGAATATGAAACTTAATGATAGGGATAGATATGAATTAGAAAATGTATAGATTTAAAGACTCTTTCCATTATACACCCTCGTAACTGGTTCTCTTTCATTCACGTGACTTACAGTACCCCCGTATTACCCTTTCCGTATTTCAGGCGCCATTTGCCGTCGGCAACTGCCCAAATTCAAATTTTAGAAAATTTTTTTTTTGTTTGAAGGCGAAAAACAAGAAAAAAAAAACGTCGCTTGAGTGATACGATTTTGACTTTCTTTCTTTATTCAAAAACAAAGGGAAAAAACAATCAGATAATCTTTTGAACATTTTCAATTTATAAAAACAAAGAAATAATTTGCGTTGGTAAAAAAGCATTTGTTTTGTTAGATTTAAACAGATTTTATCTTCATTCCTGGTTTTTGGTGTTTTTTTGTTTCTCGCACTAGTTTTTATTGGAGTACTTGACAAGTTTTGGGAAAATAGGGAGTTAAAAAACTAGTCTTTTAACAAACAACAACTACAACAAAGAGAAAGACTTTTAGTATGATCACTATGAAACGTGAGAATACGTCTGAACATATATCCATCTTTGGATATATCAATCATCTATATCATTATGTGCTGAATCTCAAGATTTTCGATCAGGTGTTGCCAAAAAAGAAGGAAGCAATAATAACAACAAGTAATACAACAAAGCAAACAAATGAACAACAACTTAAAGTTAAAGAATCTACAAATAATGAAACATCAATAGATCTTTTCCCAAAGAGAATTAATTATCAACAAGATTTATTATCAAATTCCACAGCAAAACCATGTTCAATGGAAGTTTCCAAATTAAATAAAGTTATAAATCCAGATGGTACAATAACATGGGATATTGATCCATCAGATCATCAAAAACAAACTTTAAGTAATATAACTTCACCATTTTTAACATCAACAGGTTCAACAATCAGTACACATGATGAATTATCACCAAATGGTTTAAAATTTTCAAATGGTTCAAAAGATACACCATCTCCTTATAATATTAATGAACAATTCCATAAATCTGATGAAGATTCAACACATTCATTAGATGAAATCATTCCAGATTTACCTCATCCTGATTTTTTCAACATTTCAGAAGAGGAGAGACAAGAACAAGAGGCTGAAAAAAAACTTCAAGAAGAACAAGAACAAGAAGATCAAGACTCTCCCTTATCTGATCAACATCATCCTTCATCATCATCAACCTCGCCTAAATCAGGGAGTCACAAGATCTTTACATGTGAATATTGTCATGCAGAATTTAGAATAAGGGGATACCTAACACGTCATATCAAGAAACATGCAATTAATAAAGCTTATGAATGTCCCTTTTTCAACCCAACCTCAGATAATAAATGTCATCCAAATGGTGGGTTTAGTCGTCGTGATACATACAAGACACATTTAAAAGCTAGACATTTTAAATATCCTCAAGGTACAAGATCTCAAGATCGTCCAAATACCCCAGGGAAATGTGGAATGTGTGGTAAGAATTATCTAAATAATGAAGATTGGGTTGAACATCATATTGAGAATGGTGAATGTGAGATGTTGCCAAAAGGTTATGAAGGTCGTGTAAAGAATTCTAGAAGACGGAATTATGAATTTCCTTCAACAAATGGTGGTAATGGTAATGGTGATGATGTTGGGTCTGGACATAGTAGTGGGAATGATGATAATTTGATGAGTCCAAATACTCAAGATGGGTCACCACCAAATGGGTTGAATCATAATAATTTGTTATCACAATTTCAACATCCTCAACAAGTTATTGGTGGTGGTAATAAGAATGAAAAAATCATTTCAATGGCTCCTGTTGTTGTTGGGAATGATTATGATGAAAATGATGAATTTTCTTTAGATACTGAACAAGTTTATTCATATTATCGTTATTAAGGATTTTTATCAAGGTATATTGGGAAAAGTAGATTGTTGATTTGTGTGTGTGTGTTATTTTTTGCTTTTGGTTTGTTTTGTAAAGCTTTCTCCTTGGAAAGGTTTTATATGTCTCGGTTATATTTATAGTAATGTTAATAATGAAAATAGGAATTATATGGATTGTATTATCATGAAGATGTGTAGTGACTTTCATTGATTCATCCTAGTTCTCTGTCCTGTTTGCTGGGCCCCATTGTTCCAAGTTACACTTCAGTTATTTAACTACATTGTATTAATTGTCCATTAAGTTTTATAATTATATTACCATTAATTATTCCTTTTCAACAATTCTAGATATAAACATTTGTGATAAAAAAAACACAGCTGAAGTATCAAACTTCAAACTAAACAACAGAAGTAAATCTCATTACAATAATAAAGCAGCAACACCACCAACTAAACCAGCAACAGCAACACCTGAAGCAACACCACGACCACCATTGGCCATGGCAGTACTGACTGATGAGGAACCAGAGCCACTAGAGCCACCAGCACCACCGCCACCAGTAGAGTTAGAGCCTGAACCACCACCGGCAGCACCACCACCAGTTGAGTTTGATGAGCCAGAACCACCAGCAGCACCACCTCCAGTAGAGTTTGATGAACCACCAGCAACACCACCGGTGGAGTTAGATGATTGAGCAGTAATCAAAGAAAGTAATGATAATGAAGTGATTAAAGTGAGTGATTTCATTTTTGGCTGTCTTTATTCTCTATTGTGTAATGGAAAGAAGAAGAACAAGACAAAAAGATTCTTGGAAGAATTTATGGGTATTTATACACTTGTTGAAAAGGTTACTATAATTAGCCATTTATGGACCAGGGTAGGTTCCAAGTACAGCCCATAAAAAGAATTTTCCAGTGGGTTTGTTTCTTTTATTTTAGTGAGTTCAACGTTTGGAACTGGTTCTAGATCAACCATTTTTGAGGGTTTTCTCGAGGCCCAGGGGGACACAATCGAGGAATAACGCGACAAGGTACAGAAAAAGAAGGAAAAATGACTGGGATGGGAGTAAAAGAAGTTACTTAATTTGGTAATAGAATTCAACAAATTAAGGAGTGTATAGTTGTAGTTGTTGTACCTTTATTGACTCATTTCTTTCTCTTTGCGTTGAGGTTTCCATCGTTTCTTGATGTGGAGCGTTAAAGTGTGGAAGAGTTCGGCCTTGGATGTCAGATGCTTGCTATAACAACAATCTCGAGATTCAGCGTATAGCCCTGGCTCAAACTGATGGCTTAGACAGGGGTCATTTGTGGCCATTTAGTATGAGAATAATAGGAGTAATACATAGGAGTAATAGAAGTAATAGATTAATGGTAATAGTAAAGTAATAGTAAAGATACTACCCAACGATTATCCCACTGTCTCGTTATTGTTCACGTCACTTTGTTGAGTCAGGCAGCGACTCAAATTTCAGTTCAAAGTTGCTTTTGGACGCGGGGCAAAAGAAACGGCAGGACTCCTTTGGGAAATGAAGTGGCACGTGATGAGTGCACACTGCAGAACACATTCGCGAGGATTCGGCTGTAAACGGCCTGTGATAAGCTCATACAAAAGATGACACTTTTCGATAAGCAAATGATAAGGCTGAACCCACGTTGGAAAGCTTAGATATGTAAACAAAGGGTATAAAGAGGATTCAAGCAGTGCTTCTATTATCCATCCTCTGTATACACCCTTCCAAGCCATGTCCTTTAAGAAACAAGAAACAAGACCAACCCCAAAGTCTGTTTACAACTGGCGTATCTACTGGTCCGCTTTATTAGCTTCATGGGTTGCGGTTATAATTGGTTATGATGCTGGATTTGTAGGTGGGATGATTTCTTTAAAATCTTTTAAACATGAATTTGGCCTTGATAAACAATCAACTTCAAAACAATCTTGGACTTCTGAAACTATTGTCTCCTTGTTCCAAGCTGGTGCTTTCTTTGGCGCCTTGTTCATATATCCATTAGGTTATAAGTATGGGCGGAAAGGTAGTTTAATCATTGCCACTGTGCTTTTACTGGTTGGTTCTGCTATTCAATTAGCGTCAAATTCTAAAACTGGATTAGGCACAATGTATGCAGGTAGAGTGTTGACTGGATTAGGTATTGGTGCTGTTTCCAATTTGGCTCCAATGTATATATCTGAGATTAGTCCGGATGCAATAAGGGGTCAATTAGTTGGTGCTATTGAAATTACATGGCAATGTGGTGGTATTATTGGATTTTGGATAAATTATGGAACTTCAATAAATATACCTGATGATCAATCAAGGCAATGGCAAATCCCAGTGGCTCTTCAATTAGTTCCTCCGGGGATATTTGCATTAGGTGTTTACACTTTACCAGAATCTCCTCGTTGGTTGTTTAGCGTGGGTAAACGTGAACAAGGTTTGCGAAATTTATGTTATCTTAGACAATTACAGCCAGATGATGAATATATTCAATATGAAGTGAATGTTATGGAAAATGAAATAATGATGAAAAAACAAGAAATCGGATTAGGTTTAACTGACCCAATAAAGAAAATCCTAGGATCTAAATCATTACTATATAGATTATTCTTATCAACTTCATTATTCATCATTCAAAATACAATCGCAGTCAATGCTGTCAATTATTATTCCCCCAAAATTTTCAAAACAATGGGTGTTTCCTCATTAAACTCTTCATTATTATCAACAGGTATATTTGGTATATTAAAAGGTGTTTTTTGCTTTGTTTGGTCCTTTTACATCATTGATAAATTCGGTAGAAGACCTTGTCAAATCACTGGATTAATCATTTGTTCCACATGTATGTGGTATATTGGCGCTTACATCAAAGTTGCAAACCCAACTTCAAAGCCTGAGGGCTCTTCATTAGATTCAGGTGGTCGTGCAGCTTTAGCAATGTTTTATATATGGACTATTGGGTTTGCCTTGTCATGGAGTGGTACACCATGGGTTTGGAATTCTGAAGTCTTCCCAACAAATTTGAAAAGTGTGACAAGTTCAATTAATGCGGCGAGTAATTGGTTTTGGGCTTTTATCATGGCTAGGTTCACTAATCAAATGATTGATAAGATGAAGTATGGGGTTTTCTTCTTTTTCGCTTCAATGATGTTGGTTAGTTTACCAATTTTTTATATGTTGTATCCAGAGACCAAGGGGATCCCTGTGGAGTATGTTGATGAATTATTTAAGCATAAGCCATGGAGGGCTCATTCGATTGTTTTGAAATTGATCGAAAGGGATAATTTAGAAAGAAGGGAGTTGGTTAGAAGAATTGAGGGTGTGGGTCACTCAAGTGATAATGTCGATAAACCGGATATTGAAGTTGTTAGTAATATTGGAGAAGTTGTTGAAAGTTCTAGGAATAATTCAATTGTTTGATGGTGTACTTGTGTGTTTTTTTTGGTTTTTATAGCTATGTATTCTTTCGCTTATGTATTAATGAATGACTGTATTCTCAATGTGATTTTCCTTTGTAAACTTTTCAACTCAAAAAGCACTTCGCTAATCTGGGAAACGATAATGTCGACAATCTCTATTGTTTCCGGATTTAAACGGAAGGTATAGATTTGACACAAAGTTGAGATTTTCGCGGTGACAAGATTTATAAACAACGGTTACACAAAATTGAAATGGTAAACTACGAAGTATTTTGAGGTTGGTACGCTTAAAATTGTTCAAATATTTTACTGATATTAGTTCTAATCTATTTTAGACATTTTTCAAAATTCTTGTTTCAAGTGTTTTCAAGATATAAAATTACAGATTACTTGGTGGAGGTTGATATTATTCTGAAAAAGCTGAAAAATTATCAAAATTATAAAACTATCAATTCATTAATATCCTACCCAGATCAAGATATAGCCAGACATGGATATCGAAACAATAAACTTCCCATTAAGACAGCTACCTCCAGAAATTTTCCAAATAGTGCTATTTCATTTATCTCAAGCATCAATCATTTCATTATCGAAAACTTGCAGAGCATTGAAGCAACAATGTTATTCAAAACTATATGGGAACATCTACATCATTGTCTCAACTTACTGCCGAAGCTATGAATTCACAGTGACAAAAAAAATGAAATCCAGAATGACACTGTCCCAAAATTTCACAGTTATTAGTGGATTATTAAGTTTGAGTAAATTTGTTACACATACGTTACCAACTCTGAGAACTTTTGTGACAAAATTATATGTTGACTTCTTAAGTTTTGATAAGGTTTTGAATCCAAGAATATTTGATTTGTTATTTGATGGTCCTCATGCTGGTGATCCTTTAGATGTTCGAGATTTTGAAGTTCCAAATGACAAGTATTTAATTATGGAAGATATCAATAGTGTTCGGAAATTATTTCTGAGACATTTTTTCCTAAGATTGAGGAAAATGGATGGTTACGAAGTTGAATACTTTAAAAAAATTGATAATCCATTGTCTTTTAGTGGTGATTTGATTTCTTATTCCACTGTTATTAACTATGAAGCCATGATTATAGATTTGAATGAAGTTATTGATGGTTGTGAGAGAGCACTAGTTTTAGATTATAGAACTTATGAAGCATGGCCATTGTTACAACATAAAGTTACTCAAAAGACAATTCATGTCCATAGAGCTCATTACATTGCTCGTGAATAGATGAACAAACTTTTTTTATATTTTATATGAATCTAATTTCTGGATGATAATAAGTTTTACATCTCCAATATGCCCTTTTAATTCCTTGCCATTCACTTTCTTTTGTGTCATCGAATTCTTCACCTGTTGATTTTGGAGTCTCTAATTCAGTATATTTAACATCCATACCATAGTTATTTAGATCAATTTCCACAATTTTCTTGTAAACATCATAAATAACTTGTCTATCAGCACCTAACCCATTGAAGAATGAGAAAACACCAGAAGGTTTCAATAAACCAACAATTAAATCATATAGCTCCAACATATCTGAATAATGTTCACTATAAGTATCATAATAAATACCATTGAAAAAAACACCTTTACTTAATAGTTCAGGTAATGTATCTTGCCATCTTCCTTCCAACACTGTAACGTTTGGTTTTTCAAACCACCCATCTTGACGTAATTTAGCTAAAACATCTGGATGCGCTTCACTTATATAATGATGTGTTGGGTTACGTGATTGAATCATTGTATCTATAATCCCCATACCAAAACCAATGTTTAAAATGTTAACTTCTTTGATATCATCTTCATCTTCTGCATATTCCAAAGATTTGAAAATTGTATCACATCCTGCTTTCATCAATTCATTTTCCCAATCCATCATGACACCGTCAAGGTTATCTTTTGTGATTAATGCACCATCTTTGTATTCTAGTTTCGTTTTAAGGTATGTTGATTGTGTGTTTGCTGGGTCGTTTATTAATTCATTCTTGATACGTTCGAATTCTTGTTGCTTTTTGATTTCTTCCTCTGTTGGTTGTGCTTCTTCTTGTTCCTCTTCTTCTGCTTGTAATTGTGGAACTTCTTCATCATTAGTATCTTCTGGTTCTTCAGCATCTGATAAAAATTCGATATCATCATTAATCTTTCTCAACAAGATTTCAGCACGAACACCTGCATCAACAAATCTTGAATAAAAATCACTACCTCTTAAACTCTTTTTAAATAAAACATCACCTGGAGTATCACCATTCTTATCAGTTAAATTCCAACCAGCACCCCAACTAAATAATTCATCAATGATTTGTAAAACAATTTGTGTTTCACCTTCAGTCAAATCATTTGGAATGTTATAAGAAATCAAATGTAATGGAGTTGTGGTTGATGTTAATTCTCCATCTTCTTTACCCAATTCAAAATTTTCAGCCTCTTCTAAAGTATATGTGGCTGGAATACCATTTGATAAGTAATATTGTAAGTTCTTAATATATTCTTGATCTATTGGTCTTTTTGTCAAACGACAAAGATCATGAAGTTCAGACATTGCAACAGCCCTTTAACCGTATTCAAAAGCTCATCGGTTTATATGCCAAAAGTTTTTTTTTTTGGTCAACCATTTTGTTAAGACTGATATTTACACTGGGACCTCGGAGATTGACTATGGGTGCTCTGTGTAAATGTCAGCATGACACTAATTTGAGTTTTTCGTTGATGGAATCGAGACATAATGATAATTTGTCATTGGATGAAGCGCATGTGTTTGCTCGAATTACGTGATAATAAGGGTCAATTGGTTCAGATATTATCCGATATATGCTGTAGTAACTGACTAATTGACAATTGAGCTTGTAGAAGGTCCAATGAATCTGTATCTCATATAAAGTGTAGGTGTTTAGTCTCGCAACGGGTTTAAGAAGGAAGGACCATACTACAATCCATTGAATATTAATATCTTGATATGTTATTAGCATAAGTTAAGCGGAATCACAGACCCCATGGACATAAAATGGAAAGTAAAACAATAAAATCAACATATTGCTTAAGCACTAGCAAATCTTCTTTCAGCTTCTTTCCAGTTGATAACGTTCCAGATAGCTTTGAAGTAATCAGCTTTAACGTTTTGGTATTCCAAGTAGTAGGCATGTTCCCAAGCATCAATGGCAATTAATGGAGTGTATTTGGAACCTAAAGTATCTTGGTTATAAGTTTGAACAACTTCAATAGCACCATTTTCATTGTTTTTAGCAATGAATGCCCAACCTGAACCTTGAACACCGGCTAATTTAGAATTGGTTAAACCAATTAACTTATCAATTGAGCCATATTGTTCTTCAATCTTGGAAGCTAATTCACCGCTTGGTAATTCACCACCACCTTGAGAGGTTGGAGCCAAGTTTTTCCAGAATAAAGAATGGTTTCTGAAACCACCACCATGGAATTTGATATGTTGAGTCAATTCAATTGTTTTCAAGACGTCACCTTTTTCAGTAGCTTCGGCATGTTGTTCAATTGCAGCATTGTAACCATTGACATATGTTTGATGATGTTTTTTGTGATGTAATTCATTAATTTGACCAGAGATGTATGGTTCTAAAGCACCATAATCGTAATCCAAGTCTGGTAAAGTGACTTTGGTTCTGTATAATAATGGAGCTCTTGAAGCTTGGGTACGTAAAGCACGAGTGGTGGTTGATAAGAATGACATTGTTAAACTATATTCTTGTAATGGCTTAACAAAAAAAGGATTACACAAATTTTTTTGGATTCAATTTGGTTTTTTATATCTGATTTGAAAAACGGAGCAAAGCATTGGATGGATGTGGCCCATGACGAATATTCAAATGTCGCGATTTCGCGAATTGGTTTGTAAAAATTCGAAACTTTTCGATCAATTTTTGACATAATTTTTGATCAAGGACTTGTTAATTTGAAGTTGGTTGAGTTCAATTTGAGAAATATCATATCATGAGTTTGTGATGCTTGTCTGGTTCACTCTCCTGTTTGTTTATTACCTGTCATGGCTGTTTTTAACGGTGAGTTCGAGCCTTCATTCAATAATTCTGTAATTGTACTGATATTAACCTCCCTCTCTAGCCATTCTTGGATCAAGATTCAATTATTCAAAATCTATACCCTCCAATTGACTACGCTATTAAGATTCCACTGTTCTTACTACTAATTGCCTTTGTCACCATTGGTACCTATGTTAGTCTGCTGCTCATCAACTCAAACCAACCAAGAGAACACGACGCTCTCAGACCGAAGGGTCAAAAGATTAGATGATAGATGAAAAGGACTTCACCATATACTTCTTTATTCACGTATCGTATGTCATTTGAGTTTACCACCCAATTTCACGATGTAGCACCAAGTACACTTTCACTTCCGAATCGGGCAGTCGCGAATCTGCTCTGGTATTTTGTTTTAGCCCAAAATAATTTGACAGTAGCTAAAGCCATTTCGAAGGAACTGTATCAGCTCAATCAGCATTGATCACCTCAGTTCAAAAGATCTTGTTACTTCAGAGAAACCCACTCTTTAAACAGGCACAAAGCCACCAAATCAAACCATAACAAGAAATCATCACCATCTCAGCGGTTCACTATACACTGTCACGCGCTCTCGCTTCAGCATTTTTTTTTCTTGGATCAACAACACACCGTTTGAGTATCATCATCAGTCCTTTTCTATACTCAACAGCATCCTCTCCATATTCAGCCAAAAAGCTCCATAAACTTGAGCAGGTCGAAGCTCTATCACACTCAATTACGAGAGCGCCTGGGATTACATTTGTTATTCCAATCTTTAGCGCACATCAAATCCCTGCTATTTATGGATCAAACTAAAAGATGGCTACTACAACCTCTACAACAACCAGAAAGAGATCAGTACAAGACTTCCAATTTGGAAATCGCATAGGAGAAGGCTCTTACTCAACTGTTTACAAAGCTGTGGATATCCAAAGTAAGAAAGTTTATGCCATAAAAGTACTTTCCAAGAAACACATCGTGAAGGAGAAAAAAATCAAATATGTCAACATCGAAAAAACAACTCTAAACAGATTAGGTCGTCATCCTGGTGTTGTTACTCTATACTATACTTTCCAAGATGATGCATCATTATATTTTGTGATAGATATGGCCGAGTTTGGTGAATTGTTAACAATAATAAGGAAATTGGGTTCATTAAGTGAAGAATGCTCGAAATATTACATGATCCAAATAATAGATGCTGTGGATTTCATGCATAAAAAGGGAATAATACACCGTGATCTAAAGCCGGAAAATATTCTTGTCAACTCAGATATGAAGCTAATGATTACTGATTTCGGTGCTGCAAAAGTACTTGATTTAGACGACCAAGGAAACATTATTGATAGTAATGCCACTGAAGAATCATTTGCCAAAGGTTCATTTGTTGGGACTGCTGAATATGTTTCACCAGAATTGTTGAAATATAACAAGTGTGGTTTTGAGTGTGATATTTGGGCAATCGGTTGTATATTGTACCAATTCCTTGTTGGGGTACCACCATTCAAAGGGAAAACTGAATATTTGACTTTTGAAAAAATCGTCAACTTGCAATATCAATGGCCAAATTTCTATATTCCATCAACTATAAAAGATCTTGTTGATAGTTTATTGAAAACTAATCCGTTTGATAGGTTAACTATTCCACAAATTCAACAGCATAAATGGTTTGGAAATTTCAATTGGGAAGATAAGAATAGAATCTGGGTCACGAATCCTCCAAAATTAGAACCATATCAACCAATCATCCAACAACATAATGAAAATTCTCAACAACTGAAAAAAATTGTTATACAAAAGAAAGTTCCAGCTGCTACAGCAAAGAAACAATTGCTAACGAATACTTTGAAACAGATTAAGAATGAAAATGGAAGCTATATATACACTCCATTGACCAATGGTGCTCCAAAAGTGATGAAGCCTCAACCTCAAATTCAAACTAGTTATAAACAACCAATCAATCAATCTAGTCCAACAACGGGACAACAGCTTAACCCTCCACAACCGCCTGCTCTTACTTCATCAAGACCAAGATCTCCAAATTCACCTCTATCAAGACCCCTACAGCAAGCACCTCAACCACAACTGCAGAGAGTGCATTCACCACAAGCTATGCCACAACAAAGAATTGTTCAGCCAAAACCACCAGTTCCTCAGCAACAACAAAGTTATCATCAAGTATCGCCTATAAAGCAACAGATACCTCAACAATCTAACTTTCAACAAAAACCTTCTGCCCCTGCATTTGTTCAAGCTATTAAACAGCAAGTCCCACCTCAAATAAAGTCACAACAACCTACACCTCAATTGGCACCTGCTTTGGTTCCAATGTCTTCACAAGTTAAGCCTCAAACAATAGTGCAACAAACTCAGAAACCATCAAGGCCACCACCACAACAAAGATCCACATCTCAGCCTTCAAAGATCCAACCCCCACTTACAACAAGACCAAGTCCTGCACAGAAAAGTAACTCATTCAGTCCCACAAAACCACCAGCTATCAGACCTGGCACTAATAGATCCTCTCCAAGCTCTACGTCCTCACCAAAATCTCCATTAAGATCATCGTCTTCCAATGGAACGAGTGGGAAACTACCATTAGATATTTCTTCAAAACTATCACAGTGTGAGAATATCATAAAGCTAGACTACATTAATGAATCTGAGCTGATTTACTCTTCGCTATACACTTTTGATCCATCATCCCCATTGTCGAATTTGAAGAAAAATTTAGGATTAGATGACGTTAGTATAAATGAAATTATTATGAAGAATGAGAAACTTTTGAAAGATGATTCTAAAAGAGTGGTTATGATGATCACTGATGATGGGAATTTGTATTTGTTCAAAAGTTCAACACTGAAGAAGTTTGAATTCTATTTGAAAATTGACTTGACTGACAAGATGTTTGCAATGTATGATTATGAATTTAGTGAATTTAGTGAATCTGGTTATTTAATTCTGGAAATTTCCAAGATTGATAAACTTATTTTTTTGGCACCATTATCAAAAGAAGTTAAAGAAGACTTGAGAGAAATCAGTAATATTCATATTGGATTAAACTTGAGTTGGATAGAGGCATTATTGAAAACAAAAGAATTTTTGAAGTCAAAACCATCATCACCTCCTGTTCAATCACCTGCTTCATCACAACCAATGACAAAATCTTCATCAACAACAAGTGTTACCACTGCACCAACTTCGAGTACATCAACTGTCAAGAAATCTCAAAGCGCTACAACAGCATCTACAACCTCATCTAGTTCAAAAGTCAAAGTTAGTAATGGCGTCAATTCAAATGGTGGTTCAAAAACAATGAATTCCAAGACAAAACCTCCACAAGCTAAACCACCAAAGAGACCAACTAGTAAATCACCAACTATAACTACACAGCAACAAATACAACAACAAAATAGAAAATTTGCAGGAGGTGCAGCAGCAGCAGCTTTTAATGCAGCTACTCGTTGATCGAAAAAGAACACATATTCATAGACAAGAATGAACAAACAAAAAATAAACTACACGTAGTAATTTGCATTGATGTTTTATTAATCATAATTTACACGTCACTCATCACATTCACGATCATGAACCCGGGGCTATATAACATTAAAATAAGTAGAGCAAAAAAAAAACCAAATGAAGGAAAGAGATATGGAGCATTCGTCACTATTTGAATACCCAATAGAAGAATCAGTAACAATAAAAAGTAATCAACGGAATAAGATCAGAGTCATCATTAAATAATAGAAGTCATTAAACCATGGTGAAGGTATCTTTAATTTATTCACCAACAAGCACACTAGCATCAAAATATAGACTTGGATCTAAAGCACTGATATCTGCACTGTGTGATTCACCTTCCAACAACAACTCAGCCATTATTTTACCGGTACCTGGTGCATTATTAATCCCCCAACATGAATGACCCGAAGCCAAATACAAGTTTTCAACATTAGTTTCACCAATAAGAGGACCTGAACTTGAAGGAACATCTAAAACTGGTAAATAACAAGCTTGTCTTTTTAAGATATGACCTTTTGATAAATTTGGACTTAATTTACCAACATAGTGGAATAATTGATCACATTTTTCTTTAATAACTTCAACATCATCTGTTGTTTCTGGAACATCAACTAATGTATCGCCCTCACCACATACATAAACTTCATCTTTACGTGCATACATTTCTGGTGAAACATATTTTGCTCTTCCGATTTTCAATTCAGTGAAAATGGCGTATGGAGAAACAGTACCATTATGAGGAGCAATAGTGATTGAATGAGCACGAAGACCTGAAATTGGACAATCTGGTAAAATTTTAGAAGTCCATGGTCCCATAGTTAATACTATTTGGTCACCTTTCAAAGAAACATGTTGTTCATTTGGTTTACCCAAAGTCTTTGTTGGAATATATGTTATACCAGTGGCAGAACCAGTTTCTTCACTGAATTGAATTTCATCAACTTTCCCCAAAATTAAATCAACTGCGCCTGTCTCCATGGCTTTTTTCAAAATATAATTTGTGAACTTGTATGGATGCACTTGAGCTGTTGAGTCTCTACCACCCAAGACTGACCAGTCTTGTATCACTTCTGATCTAATCCAATTCAAATCTTTTGGTAAATCTGTTGTTGAAGATGAATCATGTTCATTTTTGATTGAATTTTTAGTCACTGTTCTTTTCTTTGGTGGTGGATTTTTCAGATCTAGAGATTCTACACTAGTTGATTTTGTAGTTGTAGAATCATCATCTTCTGAAGATTCAGTCTTTGGTGGAGGTGAAGAAGTTTTGATCTCGTGTTGGGTATCTTTCTTAGGATCGTCAAGACTGGAACTTGAATCATCATCTGTATTCAACAAGTTTTGAATATTACCTTCTAATGAAACTGTAGTTAATCTTCTATAGCCCCATTCATCTTCACCATTGTATTCTTTTGCTAATTCTTCATGTAATTTGAAACTTAATGGAACAATTTGTTGAGGGAAAGCCCAAAGTGCTAATAATCCACCAGCTTTACCAGAAGCACCACCCGCGACTCTCTTGGATTCAATTATTGTGATATGATGGGTTTCTGGTGAGAAATCTGGATGTTTTGTCAAATAATATGCGGTACAAACACCAATGATACCAGCACCAACTATAATGATATGTGTCTTACCTTCAGCTTTGCCAGAAGGAGTAGCAGAAAAGGTGAGATAATCTGACATGTTGAATGATTTGTGAATGTTTTGATTTGTTAAAGGGTTGAATCTCTTGAAAAAATGTGTCTATAATAATGAATTGGACCCAATTATGATGTTGTAGTTTTTGAATATTTGACAGTTGCTTTGAGAATACCTCTATACGTTCCAACAGATCTTTGAATAATGGATAACGATAAAGATATGGATATGTGTAATAATAGATTTGAAACAAGTGGAATGGAATTAGTAATTAGGCTAAACGCGAGGTAAATTGACTATTGTTCTCTTTCTCAGTTAATCCTTGCTTGCCACTTCTGTATTGTCTTTGACACTCCAGCTTTAATGAAATGGTTTTTTGCCCCTGTTTGAACGTGAATCTCACGTCCTCTTGCTCCAATTTCTTCTCTCAAATTGGGATTCCACAAAGATTAGATAAATGTGTGTATAAATTTTTTGTAAAGTAACTTTTAGCTCTCTTGACATTATTTGATCAATTTTTTGAACCGTCTTTTCGAGTCGTTTTTGGTTTCGGCCACGATCACGCCAAAAAATCGAACCATTTTAATTCCCGTTGCCATGGCAAAAAAATTATTACATAATGTCAATGAAAAAATTATGTAATCTATGATATGATTACATAATAATATAAATGCTTACATAACATTTGAGTTCAGAAGGTTATATATCTAATTAAACCACAATTACTAGCACCAAAAGTACGATCAATGCCACTATGAGAAGCCCTATGCAACAGTCACTAGCCCTCTCTTGATTTCTTCTGATAACATGCTCAACTTGTCTCATACCACGACTCACTTTACCCCCTATTCTGTCCAATTCTCCATCCACTTCATCAATTATATATGCCTGTTCTTCTAATTCATTACCCATTGTTCTGGCTTGTAAGTTTATGTTTTGCATAGTGGTATACACACCATCCAAATGAATATCTTGTTCTCTCATCATTTGCTCCTGTTGCATTTGATTAAAGCTGTCAAAACCTTCATCATTACTAGGTCCAGCCTCTTCATCATTGTATCTAACAAATGGATCACTTCCATCAGTTGCTTTCCCCGTACCACTTTTAGCATTCCATTGATTCTGTAGGTCTCGATATGATTCTTCTAGTTTCTGTACAATACCTTCCCTTTTACTTATTTCTGACTTGCTAATTTTAAAGAATTCCGGATCTGATTTACTTGACTCTATTGACTCTTTCAAATCTTCTATGGTTTCACTTAATTCAGAAATGTTGTTATTGAAGTCAGACCTTGTTTCGTCATTTACTTCTGTTATTTTCTTTAAAAAATCTTCTAGATTTGTGATTTGATGTTGAGCATCTTCAAGGACTTCAACGAATGGATCCATGGTTGAAAAATGTGAATTAAATCAAATGAGCAAAGATGATGAAAATGGAAATTGGAATTTTTGAGAATAGTTAATCAATGAGTCCCAAACAGATTATAGTAAATTGTAATTAAAAACAACACTGAATATTCTAAAGTACTTGATTTCATGTGCTGGGTTTTCCCTTTTCATGACAACAAATAAAAAAAAAGTACACGGTTTAGACACTACTTTGAGCTGAAAAATCGATAATATCAACAGCATTTGTAAACATCATCGAGTATTTATTGTAGGCAAAGTTAACGATTATGAGTAATACAGATGGAGATATAGAGGTGAAGGATGCACCAGCAGACCAAAGAGAAAGCAGAGAGTCTACAATCTCAGCTTCTAATCAACCCACACCAAATCCAATCACACTCGAAAAGCCCCAGTTTCAACAGCCAAACTCAACAACACAATCACCACAGATCAAACATGAAGAATTATCATCAAGAAATACCCCTGTCCCCCAAGTATTGCAGTTTCAAGTGCCTAATGATGCAAAAGTTTCAGATATAGTTGGTGGCGCACCAGTAAGACAATGGTTAAATGAAAATGTTACACCAACATTACTTCAAGGTGTACGCAAGATTTCAACAGAAAGGTGAGTTTAGATTTGTTCCAAGCTTCTTAAGAATATACTAACAGACATCCAAGACCTCAAGATCCACTTCGTGTGCTTGGTGAATTTCTCATAAAACAGAGTAAAGTGAAATCAGATCAATCAACAGACTAGGGACAATAGACTACACCAATCAGAGACATGTCATATAAAGCTTTGTATATTATATCAAGAGAGAAAAAACAGAATTCACATTGGATATCAACTAATTAAAACTTCTCTTCTTTGAAACTTTGATCGTCATAATTCTGTTCCAGTAGACTCAAACCCCAACTTCCCAAAATTTTTAATAAACCAACTCTCCAACCTCTAAATAATCCTTCAAATCCACTGTTCTCACCAGAACTATGATATATATCATAAAAGGTCTTGAAAAGTCCAGAATATCCACCAAATCCAACTATTAACTGATCTTCATTCTCTATCTTCATCACATTGCCATTTTCAGATCTCTTTAACAAAAATGAAACTTGTGCTCTTCTTAACAAAGTTTCAACTGGTAATCTAACAAATAATTCAACAATATTAGAAAATAAACTTATAGTACTATACCATATTGGTGATCCGTAAGCATCAATACCAAATTTCACAAATAATAGATATGGTGTTAATTTTTTGAAAACATTATTAGCCAAACTATTCAAGATTGTTGGGATTATTAATGAAATTGGACAAGTGAAATATCTCAAGTTCTTGATACTGTTGCGAATACTTCTTTCATTATGATTAATTGAAGTGACAACTAATTTTGTTCTTATTAAATCAAGGGGTGCCAAAATCAAACCCGTCAATAATGAAGCGGTAATAGATAGTGCCAAAGTTGTAGTTGGTTCTGGTGAATGCGCAACATCAACGAAAAATGGATCAGGGATTTGCAAGAAAGGTGAAATAAAGCCTGTTATCCAAGCTTCTAACGTTGAGGATAATGCATTCAAAATAAATGTGGCATTTGTAGCTCTCCATAACCCTCTTGTACCTTCTTGTGACAATAAACTGGACATAATATCAACAGTATTTAGTGAGACTGGTCTAATGTGGTTTTTGTTAATCACTTTTTTGGAATTGGCAGCCGTGGTTGTGGTCTTTGTTGGAGATCTACGTTTAATAGTTCTTGTTCTTCTGCGTAATAGTTCAGAATCTTCATCTTTGGATTGGAAATAGTAAACTTCATCATCATCATCGTTATCATCATCATTGTCATCATCGTAATGGGGTTCGTTTCGCTTTGTTTTTTGATGTTCTTTGGCACCATCATTTGGAGTTGTTGTATGGATATCACCAACCTGTAACAATAGTCTAGCCACCTCAAATGGTTGAGCAATTAGACATCTGAAATAATTTGTTATGAATGAATTGACTAAGGACTTGATCAATTCACTAACATTGTTTAATTCAAAGTATTCAGAAAATTCCAAATCTGAGTACATATTCTTTTTAATATTTTCATTATATTGATTTATCCGTATGATATTTCTCATGGAAGATCTGCCAGAGCCATAAGCTTTTGAAACACCACCTATACCAATGTTATTTGTGATTGATCTTTTTAAATTTGATGAATTTGTTATCTTGGAAGCAATGGTATTTCCTTGTTCATCAACAACACCAATTCCTGGCCTATAGATCGCAGGACCTCCAGCATGGAAAGTCTCTGAGTCAAAATAGGGTCTCAAGTTTTTAGATGATTCCGTCATTCTGTTATTAAGTCGACAAACTCTTATAAAAGCAGCGCTTGATATTTATGGAAAGTGTGGATGGCTTTTAATGTTTGTTATCAGGTAATAATTTTTTTGTAGGCAAAAAAAAAAATATCATCATACTCAAATAGCCATTCGCGAAATATCTCAACTACAAATAACCAAAATCATCAAAACTAAATTTTTAGGATAGAATCAAATGTTTTCCTTTTCTTCAAACTCTTCACTTGTTGTTTCGAACTCATATTTCTTCTTTGGTGTTAGCTGAAGTTGATTTGTGTTTAGATAAGAGTTGGTGCTTAACACTCTGCTCCCCAAAACATTCTTTTTTGGTGATTCAACCTTGTCAGAACTGTTGATATTTTCATTAGACATTTTCATCAATGTTGCAGCCCCTAGTACATTTTTCATCTTTTCCAAACTCAAATTGGATAATTTCAATTGTAAAGCATCATAATCACCCGATAGCTCCTTGAATTCAGAATATCTCTCACGATAAGATTGAACTAGTTGATCATATTTAGACTCAAGTTTTGCCTTCGTTTGTGAAAGTTCAATAACTGATTCATTGATCTCTTCCTTCTTTGTTCTTTCATCTAGTTGAGCTTTTAGCTCTGCAATTTCCTTGTCTTTCAACTGAATCTGCAAATCTCTATTTTCAATTTCTTTGTTTATATGCTTCTTGGATTCTTCAGAATCATTTATACCCTTTTCAAGTGTTTCAGTTTTTGATTCAAGCGCCAGAAGCTTCTTGCTAATGTCATCTTTCAAAGATTCTAAGATGATTTCATGGTTATTTGAAGCAAGGTCATGAAGTTTGACAAATTCTTGCTGAAGTTCCTTTGAAAGCTCCGCGTTTGAGTTTAGGATTTTGTCAGTAATAGACTCTTCTGATAATTTTGATCTTGATGATTCCTCTTCCGAAGAGTTTATGAGTGTGATCAACTCTGAAATATGATTTGTATGCTTGTCTTGAGAGTTATTGAGGGTCTCTTTTAGATCCTTAGTTAATGCTTTGTGAGATGATTGTAATCCATGAAATTGTGCTTCTAGAGTTTCAGACTTTGTTGAATTTTGACCTTCAAGAAATTTTAAAATCTCATTACTTTTTTTCAAAGATTGATCGAAAAAATCTTTTGGAGCAAAACCTTGGATAGAATCACCAATGGTGGAAATTGAGTTCAATATTTCGCGTTTGGATTCCTCAGTCAATGCTTTTATGCTCTCTGTAAAGTTATTTTCGTTGTTGGATAGTTTTTCCCCTAGGGTTGTTATAAGACTTGTATAATCAGAATTTTGTGATTTGATATGATGCACCAGAGATGATAAGCTTTGTATGTGGTCCTTGAGTTCTTTTAAAGATTTTGAGGCTGGAGTCTCCTCTCCATTCACTTTGGAATCCAATAGGTCAATCTTCTTGATGATATCTTTCTTCAAAGCATCTGTAGAGTCAGTATTGTGCTTTAGGGGAACTAAAGCTTCAGACATCACTTCTTGTATGACTTCCTTACTCAAGATATTTTGGTCGGGAGTTGAAACTGATGATTTTACATTTTGAACCAAGTCTTTCAAATGTGAGTTGTTGTTTGATGATCTTTCAACTAGATTCTCTAAGTCTAATTGTGTTTGCTTGACTGAAGTGTCAACTCCAATAATAATGTTTCTTAGACTAGCCTGTGAGTCGATGATTCTTTTCAATTGATGCTCAACTTCTGAGTTGTCTATAGATGCAAATTGTAATTTTCCAACAGAATTGGGACTTAAATTTTTGTTCTTGCTTGGACTGATTCTGACCATTTGGGGAGAGACAGGCAAAGGCGGTGGATTTCTGCTTGGATCACCACTATCCCACATACTTTTATATTGAATTGGTGAGCCACTTCTACCAGCTTTAAGAGGTGAACGAGGTGGTGTTGAAGGGTCAAGATTCTCTTTCATTGGGGAATTGTTCAAATCGTTATCTGACATGATGGGGAAAGAGCTGTTTAGCTTATATTTCTTCTAAGCTTGTACTCCAAGTATCTGAATATCACAGCAGAGGCAAATTCACAACAGGTTCTCAGCTTTGATGATTCTATTCAACATGAATCGATGTGAATGTAATTTGTAAATACAGAAAAGTAAACAAAAACAAAGGAGTTACGGGGTGAAAAACGTGACTTTCCTCGGAAGTTTGACACTTTTAGAAAGACCGGGTAACAATCCAATATGGCGGCTGCAGTAAATTTGAGTCCCCTGCGAAATTCTGAGTCTGTCTGAAATTTTTCGACGCACTTTTGATATTTTTCACTACTGTGAAGAGCCAGAGTAAAGGCTTGCAGAGGTGTTATAACTCATCAAATTCAACTATTAAAGATGGCTAAATTCATTAAATCTGGTAAAGTTGGTAAGTAGAGCCATATGATATCCATATCTCGTTTTCAATTAAAGTATAGTTGTGTGTGTTGAGATATATTGAGTTGAAGTGTTTTGATCTTGGAAATAATTTTTCACTTTCATAGTGTTACTACTAGTTAATTCACAACAATCATGATAAAACTACCAAATTATAAGAATTAAATGATCAAGAGGAGAGTGTTCCAGTTTATATGTTCTCAGTTTACGTCCATCAGAAAATACTATGCCATTCAAGCTCACTTGCGGTCATAGCTATTTATAATAGAATCAAATTTATCTAAACATGAACTACACAGATAGTCATGACAAATCACACATCCAATCAGTACTTAATTTTGAGAAGGAAGCTTATTTGGCCTGAGTTATCATACTAACAATTTCTTTTAGCCATTGTTGTTCGTGGTCGTTACGCTGGTAAAAAAGTCGTTATCGTCAAAGCTCACGATGAAGGTTCAAAAGCTCACAAATTCGGTCACGCTTTAGTTGCTGGTGTTGAAAGATACCCATCTAAGATCTCTAAGAGAGCTGGTGCCAAAAAAGTTGCCAAAGCTTCAAAAGTCAAACCATTCATCAAAACTATCAACTACAACCATTTATTACCAACCCGTTACACCGTTGATGTTGAAGAATTCAAATCAGCCATCTCAACTGAAACTTTTGATGAACCATCCCAACGTGAAGAAGCTAAAAAAGTTGTCAAGAAAGCTTTTGAAGAAAAATACCAATCTGGTAAAAACAAATGGTTCTTCACTAAATTAAACTTTTGAATCAAAAATTTGGCATTGTAATGTAAATTTATAATAAAATCTAAAAAAAACAAAAGCTATTTGGGAAATATAATAGTGTAGTTCACCTGTAAATTCAAAGTAGATGTTTGAAGATTTTTGTGTGCCTGGAAATTTCAGAAAGAAGCACTATTTCGCGAAAATGATGAACTTTGTTCAAAAACTTTCGATCTGTTGAAGAGATTAGAGAAGCTTTGGCTGTCTATAGACTTGAAATGCTGAGACGAGGTAACATTTTGAGCCTGAGAAGCTTAAATGTTCGCCATTATAGTGCCAAAGTTAATATCAAAATTGAAAACTCAACCACTTTGAAGAAACCTGTCTACAATTTCAAAGGAATCAGTGAAAACCTAGATCATTATTTATTAAGTGCCAAAAGAAGAGAGTTACCACAAGATGTTTTGAAAGAGATTCAGAATACAGGTGAATATTATGCAAAAGTGAAAGACTTAACTGCAAGTTTGACCAAGATAAGAGCTGAAAAGAATATATCTCAAGTAACATTGAAGGAACTGAGACAGAAGAAAGAAATTGGTGCAAAATATGAAGAACAATTAAAAATCCAAGGTATGCTAAAAAAGCTTGAAAAAGAAATAAATGAGAACATCAAAGCTGAAGAACTAAAACTATACGGTGTGATGGAAAGCTTTCCTAATGCACTTCACGAATCTGTCAAAGATGAACAAGAACTAGTGAAATATTTGAACCCAAAAGATCAATATGAACCAATCCCAGAGTTGGAACACAGCAAGATTGCCCAAGACTTCGGAATTGTTGACTTGAAAGCTGGATCAACTGTAAGTGGATCATCATGGTATTACTTAATTGGCGATGGTGCCCTTCTAGAACAAGCCTTAGTTCAATACGCTCTCAAGCTTGCAAGAAAACATGGGTATAAAATGGTCACACCACCATCTATTGTGAAAGTTGAAGTTTCTGATGCATGTGGCTTTAAACCAAGAGATCAAAATGGAGAAGTTCAAACGTATGAGTTGAAACAAGACGGGCTGGTGTTGACTGGTACTGCTGAAATTCCTCTTGCTGGGCTGGCAATTAATAAGACATTCAATGAACAAGATTTACCAGAAAGAGTCGTTGGAGTCAGCAGAAGCTATAGAGCAGAGGCAGGTGCTAGAGGGAGAGACACTAAAGGTTTATATCGTGTTCACGAGTTCACAAAAGTTGAACTGTTTGTATGGGCTGCAGAAAATCAATCTGAAGGTGAATTGGAAAAATTAAGAGAATTTCAAGAAGAACTAATAACTTCATTAGGATTGAGCGCAAGAGTTTTAAACATGCCAGCTAATGACTTGGGTGCGCCAGCTATCAAGAAGTATGATATAGAGGCTTGGATGCCAGGTAGAGGAAATTGGGGTGAATTAACTTCAACATCAAATTGTACTGATTTCCAATCAAGAAGAACTCATACCAAATACAAAAATAAAGAGCTGCAGAAGAGCTTTTTTGTTCACACCTTGAACGGTACTGCTCTAGCTGTTCCAAGGGTTATTGTTGCATTGATTGAAAACTTTTATGACCCTAGTTCGAATAGAATTGCAATCCCAAAAGTTCTTCAATCCTATATGGATGACAAAGAATTCATAGAAAAGGTGAACTAGACATATTATTCGTTGTATATAGTTTTTTAAAAATAAGTCCAAGTATATATCCTAGTTTCAATATTTAGAGACAATTTCTAACCAGTAGCTTTAACCATCAAATCACCGTGGAATTTGTCACCTTTATTGTTTTACTGGTTCCAGACATTATATTGTGTTGCGCAAACCACTTTTGCTCTAACCCTGAACGTTCCCAAAGCCAAAAAAAAATATAGAGGAGCAGATCAACTTCAGAAATGCTTCAAAAACAGCAAAATCAAACACATCAAAAGAACAGAACTAAGTCTGTCATAGAATTTCAAATATATTGTGCTTATAGTATTCGGTGCAACTAAACTCAGCTGAAAGCATTGAATAACTACTCCCTTGAAACTCATCACAAAGAAGTGAAAGGTGCCAAAAACAAGTTTAGTTTTTTAAGCTGTTACAAAAAGAGCGTTTTGCCATCGTTTCTTGAACTTCAACTTTAGGTTGGTTTATCAAGTTGCTAAAGTAAACCATCATCTTTTAGGCATCGTTTTAAGTACTGTCAGTGGAATTAGATCAAATTTTCAAAGAATTCCCATTGTGATTGCTCATTAGATTTTTTTGCCTTAATTTAAGGAAAAAAAGGTACTTCTACGTCTTGAACATTTGAACTACATTGTTTTATCATGCACATCACAAAGAGGCAAGAAAAGACGTTGAATGAGCTCGCCAAACCGTTGGAAAACTTAATAAACTCTATAAAGAATGCTTCAGATGATGATCTACCGAAGGTTTTGAATTCAAACTTGGTATGGGATACTTCGAAAGGTACATTACTCAACTGGGTCGATATTTTAAACAAATTCGACTCAATTCTTGAAGGTATTATCAAGAAGTATGGGCTAGCTGATGAAAATGTCAAACCAACAGAGCTTGATGCTAAAGATACAACTTTAACTGTTGCAATTCTTGACTTTACATATATGCTACTAGATAATTCATCCAACAAATCAGTTTACTCAAGTTCACATAGACTTTATGACCTTTTAGCCTCACCAACTATTCCTGTCATCAAAGGTGTTTTGAAATGTTTTGTTGTATTGGGTAAAAAATATTCAATCAGATCTATGAAAAGAACATTTGTTGCTACAAGAAAAGTGTCTGATAGAGTTTATCCATTAGCATTATTACTACCTGCATCTACATTAACTTCCAATACTGGGTCCAATGAGAATTGTTCCTTGACTGATTTCATAAAAGACTCAACAAAAGTTCCAAAGAAGTGGAGGAACTTGGACTATACTTATTATAATGACACTGAAAAGAAGGAACAACCACAAGATTCAGCATCTTTAGTCAATTCTCCATCCGTCAAAAGAATAAAGAATCAAGAACAACAAACAGATTCTTCACCAATAAAACCAAAAAAGCAACAGCAGTTACAACAGCAACAAGTTAAGTCGGAAGACAATAAATTAGATGGACCATTGTTGTTCCACTTATCAGAATCAGAGGTTCGCAAGCTTTCATTACAACAAATCTATGACAAAGGTATTGAAAAACTCCCAAGCAAATCATGGGTCAGATTTTGCCTAAAATCCATCATGGCTAAAGCATTTAATAGCAATTCATATGAAAACATTAAGTTACGTCAAGATCTTATTGTAATAAAATGTTTAGCAGTTTCTTTGTTGGTCTCTGTGAATAGTGATTTTGAAGTCACCTCAAGAGTGTTTGAAGCTGATCCAAGCTTATTAAGCTCATTAGTTGATTTGGTAAATTTACAAAGTTCTGTACCAGAAGATGTTAGAATGGCTGCTATTAAATCATTGGATTGTATTTCCTCTTTGAAAACTTGGTCTAGTGAAATTCTAAGAAATTTGGGTGGTAGTGTCTCCCATGGATTATTGTTTCAGAACTTGAGATTTATCATTAAACAAATTAAGGAAAATGACAAACATATTGATGAAGAATTCAATACGTTTTTCTTGAATGTTATCTCCAATTTGGTGGAAGTGAAATCTTTAAGTACATTGTTAATATCGGCTGGATTGATCCAAACATTAATGGAATTTTTGAATCTTAAGTCAGATGTTAAAAAGACAACAGCTGCAGCAACTTATTTGTTGAATACCATTGTTACCAGCTCATCTGAGAATGTTTCTTTGTTCAGAGAAATGAATGGGTTCAACTCATTACTCAATATGGTTGGTTATGAAATTGATTTTGCTTTAGAAAACCCCGGTTATGGTGGCGGCCCTCCAAAACTTACCGTTGTCCATTATTCCATCAGTTTCAGACAAGCAAACTATATTCGCTCATTGTTGAAATTTGTTCATAGCTTGATCCAATCAGAAAGTGGTGATAGAGTTAGAAATTTGTTTGATTCGCCATTATTGGGTCATTTGAATAAAATTTTACAAAATATCTCAGTGTTTGGATTTACTCTGTTGACGTTAAGTCTCAATGTTGTTTGCGCCATTATTCACAACGAACCAACATCATACTCAATTTTGAAAGAAGCTGGAACAATTGATCTCATCGTTGATGGATTTGAAACATTTTTTGGAAAATCATCAGAGCTAATTACTACATTACCAAATGTGATTGGTGCAATTGCTTTGAACACTGAAGGTTTACAAAAAGTTAAAGATGGCCAGCTTATCCAAAAGTTTTTCACTATTTTTGACAATAATGATTATGCTAAAGCTTTAGTTATTGATGACATCTCGGAGTTCATGGGTTCTGCTATTGATGAACTTGCAAGACATTATCCGGATTTGAAACCTATCATACTTGATGAAATTGTCTCTTTGATCAAAAGGCTACCAAGTATAGCGGCTAAAACATTACCTGGCCCTCAAATTTATACATCTGAAAAAGGATCATTTTACCATAGTAAAGAGGATGAAGTAATTGACAATGAGGAAGGTCAATCACAAATAGCTGCTTGGGAAACACTTGATGAAGCTTATGCTATTGAGAATGCCACTGTTTTCATAGGAAATATGATTCCATATAGCAATACGTGGACAGAGATTATGGACAAGTTGCCTTTTGAACATTGGCTACCATTATTGACTTTAAAAAACGCATCATATGATTATGTTTACTCAAATAGCATGTACCCTGTGAATGGTGTTCTGAAATATTTTGATGATGAAAGAAGAGAGTATGCCCCAAAAAAATTAATTGCAGAGATAGCCAAACAAGTGAGTTCGGTTAGGGATTATTTTGAGTCAACTGAAGAAGTTTCTTTGTTCCAAAAATTTGAAGGTGATAGTAATAGATCAAATGATCTTTTGAACAGGTTGATTGCTGTTAACAACATTTTGTTTGCATTTGTTGATGTCTATTGCAACCCAAATAGTCTATCACCAACTCGTGTTGGCCAATTGGCAATATTTTTTTCTGAAGAAAAAGGCTTAGAATTAATTAATCAGTTAGGTCAACTATTGAGACGTGTTACTTTTGAAGAATATGCCTTGCGGTCAAGTATGCCAGATGTTGTTGCTAAGGAAACTATTCCAAATCAGTACGATGATGGATGTCCACCTCTTAGAATTGTCACAGGTGATGAGAACCCTGAAACAAAATTCAACAAATCAAGTGCTAAATTCAAGAATACTCTCCAAACACGTTTCTTGATAAATAGAATTCATGGTTCAATTTCTTTGGTCTTCAACACTTTGCTAGCTTTACCAACTGTCGGAAGACAAGAATATACTGTTGATTTATACAGAGGATTCACAGTCCAAATTTCTCATGAAATCACAAAGATTTTCCAAGGTTATTTGGTTTCTGAACTATACAACCATCCTTCGTTCCTTTTGGTACTCATCAACACTATCCAGTATTGTTTGACGGACTCAAACTCGGATAAAATACTGACAATAGCTGGTATCAACTTCATGCAACAAGGTGGTTTCCTCGCTCAGCGTGATATTTTGTTACATTTTTGGTCAAAATTAAGCTCACTAAATAAGGAGAAGGCTGATGAAGCCAAAGATTTGACTTTTGTGAGAGATACCCCAGAAAGTATTGTTATTTCCTTGGTAATGAACCTCTTGGTCATGTTCAACAAAATAACTGTTTATGAATCATTAGTTGCTGTTAGTAACAGCCCACTGTATTACGAAGGTGATATAACTGGAACATCAAACATTCCTGTTCACAATTTGACAGTTTCATTCCTTGTCCAGTCGAAGTTGTTGGGTTTTGGTGTTTTATCAGGTATTTTAGATGAAGACAGTTTTGGATCCGTGGAAGATGAATTACCACTTCCCGTGGTATTTGAGTTGATCAAACTTGGAAAGCACGTTTACAGTAATAATGGAGAGAAATATTTGAACTATTCAGACGGTGCATTATATGAATTAGATTGGAAACAAGCTAAAGATTCACACTCAAGAATGGAATATTTGCAATCTTTAGGGTTTACTGAAGAACAAGCGCCAAGAATTATCAACAAGTCTGGTGGTGATCTTAGTGTTTTAGATGATGATGCATTTCCAGGGGTAGCTATAACACCTAAAGACTGGGAAAACGCAAAAAGCAAAGCTGTTGAAAAGAAATACATTCCACCAAAACCAAAGCTTGTGACACCGCAATATTTAGGATACCATACGATTACCGAACTTGAGGAAGCTCGTCAAGGTAAGAGTGACTATTTCTTAGATCAGTGCTTGCTCATTGCCCAACTATACCCAAGTACAGTGCAGAGTGTTTCAGAGTATTTGGTTTCCTCATATTTGAACTCACCAAAACAAAATGTTGTTAATTTTGAGGCCAATATCTTGCGTACACTATTGGAGTACTTGTATTCATTTGACATATCCAATCAAGACTCAAAAGAACTTGGTTCCATGTTTCATTTGTTCACTATATTGATAAGCAATAATGATACCATTTTTTACGGTGTTAGCTCCACCCTAAAGAGCTTTGCTTCATTTGTCATTGAGTCGGTGAAATCTGAATATGTGAATTGTAATTGGTTTCCTCAGGCCTTGTTCGGTATGGAGAAAATACTAGCCACGTCAGATCTCCCAAAATTTGAAAAAGCCAAAGTTAATGTATCTTGCACCATCCCAAAATCATTCCCATCCTCTTATGAATTGGAAGATGGTCTTCGTGAATCTTTGTTCGAAATTTTGATTAATGTCGGTGAAATCACTAATCATAAAAGTGCTTTAGCTATATCCAGGCTTTTGGTGCTTTATACAAGTGATCCTGAAAAAGTTGAAAAGGTTGTTGCTTCTGGAATCATTCAAAAGATTACAAAAGTTATTTCCCAACCAATAGAGAAAGAAAAGGAAAATTCATTTGCTTTACAAGCTGCTTTTGTTTTATTGGTTAGAAGATGTTTCGAGACAAAGGACATTGTTGACTCATTGATTTTAAGGGAAATCAATAAACAATTTATATCAAAATCAAGACGCGGTGATGATAATAAAGATCGCTCCAGAGATTTGACTAGCTTGTTGAAGGAAATCCCAGGTGTGGTTCTGAGGGCTCCTCAAGTATATCTTGAAGAGTTATCTAAAAGAGCAAGGTTCAGTGATTTTAGTGATCCTTTGAAAAACTTGAGTGTTCGTTTGGTTGAAAGCGCTGATGAAGATGTGCCAATGATTGACGCCGAGACTGGTGAAAAAGTTGAAACTACTGATTCTGGAACAAAATTACACAACCAGACAGGTATTGTTCATTTATTGTTAACAGAACTAATGTCAACAGCTAAAAAGGACTGGATCAGTGAGCCACCAGTAACTGATAAGGAACGTGAAGAGCAAGAAAAAGAGAAAGAGAAGAATGAACTCCCAAAACCTCGAAAAGTTGATATTCATAAAAATTCAAATTGCAGCTATATGTTGTTTTTATTGAAGGTTATTACTGAATTATTGGCTTCATACAAACAGAGTAAACTTGAGTTTTTGACATTTTCCAAAAAGCAGCTTTTCCAATCAGAAAATGAAGGTCCTTCAAAACCTCGTTCAACATCATTGAATTTCTTTTTACATCAATTGATACAAAGTGCAGGAACTGATCTAACAAACCCAGAGGACAACCGTAAAAGGGCGGTTTCAGATCTCACATGTAAGGCTATTGTTGCATTCATATCAACTATTGACCAAGGAAGTTTGAAAGCTGATCCAAAAAAGGTGGATCCTGATATGACATTTATTAGAAAGTTCACTGTGGATTCTATTTTGAAAGTTGTTAAGGATATTTCGTTGTCTTCTCATAATATGCAAACTCGTTATAAAAAATTGATATCATTGAATAAGTTGATCCCTTCCCTTTTGTCCAAGTCTAGAGACAAGCTAGTGGAAGCATCAACAGTTGAATTTGATTCGTTCCATGTGGCCAAAACAATGATTGATGCAGGGCTTCCTCAAGCTTTAACAGGTGTTCTGACGGAAATTGATTTGAATTATCCAGAGTATTATTTCATTTTGGATTCTGTGGTTACAGCTTTAAGTACCATCGCCAGTATCAAGACTGAGTTCCAGCAACTATTCAAAGATTATCAACCAAATGGTGTTGCTGATGAAGAAGAGCTGGAGGAAGATGAAAATGATTTCAAAGAGGAAACTCCTGATTTGTTTCGTAACTCAACATTAGGGATGTATGATGTTGGCGAGATTGATTCAGAAGAAGATGCTAGTGATGAAGAAATGGACTATGACGAAGATGATTTTGATGAGGAAGATGTTGATAGATCCCTTGAAATTGTCTATAGTGAGGACGAAGATGATATAATCGGGTCTGACGATGGCGAGGTTGTTGATGATGGTGATATTGATAATGAGAATGAGTCAGCAGGTGAATCAGATCAAGACTCAGAAGACAGTTTTGATTCAGATGATTCAGATCAAACAATGGAGGGTCATGAAGGTGATGAGGAAATGTCAGAATTCCAAATTATCCCAGAGATGCTGTCGGAAGAAGAAGTTGATGACGAAATTTCAGATTATGAAAATAGTATGGACCACGAGCATGACCATGATGACCACTTTGATTCTGAAATTGAGTCTGAGCTGGATCAAATAGTTGAACAAGAAGAGGAAAGAACACCAGGCCCAGATGGCTCAAGAATGGATGCACCAGAAGATAATGAAGTATTCATACACGTTGATGAGGATGAGAATGAAGATGAATCTGATATTTCTTCTTCAAGTGACATTTTTGAAATAGATCCAAGCAACATGCGTGCTCAAGGCGATCGTCATCGTCAAAGATTCACTCACAACCACCGTCCTAGAAGATTTATGCTCAATGTTGAAGATCTTGCTGATATGGCCTTCTCAGGGAATGACAGAAATTACACATCAATTTTGAGAGCTGGGTTGGAAAGAGCAAGTTCACAGTTGAATGCTTTCCCTCAAATAAGCAATCTCGATTTTTTTAATCGTGAAAATTTGAGAAGAATGTTAACCCCTAGTGCTCACCAGAAACTCGCAGCAAGTGAATTTTCTTTAAAATCAACAAAAGAGAGATGGAATGAAGTGTATTCTATGTTTTTCGGAAAATCTGGTGATTCACTCAGAATTTTAACTGAAATTGTGAACAGAATTTTTGAACCTAGTGAAGAGTTATACAATAAGAAGAAGGCAGAAGAAGAAGAACGCAGAAAGAAAGAAGATGAGGAAGCTAAGAAACACCAGGCAGAAGCTGAAGAAAGAAGACAGAAGGAAGAAGCTGAACGTCGTGCCTCGCAGCCAGAACCAACGGAGCCAAATAGTCTAGATGAGCCTGTAAATCAGGATCCAATTTATGTTATGATCGGTGACAGAGAAGTGGATATTGCTGGTACAGACATTGATCCTGAGTTCTTTGAGGCTTTACCAGATTATATGAGAGAGGAGGTGTTTACTCAACATGTTAGAGAACGTCGTGCTGAAGCTTCTAATGCTGGTAATACCACTCGTGAAATTGATCAAGACTTCCTTGATGCTCTTCCTGATGGTATAAGAGAGGAAATTTTGGCTCAAGAAGCAATGTCTACTAGACTTCCAAACTTGGTTGTTGATAGTATGGGTGGTGATGACACTAGATTAGTGCCTAATGAAAGTGAAAATGCTGGAAATTCCGAAGTCAGTGGATCCAAAGAGAAGAGTAAAACTTTTTTCACTCCGTTGGTTGATAGGTTTGGTGTTGCTTCACTTGTTCGCTTTGTGTTTGTCCCTCAATCTTTCCAAGGTAGAAAAACTTTATACGGACTACTTGGCCAACTTTGTATCAATAAACAAAGTAGAGCTGAGGTGCTTGGTTACTTCCTTGCAATTCTTCAAGAAGGGCTTAGTGATCAACAGTCGCTAGAGAAAACTTTCCATCAGATTTGTGGCAAAGCTAAATGTACTACTGGTAGCTTGTACAATATTGCTCCAGGTGTGAAACCATCCACACCAAGAACTCCATCCACGCCAGCTAGTGGTAAAACCAGTCTTTCAGTCAATCAATTTCCAAATCGTGCAACTCCATTTATTGTTGCTGGTCAAGTTTTAGAGGCATTGCAATTTTTGTTAGAGTCTGATCCTCATTTGAGATATTATTTCCTGAGTGAGCATGAACCTTTAATGCTTGGTAAGAAATCTAAGCAGAAAAAAGATATATTTGGTAAACAGTCTAAATACCCATTGAATACTTTATTGTCATTACTTGATAGAGGAATAGTGAAGGAAAAATCTGTGTTGATGGACTTATTATCAAGAATTATACAAATCACAACCCGTCCATTGAATGCTTTGCTGAAGGCTCAAAATGACAAAGTTAAACCAGAGAAAGAAGGTGATGAATCTGAAAAATCAAGAAAGAATATTGAATTACCAAATGTGATGGATTCCAGTTTGAGTAATGTTGTTACAGCTCTTTCTGCTGATGATTGTTCTAGTCGTACATTCCAGCAAACCTTGAGTGCAATGCAAAATTTATTGGTGATTAAGTCAGGGAAAAAGATATTCGCTTCTGAGTTATCGTCTAGTGCTACAAAACTAGGAAAAGTTATTGTTACTGATTTAGCAACATTGATTGAAGAGTTGAAAGACCACACAGAAGACTTGAGTGCAGACGTGATGGCTAAGTTCACGTCTTCAAGCTCTGACCAGGCAAAGCTACTGAGAGTTTTGACAGCTCTTGATTATTTATTTGGTAAACTAGATGATAAGGAACTTGAGTTAAAAGAGTTGACCAATTTGTACAAAAAGCTATCATTAGGTCCATTATGGGGTGCTTTAAGTGATTGTCTACATATATTGGAAGACAATAAAAATATCACTCACACTGCTACTGCGTTGCTGCCACTAATTGAAGCTCTTATGGTTGTTTGTAAGCACAGCAAGGTCAAAGAGCTGCAAGCCAAAGATGCGTTGAAATATGAAAACAAAAAGTGTGATTTCGTCAACGAACCAATTGAAAGTTTGTTCTTTTCATTCACAGATACTCACAAAAAGATTTTGAATCAAATGGTCAGATCAAATGCTAAATTGATGAGTGGTCCATTTGCTATGTTGGTTAGAAATCCAAGAGTTTTAGAGTTCGATAACAAGAAAAATTATTTCGATCGGAAACTTCATACAAAGGAAAATGAAAAACAAACAATGGCTGTTTCCATTCGTCGTGACCAAGTGTTTTTGGATTCTTATCGTGCATTATTTTTCAAGTCTAGTGAAGAGTTCCGTAATGCTAAATTGGACATTAGTTTTAAAGGTGAAGCGGGAATTGATGCTGGTGGTGTTACTAGAGAATGGTACCAGGTGCTATCTCGTCAAATGTTTAATCCAGATTATGCATTGTTTTTGCCTGTTGCATCTGACAAAACAACATTCCACCCTAACCGTACCTCCTGGGTTAACCCAGAGCATTTATCGTTTTTCAAGTTTATTGGTCGTGTTATTGGTAAAGCCATTTATGACAATTGCTTCCTGGATTGCCATTTCAGTAGGGATGTTTACAAGAGTATTTTAGGTCGCTCAGTGTCTTTGAAAGATTTGGAAACTATTGATTTAGAATATTTCAAATCATTGATGTGGATGTTGGAGAATGATATTACTGATATCATTATTGAAACTTTTGCTGTTGAAACTGAAGATTATGGTGAGGTCAAGATTATTGATTTGATTCCAGATGGTAGAAACATTGCAGTTACTGAGGACAATAAACAAGAATATGTTCGTTTGGTTGTTGAATATCGTTTGCAAAAGAGTGTTGAAGAACAAGTTAGTAACTTTTTACAAGGTTTCCATGAAATTATTCCAAAAGAATTGATTTCTATCTTTGACGAACAAGAATTGGAATTGTTAATTTCAGGTCTTCCAGATATTGATGTCGATGACTGGAAGAATAACACCACTTATGTTAACTATTCACCATCTTCAAAAGAAATTTCATACTTCTGGAGAGCTGTTCGTTCCTTTGATGCTGAGGAGCGTGCTAAATTGTTACAATTTGCCACTGGTACAAGTAAAGTTCCATTAAATGGGTTCAAAGAACTTGGTGGATCAAATGGTACCTCCAAGTTCAGTATTCATAGAGATTTCGGATCAACAGAGCGTCTTCCATCTTCACATACTTGTTTCAACCAAATTGATTTACCAGCTTATGATTCATATGAAACTTTAAGAGGTTCATTGTTACTGGCCATCACTGAGGGTCATGAAGGTTTTGGTTTAGCTTGAGATATTTTTCGAACAATTTGCTTTTCAAAGCTGTATATTATTAGTTTAATTGATTTTTTATGTAAAAAAGGTTTCTAATCTTGTAGTGAAAAAGTGTTGATGGAGTGGAATTAACAAAAAAAAATAGCGTACCAAAAAATTGAAAACATAAACACTTCAAGTAGCCATCAACTTTCACGCAAAGAAGTGGAGAGGAAAAGTATCTTAATGAACAATATGCCACCCAAAAGACATTTGGAGGACGAATCAAAGAATCCTGATAAGAGACAGAAAGGTGATATGTCTAGAGAAGACGCAATAAGACAAGCTAAAGAGAGAATTGCACAAATCAGAGAGAAATCATCAAGTCAAGATTCAACACCAACACCAACTCAAGATGCTAAACCTAAGCCACAGATATCACAATCCCTCAAAGATAGAATAGCTGCAACAAAAGCGAGACTTCAAAAGAAGCAAGAAAACGTTGTGAAAGACAACAGGCATGAAGATAGTAGCGTGGGTAGAGGTTTAAATGTTGAATTACATCCATTGTTACAAGGGCAAACAGACACCACCATAAGCCAACCAATTGATAATCCAAACATTAATAAAGTCAATAAAAGAGGTTATAAAGTGAATCCATATCTTGATAATCTTGATCGCTCTAGAAAGAAACGTGAACTTCAATTCAATGAATCAGGGAAATATATCGAACAAGCTAATGAAATACGGAAACAACAAAGACTTGCTGAATTGAAAAGAAAAATAGATGAATCAACTAAGAAGGCGGGGCTTGAGCCAGACCTAGCAATTGGTGAAGACTTGTATAAAGTTGCTAAACCACCACAAGTTGAATGGTGGGATGAACCGTTATTGATCGATGGTGATTATGCAAAAATCAACCAGGATGCAATTTCACCATATATTCAACATCCTGTTCCTATTAACGCTCCATGGGAACGCCATTTGCCACCACCTAAGCCTTTGTATTTGACTAAGAAGGAGATGAAGAGAATACGAAGAAATGATCGTGCTGAGAAGTATAAAGAACAACAAGATAGAATAAAGTTGGGATTAGAACCAGCACCACCTCCAAAAGTCAAATTGAGTAATCTGATGAGTGCACTGACTAATGAAGCTATTAAAGACCCCACTGCTGTGGAACAAAGGGTTAGAAAAGAAGTTGAAGAGAGAAGATTGAAACATGAAGCTACAAATGAAGAACGAAAATTGACCAAGGAGGAAAGACACGAAAAGGAGAATGCCAAATATGAAAGGGATTTGGAAAAAGGTTATTGCACTGCTGTCTTTATTGTTGATAAGCTTGTTCATCCTTCACACAAGTTTAAGCTGGACATTAATGCCAAACAGTTGAACCTTGTTGGTGTTGTGTTGTATAATGAACAATTCAATCTAGTTATAGTGGAAGGAAGTGAGAAAAACATCAAGTTTTACAAAAAATTGATGCTTAATAGAATCAAATGGACAGATAGTACTACCGTTGACGAACAGCATTTTGATTTGAGTAAGAATAAATGTCAAATTCTTTGGGAAGGTCAATTAAAGGACCTACATTTCAAAAAATGGTCAAAATTTCATGCAGATGATGAAGAGACAGCTGTGGAGTTTTTGAAGAGATTTAGTGTTGAAAACTACTGGAGAGAAGGGAAAGTCAAAGTTAATCAATGAAAGGATCTAAAAGGAGGAGATAAAACAAAATCATACTTCATTTAATTGATGCTATTTACAAAAGTTATATGTAGGCTTTTTCTCTTTAAGCTTCTTCTCTAATCTTAGCCAAGATTTCTGAATCTCTGAATAAGATAACTTCGTCATCACCAACTTGAACAGTTGAACCACCAAATGGAGGAATTAAAACGGTATCACCTTCAGCAACATTTGGGACAACTTTGTTACCGTTTTGATCAGTAAAACCTGGACCAACTGCTAAAACTTTAGCTTGGTTTAATTTTTGAACATTCTTTTCTGGTAATAAGATACCTGAAGCAGTTTTAGCTTCAGCTTTGACACGTTGAACTAAGACACGGTCTAATAAAGGAACAATTGATTTAGCTGATTTCAATAAGGTTGACTAAGCAATTGTGATTAGTATTAGATCAATGAGGGATAACAGTGTACAAAGTGTGTTAACCATTCAAAAGAGCCTTTCTGACACATACCATTTTGAATTAAAGTGATTCGAACAAAGACGTTGATGGGATTGTGATGATTCAAAGAATCAGAAACATGGAGGTAACTTTTGGTTTTATACCAATTTTTCACTGAACGTTCGAGAAGAATCGGCTCCCAAAAAAAAAAAAGCAGACAGCACAGCGCACCATAACCATTTCCAGATTCGGATGTTAGTGAAATCATAGAAATGATGGGAAATGATGAAGGAAAGGGAATTGATTGGAGATTAAATTAATTAGTATAAATTGGTTATTAGAGTAAGAACAGCTGTCTAGTATGCTGTGGATCAGATGGTGTCGTGTATTAATAGGAAGTCAATCGTAAAAGAGACCTCTCAGTTCAGGCAGGTTAATCTCCGTTAAGCATAATAACTCAACTAGAGGTTTTAAGCTGATCAGTAAAAGGAGAGCTTCTTATGAGCCAATAAGCTGATCAATGATCAATAATGCAAAATTATCTCTTACTCATCTTTCCAATACTTTCTCAAAAAGACCTTTGAAGTGTAGTCGATTACTTTCTATATCTGCCATTTCAAAAGTGCACCAAAAGAGTTCGCGAATCAGCGATTCGAGCCCCTTTGATTTTTGGGTGAAAGATTCAAAGCTACAAAACTTGAAGCCAATACAATTGGTTAAATTATATTACAAAACACATCACAATGGTTGCGTATTACTCAATTTTCGGTAAACAAGTTGCTTCTCACTGGGTGAGTGTTTTTGATAGTGGTTCTAAAGAGATTGAAGAAGAAGTTGTTGGTTCGTAGTACTACCTATGACTGGTTGGAACGGTTCTGATAGATGAATACCAAATCTTTTTACTTTAGAGCTACACTTGATCGTACTTGAACTAACAATTCTGAATAGATTGCTATTGGTACTTTATCAGCAGCAGCAGCTGTTGCCGTTGTTCCAGGCTACTTGCCAAAATCTGAAGCTCCAGCTAAAGCACCAACCCCAGCTCCAGTGCAAACTAAAAAAGAAGATGATTTAGATGTTGAAAAACTATTAACGTGAGTGTCATCAAGATTGGGAATGTTGGACTGTTTACTAACTCTATACATAGTGAATTCTTGAAAGAAGAGGAAACAAATTAGAAGTCGATTCGATGTCATAAAAATTACCAACATATTCATACACTTTTCTCCAAAACCTCAAGAGGAAGGTAATCACCACTGGAAGGGTGTGCACATTTCACATACCATATATCAAAATCAATTAAAATGATGTTATGAAATAGTTAAATCATGTTTTGTAGTGCTGATCAAACTTACTGCTAACTCAGTTGTTACTAGTTAGACACCAAAAAAGCGATTATAAACGAATCCATCGAGAGATAGATATGACTATAAGTCCTTTCTACTAAAATTCACATTAACTCTACTTCCAATTGTACTTGAACTTGTTCTTGATTTTACAAATATGCCACTACACTTACGTAATTTTTGAACCCGATGAGCTCGAAAAAAAAATTATCAACAACTTCAAAATTGGATAAAGCTCTTCTTTCAATATTCTTTACAACTTACAAAGGCCAAATCAAATACACAAAAATGAAATACGTTATAGAACATATGGAAGCTGGATTCACGGAATGGGTGATCTTAGAATATTCAACCATCATAAAAGAGCTTGGTAAAGAAAACTTGATTTTGACATCATTACCAGCAGGTACAACTGAGAAAGATATTCCACAACAATTAATAGATTTGGGATTACAATGGACCACCAAGGAAGTTACAGAGATAGGAACAGAATCTTTGCCAATAGTGAAGGAAAGAGTTTGCTTATTAGATCCTTCAGCTGAAACTGATTTAGTTGTTGAAGATTCTGATAAGTTTGACTATTTCGTATTTGGAGGTATTTTGGGAGATCATCCACCAAGAGATAGAACTGGTGAATTACGTAAAAAGTATGGATTTGTTGGTAAGAGATTAGGGAATAAACAAATGACTACAGATACTGCCATTAGAACTACTCAATTAATCATACAGAGTAAAACACCATTTGAAGAGATTAAATTTATTGATTATCCAGAGTTTAGATTCAATAAAAATGAAGCTACTGAAATGCCATTCCGTTATGTTTTGAATAAAGAAGGGAGACCAATCTTACCAGATGGTATGTTGGATTTGATTAAAAGAGATTCTGAACAATCCTTAGATGATTTACTATAATCTGTTAATTGTACATTAAATTTCATGATTTCGTTTATTTGTAGTCTCTATATTAATTGCTTTGTTTCTTTTCAACTCTGACTTTTGCAGTCTTTTCTTTGACTTTTTCATGTTTTGCCAATACTTCTTTTAGTATAAACCCTGCAATGTTTTCATCCTCAAAATAACTAACATGTGCACTTATTGATGAAATAATTGTCAAGTCAAAATACCCTTGTTTCAATTCATAGTCAACTCTACCATTATAATTCAAGCTTGATAACTTTGCCAGTTGTTCATCTGTAAGCTTTGCTTGCTTCAATTGAACGCTTTTATCTTGTTCATCATCTTTTAAAGCATCAGGGACTGCATTATTTGAAACTGTTTTCAACATCCTTTCAACATTTTTAGTTGAAGTAACGTTAGACCAAGCATCAGCAGCTGTACCAATGACTTTATTACTCAGACTTTCACTGAGTTCAGCCCATGATGCTAACTGTTTGTTGAAATCTTCAATCAAGAAGGGAACAGATTCTGGTTGAAAGTTTTTGAATTCTGGTGAGATCAAAGGTTCAATTCTATAACCAACTGGATCGCACGGATGGAAAACGTTGTATAAATTATCACATCTTGGAACTGACATTTTATCATTTGAAGAGCCATTCAATTCCGTAGATCCAATGTTTTTCAATTTCAACAAGTTGAAAACTCCAACTGGAGAGCCTAATGCAAAATAGTTGTCAACTTTGAAGTCTAAATATCTACTTGGTTTATCTTGCTGATCTTTAGGAATTGGTTGTTTTGGTTGCATTGATAATATATCAAACCCGATTGCAGAACCTAATGAATGTCCAATAATACTGATTTTACCATTAAATGACGGATTTCTCTTTTTGAATAAATGGTATAAGTCATTTGCTTGTGTGGTGACTTCATCTAAAATTTGATTCAAGTATCTTGGTTCATAATATAATAGCACATCAAGCAACACTGAACCTAATAAGTTTCTTAATGGTTTCATTTCTTCGACAGTGATATCATTCAAAGTTGGTAATCTATGGTTACCATGTTCATCACGATCTTCTGATGGTTTATGAGTGGAGAAATCAATTTTATGTCTCCATGAAATAGGCAACACTTGAATTCGACAATTTTTATCATTATTGAGCAATTTTTGGAAATCCTTGTTTTGTTCATAAACCTTTTTGATGTTTTTTCTTAAAACATTCACAGTGTGAATGAAGTTAACTCCTTGAAATTTTGTACCCAAAGTTTGACCAATCCCATGAATACAAAATATTAAATGATCAACTTCTCTACCTTTAGACGTGGTACCATCTTCAACTTCTTCATTGTCATAATCTTGTTCAATTTCGATCTCCATTGCTTGTTTTGTATTTTCATGGTCTGATTTAGCGGTGTTTGTTTTAGTCTTTTCACCAAACATTTGTGATAACTCCAATTCAAAAATACTTGATAATGAAGATCTTTCAGGTTTGGTCTCAGTATCACTTGATCCACTAAATCCTCTTGTAACTCGACTAGCCCCTAACGCAGGCCCATTTTGTAAACCTTTCAAATAACCAACTTGTAATTTCCCGCCATATAGCTCATTTAAAATATAAGCAGTCTTATCTTCACTGTAAACAACCAATTTACCTTCTTTGAAACCATCCAATTTATAAATATCTCTTTGACCATGCTCATTTTCGAGATTAACTTCAGCATCATCATCCTTTTCTTTATTGTTCTTAATCTTTTTTGCAAATGGTTTTAGTTTAGCATAACCCTTCTCTAGTTCTTCAGAAAGTTCTTCACGTAAAGGATAACCATCAGAATTAAACCATAAACCTCGGCGAATTTCATAAACTGCACCTTCCCAATAAACCGGATACATTTTTTTCTCCAAAAGGTCAACCTCAAATAGATAATCTTCATTAACGGGCACTTTATATTTATCCGTGTCTTTCAATTCACCATCATTATGAAGTTGTTTAGCCAAGTGTTGGTATTTCTTTTCAATTCTCTCTGAATCAAACTCTGAAAAAGCTGAAAATTTCTTTGGATCTTCCTTTTTAACATATTCATACTCTTTGGGCATCGATATTGGGTTATCTGTAGCATAGAACCATCTTGGTTTCAAAGGCGGTATTTTCGGTTTATATGGCTGAAGCTTTTCATCTTTAGTTGATATTTGGGATTGATTTTGTTCCTCTTCTTTGATGTTTCCTAATCCTGGGAAGTTTTTCTTCTTGATAAATGTGAAATGTCTTTTGGATGTTGTTGTGGTTGATGTTGACACATGGGGTATCCTTTTCAAGATTGCTGATTGATCAATCACCAGGCTTCGAAATAGCATTTGAGGAGTCTTTATTCTGGCAGTCATGAAGCTGTTTTACTTCTAGTGAGTGGAATATTCAAGTATATAACTATTAGGGAAACGTTGTTGGTAATACGTGGTGTTTACTAAAAACAAGCATCTGTCAAAATTTGAATTTTGATGAGCTCTGTAAAGCCCAACGTTTGCGACTTTACCAGGATCTGACCACCCAACGAACAGGTTGAATATTCCCAATCAACTGATTTGCAAAATGAATGAAGAGATGAAGTTGGGATAGAATTACATGACAGTCATGATATTTTCTCATAAATGATACAGTACTATGCTATATTGATTTTGAGATTGATTCTTGAAAGATTTCAGCACTAGATTGTTGAAAGAGGTTAAAATTGGCGTCTAGGCATTTCAAATAGAATCCAGATCAATTCAGCATTGAACCCTTGGATAATATTATCACCAATTCAAGATATCCAATCTCAAAATCTAAAACAAACCAACTTCATCCGTGTGATCTCTCTTTCCTTCATTCAACAATGTCATCATCTCAATCCAAGATGAGCAAACGGGCTTTCAGACGTTGAAAAAAAAACATCATCAATAGAATTTGTCATAACCCCGTATACTATGTACAACTTTAAACACCACAATCACCCTTCAAAATGGTTTCTGCAAACTACTTAAAGAAAGCTCAAGCATTTATTGACTCAAACAAATACTTTATGATCTCAAAATCATGGTGTCCAGATTGTGTTTATGCTGAAAACATTTGGAAAAAATATGGTGTCTCATCAAAAGTTGAAATTCTTGAATTGGACAAATTAGCTGATCAAAAAGAAGCTTTAGAATTAGAAAAAGCATTCACTGAAATTGCAGGTAGAAAATGGGTTCCAACTATTTGGTTCAATGGTTCAAGATTTGGTACTGAACAAGATTTGAAAAGATTAGAAAGTGAAGATGCTACTGAAAAGGAATTTAAAAATGCTGGATTGTTATAATTTTACAATTTAATCAATAGAAAAGTCCATTTTGAATTTATTGTTTTATATATAGGTCATTAAACGTGTCATGATATTCAACTCTTTTAGTTAGAATTTTCTCTGGAGGATCTACTTCTAGTTCTTAATGGATTAGGAATTGTTGGTACTCTTCTTCTTTGTGCAGGTGTCAATCCATCAACTTCTCCAAACGTTATACTATTTTCTGAAAACCTAACAGTACTAGCACTAGAATTCAAATGTTCCTCCACTATAAGTTCTTGTGCTGTGATATCTCTTGGTGATAATTTTTCAACTTCATGTTCTGACGAAGTTGATGGGATTTGATCATCAAATGTGACAGCTGATAATCCACCACGACTTTTTCTTCTATTGTGACCTTTTTTAAATAATTTTGATTGTTGTTGATTCTCCAAAGTTGAAGAATCTTGTGATATTGGAGGTGTAGTAGCCTCAGGATCATCATCCCCAAAATCAACTTCAGTCTTTGTTGTAGCATCTTGATAAATCTCTTTGAAGGTGCCTTCATCACTGACTTCTTTATTGTATAATTTCTCCAAATAACCAGAAGGTACACCAGTTTTAGATATTGATCTTCTAGCTTTCTTCTTTTGTGGACCACTCATTTCATCAGAACTTCCAATAGATCCATTTGTGAAAACACCCGGAGCCAAGTTTTTATCTGCATCAATCCCCATATCTTTTAATTTCTGAATAGATGCAATCCCAATATCATCTTGTTCAATATCTGGTAGAATAGCACCACAGACTAAAGCAGCATGATCTTGACTTTTATATTCAACTTGATGAGCCAATCTTGCATGGTTTAGGAAACCCTGAGCTGAACCAAAATCCGATCTGGCACATGTTGGACATTCAATCTTTACAATAACACCATCTGATCTTTTATGAACACAAATTTTATTACCATTTGAATCCACCACGGGGCGTAATCCACCATATGAGGTACGATGAGGCTTTGGGGGTTCTTCTGATCCACTTTTCCTTATGTTATAGAATGAATGTCTTCTTGTGATTATTTCCGAGTCATTTGTTGATGTGTTATAATTGTTTAATTCATTCTTGACTCCATCTCTCATATCGATAACATTTTGGACGTATTTGGAATACGCGGGATCATCATGAAGTTTTTGTAATGTATCTAATTGAGTCTGGACTTTTGATATCTCATTTTGTACTAGATTATACTCTCTATGTTTCAACAAGATTTCAACATCGATTTGATTTATAACATTTTGTTTAATTTCATCCTCTAATGAATGTTCTTCATCATGAATCTCTGTAGGCGAGAACCCATCAGAATTTGGCGATTTTGGGGTCGCTATCTGCAGATATATATTACTCTTATTTTGATCATGATCTGAACCTGAACTATTGAAATTGTAACCACTTTCTTGTGACATTTGATTTATCTGTAATGGATTTAATTGACAGGTCCGACTCGCAATTGATAAGCAAAGAGGTATTAGCAGCAGGTCAAAAGATGAAAATATTGCAAGTATATTTGGAGATATACACCTTCTTGAATATACCTTTTCAAATGAGTAAGATGGTTGAGTTTTGGGATGTTTATTCAAAATGTAGTTTTGTTATGTTTTTCGCCATTCACTTTAACCCACATAAAAAATCCATCAACTGGCCGTATCAGGATTTAAAACACAAGAACAAAAAAGATGAAATCAAAGGAAGTAATACACAAAATAATGAGGCTTTAAATTCATCTACAGCATGACCATATACATTAAATAGGATTGTATCGTTTATTTTGATTGTTTCACTCAGACTTTGCGAAATGTTAGATTCAGTGAAAGTATTACCTAATACTAGGCTCATTCCTGAGTCAGCAGCCTGGCTGGAACGAGTCTAAAGAGTTTCTCGCCTTCGCTAAATTGCTCTCTATGGTTCCAACTGTTGAAGAACCAATACCATCAACTATTTAGAATAGTCATACAATATTTCGTTATCAGAGATACATTCACACAATCGAAATCTAAGCAGCATACTTACTTTTAAACTGCCCAAACTATCCAAAGCCCGTTCCTTTGAAATCGTTTGATCTGTCACCAGTCCCCGTGTCAAATCGTAGGCTAGTGATTTTTTTCTTCAGAAATCAAGATTCACAAGACTGGAGTACATTATTACAAAACTTTCAGTCTTTAAAACAAATACTCTAGTGAAGAACTTCTACTGTTCTTCATAAAATAGCATTTAAAGGTTCCAACACCACTCATATCAAATCACATATTCCACAATGTCAAGAATTCCATCCAGTTTTGATGGTAAAGAACAAGAATTGTGAGTAGCAAATCTAAAATCCTTTCCCACTAAAATTTCCCACTAACAAGTTGATATAGAGAAGTAGACTTTATTGAAAAATGTATTAAGAATTGTAAAGAACAACCCCTAGTGCCATTAGGTACTTTGGCCACATGTATAGCTGTTGGGTTAGCTGCTCATTCAGTGCGTATTGGTAATAGAAAAGGTGCTCAAAAATGGTTTAGATATAGAGTTGGATTTCAAGGTTTCACTATAGCTGCTCTAGTTGTGGGTGGCTTTATTTATGGTAAAGATAATGTAGAAAAGAAGAAGACAAGAGAAGAACAACTACATGAAAAGGCTAAGTTAAGAGAAAAATTATGGATTGAAGAATTAGAACGTCGTGATCTAGAAACTAAACAAAGAAAGAAAAGAGCTGAATGGGCTAGACAAAAAGCTAAAGAATTGGAAGAACAAGAGAAAGCTGCGGTCACAGCTGCTGATGTTGAAGATTCTCAAATTTTGAAAGAAATCAAAGAGATCAAAGCAGCTGAAGAGCAGAAGAAATGAACAAATTAATGTTTCTGCTTTTTGAATGAAGTCTACGATTATCTTAACAACAATGGTCATCTTTTTGGAAAGATTGCAAACAATATGATGAAAGTGTAAGTAAGTAAATATATGTTTTATGCTAGTTTGAAGGTAGAGCTGGTTGTTGATGCTCATGGTACTATGAGTTGATACTGTTGGTAGATAAAACAAGTGCAATGCTACATCTTCTGAAAATCTAGGCCGACACCACATGATTGAAGACTAGTCAATATTTCATTTTTTCAAATACTTGACCACTCAAAGGTTTTGATGTCTTCATGATTAGTACAGTGCTATTGATCAAGGCTAAATGTTCTGATCATCATTGACTCCTGAACGGTTTTAATGTAGTAGCTAACAATTCATTATAATCAAAATCATGAATCATGAAAGCATCAATTTAGTGAATAAATCGCTAAGTAAGAATCAATTATGTATTTTTGAAACCTAGATAGTTGAAACTTGAAGCCTGTTGATGGCACCTTCGTAAACGAACAGAGATCAAGTGATGGTGTCAAAAAACCGAGTTTCAAACTTTACGTACACTATTGTTGATTCAGATCAGATCAAAGGTGCTGAATGGAATCAACCATGTTGATATCTATCACATTTGACCCTCATCCAACAAGTTTGATCAAAAGCCATAAAAACTAAACCGTTGAGCTGAGCTATTTTTTTTTGCTTTTAAGACACATCCTTCTGCAAATAAATTTGAAATGATATCATACCTCTCCTTAAAATTTCCTGTTTTGGACGTTTTTATCGGTTTTTTCTCGAATTCGGAAGGCGAAATCTTGGATTTGATCAACAGTGATTTATCCGATTTTTAATGATTTTTCCTTAAATTCTTGACAAAATCTTGTTTTTTTTTGAATCCATCTCATGTCAAATTAATCCTCTTCATCTTCTCTAGTATTTGATTCATTGAAACCATTATTCCAAAATGTCTGACCCATTAGATCGTCTTGTCATGATTTCTCAACATGTTCACAATCAAAAAATTAACAAATCCACAATCCCAAGAGGTATGCCAGAGATCCCAGCAAATATCCAAACAAATTTCTCAAGACCTGTTCCAGGTGGTCAAGTTAAATCACCAACAGCTATAAAACCATCAAATTAGTTGGTTACCGCTATCATTTTATTTATTAATTGACACATCCAATAGTTACTGCTGGCCAGGCTTTGGTGTTCCTTTTCAGTTCAAGTTGCTAAAATCCAGACTAAATCAACAACGTCACACAATTGACAAACCCTACTGGATCACAAGGACCGATCATATTTCAATATCTATAGGATCACGGATAACATCCTTATATCATTTATATACGCGTTATGTTTTGTTTATCACCTCCCAAAGTGTAGCTCCTGGTGGTGTAGTTTTTTGTTTTCGCGAATCAGTTTTGCATGTTGGCCTTAACACTTCTATCTTTTTTACTCCCTGAATTTTTGAAGGCTGACGTTGTGTATTATTCTGGAGATTACACAAGCAGTATCTTACAATTAACACCATCAACTTGAGCAGAAGATGTTAGTGCTTGCAATTGGTGATTTACACATCCCAAATAGAGCTATAGTGAGTTTATTAATTGCATCCGAAAGATTCAATCAACTAACAATTGACAACAGGACCTACCGGCGAAAGTGAGTTAAAGAAGCATAGCAGACTATTCTAAATATCAATACTAATAATCAATCAGTTCAAAAAACTACTAGTCCCAGGTAAAATATCACAAGTTTTATGTCTAGGAAATGCAACATCATCACCATCAACCTTAGAATTCCTTAAAAATTTATCACCAGATTTCCAAATAGTTAAAGGTGAATTTGATGAAAATACATCATTACCATTATCATTAATCATAACACATGGCTCTTTAAGAATAGGGTTCACGAATGGATTCACAATAGTTCCTAGGGGTGATCCACTTTCACTTCTAACAAGTGCAAGACAGATGAATGTTGATGTTTTAATATGGGGTGGTACTCATAAAGTTGAAGCTTACACTCTTGAAGGAAAATTCTTCATCAATCCAGGTAGTGCAACTGGTGCTTTTTCAAATGACTGGCCTGAAGAAGACCTACCTGAGGATGAGGGAGTTGAGGAAAAGAAAGATGAGGAAGATACAACTGATAAAAAGGAGGACAGTGAGGAATCAAAAAAAGACGAACAAGAAGACGAATCAAAGGGTACAGAGAATAGTGTTGACGCAGAGAATGGATCAGAAATAAAAACAAGTGAAGCAAAAGAAGAATCTAAGGACTTTAATTCTGAGATAAAAGAAAACGAAGAAGACGAGGAAGATGATACGGATGATATTTATGACTCCGTCCCAAGTTTCACATTGTTGGATATACAAGGATCAGTGATAACTCTTTATATTTACACCTACATTGGTGGTGAAATTAAAGTTGATAAAGTGAGCTATCGTAAAGACCAACAATGAAGGTAGGAATTGGTGAATAGTTGAATGTACAATGTATAATATTGGTTCAAACAGCAACTAATTGGAGAATTTTTGAAAAGAATTGACATGTAATTCTGGGTTAGAACAAGGTTATCTACTTGCACCAAACACTGTTCGGCTGGGAATGTAGAATTCTAAGCTTTCATGGAGGTCGTTTAAGTGATCTGCCATTACTCAGAGGTCCAATAGTACGTTATCAAGCCAACTCAAAACATAAGATAACCAACACACCTGGCAAGATTTGTACTCAAATTGAATGTCAAAAGGAAAACTTCAATAATCAGATGTCAAGACTTCTCAAGAATCATCAATCAAAGTGAACACGGATTCACAAGGTTCCCAAATGTGAACCTATTGGCCAGCCCTAAGAGAATCTTTTGCGGGTAAAATTCGCGAACTCCATCAAGAACTTCATTTTTTTTCGTGTATAAATTTTTTATGGAATTTTTTTCTTTTCACACTTTTATCCAAACTTTTCATAAAGCATCCAAACAAATTTGTAAGTTTATTTAAAGATTGGAAAAAAAGATCAAGTTTATCAAGTTTGATAAGTTGAAGGTTTTATTTAGATGATGACTAGAGTGCATTTGGCTCGAGACGTTTCTGTCGATGTGGAAAAACCCACGCTACCTTACTATTTTCTCTGAAACAAAATTTAAAATAAACAATTTGTTTATTGACCTTCAATTTATTCATCCTTGTGGGACTTGGTTTCATTTTCATAATTTGAAATCATGGAACAAAGATGAGCTAATGCAATTCTAGATTAATAAGTGTATTGATAACTATTTGTTTGATTAATAAAAATTTCTTTCGGCTTTACATTGATAATCGTAGACAACATTTGCAATAAGCTACGTTTAACTCTTAAATTACAACTTTTATTCATTTCATTATTCATCTTCTATACCTTCTAGTAGATCAGTCTCCAAATCATCCACAAATTCTGATTTTTGAAATGTACTTGGTAGTAATTCATCCAATTTTAAAACTTTCTTCATAGAATAAGCATCTTCACCATCAGCATAATAACTCTTTTCAATACTCAACACTTCAAATTGTAAAGTATCTCTATATAAATGTAATGCAGCTCTATTTGATTTTCTGACATGTAAACTAACATATTCAGCTTTGAAAGTTTCTGTTAAAGAATATAATGCTTGTCTCATTAATTTTTCAGCAATACCTTGTCTTCTATATGTTCTCATAACTGATAATGAGGTAACATGACCATGTGGTGTTTTGTCTTCAGCATCTGGATCATCTTCCATCTTTGCCAACACATAACCGACAATTTTTTCATTTTTATTCACATAACTTGGATCACCTTTGACATCTTTTGTATATGAATTTTGATCTTCTTCTCCGTTTGATGGACCATCAGTTGTAGTGGCAACATAACTTGCTTCTGGCCATGATAATATGTGATACATGTAATATTTCAATTGGTAATTTTCTGGTAAATTGTGCAAATTGGCATTTTGCATACCTTGAACATCGGCGATTGTCGCAAGCCTGATCGTTATAGCCATTTCTTAACTTTGAATACTATATAAAACACAATGCTAAAGAAATGAATGGCCTTGGTACTGATATATGAAGGAGGTAGGATGAATTGATCGGTAAGACGTATTGGCTTTTGATGTAACGGTATTGTTGAATTAGGATTTTCTTTCAACTTTTTTCGAAAAATCTCGACAAAAACTCTATCAAGATTATATAATCAGTAGAACTAAACTGAGTGAGAATATTCGGTAGAATTTTATAAATATTCAACAATATTGGCTTCAAAAACACTATTTATGGCTTGAAGGTTTGAATGCTATCAAGAGTTATATATGTAATTGTAGGAATACATTAGTTCAAGGTGTCATGAACACTTTAGGGCTTAAAACTACACTTCAACCATCATTATCATGTCTATTTCGAATACCTAATGGCTTCTCTTTCGAGTACACCGTGATCAAATTTAATCAGAAATACTGTTCTTAGTGGGAATCCATCCGCTTCCATTGTATGAGCACTGACATTTGCTTGAAAATATGCAGAATCTAGGATACCTTCAATTATACCCGCAGTGAAAGCACCAACATTCAATTGTCCAAAATCTTTAGGCACTGAAATAAATTGTGACATCAAAGGTAGATTATCAATGATCATATCTGTTAAAGTTAGTATAAAATGCCCTTGTTAACTCATGAAGAATACATACACTCATCCTCTGAATCTTGTGATTTTTCTAGCCCATCCGCAGGTCTGCCAAACAAGGTCTTCCATACTTGTGTATGTATAAATTGTAAAGCTTCAACTATCTTTGTTTCCCTTTTAGCTGATTTTCCATCTCTCAATGAGATCAATTCCAAAAATTTTGTACCAACGCCGTACCCATATGAATTTAGTTTTGCTTCCAGTTGTTGAACACCTTTTGAACTTTGTTGCGTGTCTTGGATCATGGCGCTGAATAGAAACGCAAGAGATGATAAACTGACTTCTGGTGTCCTTCTGAATACACTATTATCATAAATGTTTTTAGACTTTGATACTATTTGACTTTGGTATGTTGAAGGAAGTTGTATAGGACCCAACGATGGATTATATCCAGGTTTCAAGCCTGTCGGTTTTGAAGTTGAAGGATTTATGATGTCCTGATTCATAATTATCGGTTAGACTATGATTATTCAATATGAAAGCAGATCTGTAAGTCTGTATACTGCATTGGATTGGGTTGTTGTGTTGAAGTTGATTTGATTTGAAAATTACACCAAAAATCAGAATGATTATATAATCTCAACATAAAATCTGTCAAATTCAAAAACATAAACATATCAACAAGAAAACCAACCACATTGTTTATATCACAGCGGTTAAGATTCAACTGAAGGGAAAGATTTGAGATGTTCTATAGCAGAAGGAGGAAATTTAGTGTCTATAGGGATTATTTTCTGAATGGTATAGTGATACCGCTGTGCTTAATTTCATGACCTAGAGGGATGAGTATTAATGATTTGAAGATGTACTATTGAGTGACACTACCTTTGATCAACAGAATGGGAACCAAGACAAGGTGGTGAATGGAGAGAAGGGACTTGAGAGAGTTGATGATATTTTGACTATTGGTGATATAACTAATGTTGCTGACCATATCGTTTCAACAAGGAAAAACTCGCCAATAAAGAAGATTCAACCAAACCCAAGACCCAAGCCCACAAAAAGCAAACCTTCCAAAGCTAGAAGGTCCAAAACCAATGCAAAAGGTAGCGGAAAAGTTACCAATCCTATAGTGAAACAGAAGCCAGTCAGGAAGCCAACAGCTTTTGATGGTTTTAAACCAATTTTGGACGCCCCTAAAGGAAAAGGCAGTGAAGCTATATTACCATTGAAAATAGAGAAACAACACACGTCTCTTGATCCTGGCGACCTCCCATTTATTGACTCAAAATCTACCATTCCATCTATTCAACTATCTGAATTCCAACAACCACCAAAATCAGCATCTACACCCTTCAATAATTCATTAATAGAGTCATACAATGACAATCCGATTTCAAGAAGTACACCACTTGACCAGCGGCCGTTGGGGTATTCTACGCCGTTATTCCATTTCACTCCGCAAGATGTATCACCAGATAATACAGGATCAGGTTTACAAGAGTGTTCAAGTTCTCTTTCAAGACTACTAAGTAATGAAAGCCCATTAGCTAGTAAGAACCAGTTTGATAGTCTTAGAGATGATATACACAAAATTACAGATCGCATTAAAAATAATGTGTCACTAAAGAATACTTCCTCTGATTCGGAATATTATCCAAGAGGTGATATCAGTATCAAAGATGTTAGTTATGATCTTAGTGAAGCTGATGACAATATGAAGACTCCTTCAGGCTCTTCAGGTTCATCTGAAACCCAAATTCCAAGTAAAAGTATATTGAAAATTCCAGGGTCATCTTCATCTTTTAGCGATAGACCAAAAAAATCAGTCAAAATAAATGAAACTGCTTATGTTAACCCAATTCCTCTGAAGAATTTACACAGAAGGAAGAAGAAAAGACGAGCAACTGATGATTTAGCTTTGAGATCAAGTAAAAAAGTTAAGCTACTACATAAAGTTGATTCAAATACAAGCTATTCCGACCTTTTAGCTCTATGTGGTGAAGAGAAAGATCCTATAGATTTGATATTACACTAATTTTGAGTATTTTTACAATGATACAATTAAACAACTTCTAACATCCATTATTATTTTGTCTATCAACTTATTCTTGTAAGATGAATTCTTTCAATTCTGAATAAGCTTTATCTAAATCGTCATTAACGATTATTTTATCATGAGCACCAGTTTTTGAGTATTCAATTTCAGCACTGGCAGCAGCAATTCTCTTTTCAACACTTTCTTGGGTTTCAGTCCCTCTACCTTCTAATCTTTTTCTCAAGATTTCAATAGATGGTGGTGCTAAGAATAAAAATCTAGCATTCAAGTTTGTGTTTTTAACAGATTTAACACCTTGCATATCAATATCTAAAATACAAGCTCTACCTAATTTAGCAACATCTTCGACAGCTTTGATGGTGGTACCGTAATAGTTACCGGAGAATTGAGCCCATTCAATGAAAGCTTTTTCATCAATCAATTTTTTGAAATCATCAACGGCAGTGAAATGGTAATCTTTACCATCAACTTCACCTTGTCTTGGTTGACGTGTAGTATCTGAAAATAGTTAGTACTTTGTTTCAAGAGTAAATAGTTGTATAACAATACGCACTTGAAACCGAGAAACCAAATTTATCTGGGAATTCAGCAAATAATTTCTTCAACAAAGTTGATTTACCGGTACCTGATGGACCTGAAATGACGATTGGACGGTCTAAAATAAGAGATGTTAGTTCATGAATGTTCAGCAAACTCCAAAAAAACATAAGCCAAGTTATGAGAATGACTCACAGAGATGGCGTAACGTACTTGACATTTTTGTGAGAGGTGAGTGATAAGGTGTTATTAATGACTGGGTATTACCTCCTGAGTTCAAAGTACTTTTAAGAGATGTTGTGTTTATTTACCTCGTGTTTTTTTTTCAGTTGACGTCGTGTTGGAATTTTTATTTTTTTTTAGATGTGGCTGAACCTTAAGGTTTCGATTTCACTAGCCACAAGAGCATAATTGTGGCTGGTGAGCTTTCATTATGTTGACGAATTAATGAGATTATTATAACTCGATCAATTGAGGAATATCAAAGAACTAAGTACGGTGAGAGATGAAGCACTAAGAGATATCATCATCGTCTGAACTAATCGAACACATGATATCCCAAAATTTTGACCTTTTTGCTAACATTTTTGGCTAGAATGCTGGCTCTACCGGCTATTTTGATCGATTTTTCGATATACGTTGTGTTCTTGATTAATTTCAACAATCGAAGAAGAAAAAAACTATTCAAAACACCTTTCAAACAAACAATTCCATCCCAATAAAGATCGTTTATTTACTATTGATAGCTTCCCAAGTTTAGGTTCAATCAACTACTGAAGAAACCCCTTCAAAACTTGACTATTGCTTTCAGATCAGACTATAAAAGTACACATAATGTCAGGTTTAATACTCGGCGTTGGAAAGTACTTGATCAAAAGAGCTGTTGCCGATGATGGTGATGTACCAGATGTAACCATTCCTGATGATGGTGAAGGTGATACTAACCCAGTAACCGAAGAAATCTTCAGTTCTTGGGCTTTGTTCATCTTGCTCTTATTGTTGATATCAGCGTTATGGAGTAGTTATTATCTACAACAAAAAAGAATCCAGGCGGTCCATGAAACCGTGTTGTCAATTTTCTACGGTATGATTGTTGGTCTGATCATTAGAGTTTCGCCAGGTCATTACATCCAAGATACAGTGACGTTCAATTCATCATATTTCTTTAATGTTCTTCTTCCCCCTATTATTTTGAACTCTGGTTATGAACTTCATCAAGCAAATTTCTTCAGAAACATTGGCTCAATCTTGACATTTGCTATACCCGGTACGTTCATTTCAGCTGTTGTGTTAGGTGTGATCTTATATGTATGGACCGCTTTAGGTTTGGAAAGTGTGAATATTTCATTCGTTGATGCCTTATCTGTTGGTGCAACTTTATCCGCAACTGATCCAGTTACAATTTTGTCAATTTTTAATGCTTATAAGGTGGATCCAAAACTATATACAATTATCTTTGGTGAATCTTTGTTGAATGATGCTATCTCTATTGTTATGTTTGAAACTTGTCAACAATTCCATGGTCGTGATGCTAAATTCACTTCGTTTTTTGAAGGTATTGGTTTATTTTTGATGACTTTCACCATCTCATTATTGATTGGTGTCATTGTTGGTATCTTGGTTGCGCTAATTTTGAAACATTCACATATTAGAAGATATCCACAAATCGAAAGTTGTTTTGTCCTACTTATCGCATATGAATCTTACTTTTTTTCAAATGGTTGTCACATGTCTGGTATTGTCTCTTTATTATTCTGCGGTATTACATTGAAACATTACGCTTATTATAACATGTCAAGAAGAACACAAATCTCCACAAAATACATATTCCAACTTTTGGCTAGATTGTCAGAAAATTTCATATTTGTTTACTTGGGTTTAGCATTATTCACTGAAGTTGAATTGGTCTATAAACCAATGTTGATCATTGTCACCACGATTTCCATTTGTTTAGCACGATGGGCTGCAGTCTTCCCATTATCTAGACTAATCAACTGGGTTCATAGAATGCGTTCAAATGGTCAGTCATTACCAGATGAAATTCCATATCAGTATCAAATGATGACCTTTTGGGCTGGTTTGAGAGGTGCAGTCGGTGTCGCATTAGCTATGGGTCTCCAAGGTGAGTTCAAGAGCACTTTACTGGCTACTGTCTTGGTTGTTGTTGTGCTAACGGTTATTCTATTTGGTGGTACTACTGCAGGTATGTTGGAAGTGCTAAACATCAAAACTGGTTGTGTTGATGAAGATGAATCTGACGATGAATTCGACATTGAGGCACCAAAGGCAATCACAACCAACTCAGTATTGGCAAATAGAAGATTTAATAAATCAACACCAGCTGTTCCATATTCAGACATCAGAAACCGTTCAAGTCCGAACATTAATCCTCAAGAAGATTTACTTAGAGATGATGACGCACCAACTGATTTGGACGAAATACCACCATTGATGCCAGCATCTGTGAACCCTATGGAACGTTCATCAACTTCGATAGTGGGTACTGTTCAAAGTATACTACACACTGATGATAGAGCTAGATGGTTCCAAAATTTCGATGAACAAGTTTTGAAACCTGTGTTGTTAGATGTTGATCCTTCAAAGAACAATAGAAATGGATCTCCTCCAAACTGATCAACAAGGTCATTTATTTTATCTTTTCTGTGCTTTTCTAAAATTTTGTCATATATAAATGAAATACATGCATTTTTTGTAATGTGAAACTTATATATCCTTTTTACAAATGCTATACAGTACTTTTCTCAGTCCATATCAGCTTCCTCTCTTAAAGCAGTTTCGACTGTCCAATTTGCCAAGCGGAAAACATCTGGTGGTAATACTATATCATTCAAAACTTCACTATATTTCAATGTAACCTCCACAAAAGCGTTCAATGACAATTGATGCAATAAAGTTATTGGATTTTCTTCATCCTTTTGAGTTAGATGAGCTGGTGGGTTTTGGGCAAATTCACCACATGTAGAGACAGATTTTTCTAAAATTTCCAATATATCAGTTATTGTGGATGGAACTGTACCTTTCTTATCTTCGTCATAAGCATGTGTTGCCATTAATGAGACGGCAATGATAGCATTACTAACGGTGATTGCATTTGGGCATAAGCGTTTTGATTCCCGTAATAAAGTGTATCTAAATGGGGCACCAACTTCTGAAGTGACAAACTGATCATAGTAGTGTTTAGCATGCTTGATCAATTCTTTTGAATTTCCAATGACTAAATTCCACAAATTGCCGTCAAAGTACAAGTGGGATTCACTTGTTGAGTGTGTGATTTTCTTTGGTTCTGGAAGACCGTCATAAAGACGTTGTGTTTCAACTGAATGATATTCACGACCAAATAGATTTTGTGAGTCATTATGTTTATATGTTGGTCTAGCAGCTTGAGTTTCGTTTGGTGTTAAAGATTTGGCATATTCCAATAGGGCAATGTTGATATTTGAGTTATTTCTCTTGATGACATTTGTACATTCTTGTAAAATTTCACCCCAAATAAATTCTTTTCTATTGTTTCTTGAATAAATTGCTTGTCTCTTTTCTGGATCTTCAGATTTAGAGATGAATGCTAATTCTTGGAATGCTGTCATTTTGGTGAATGGTTTATCTGATTTTAATCCTGTTAGCAATGTTCCTAATGGATCAGTTGATAGTTCTGATAGTGTGTGACCACGATGTAAACAACCAATTGATAAGTAAGCGTTGAATGCATAATTGACAATTTCCCAGCTGAAAGACAATAAAAATGACAAAATTGAAATTTTGAATAAGAAGCCAAATGAAACACCAAATGATGGATAACTTTGATTCAACGAGTAAAACAAGCCAATCGTGTAGAAAGTGAAATCATAAATGTATTCTCGTACAAATAAATAAAATATTGGAGCTGAAGTAGAAGCAATCACAGTAAGAAGCACTGCTGTGCTCATAGCTTTTGGAATGTTTTTAAATAGAGTTTGCTTTGGGTGTGAGTAAAACTTGTGTTGGGCAAAGACTAATCTATCATAGTCAAGAATAGTGTGTTGAACTGAGTATACCAATGCAATGTAAAAAGCATTGAAATAATAAAAGATATATTGGTCATTAATTGGTGGGTATTGATGTTTCTTTGGAATAGCCTTGAAGGTCAACGAACTGAATTGCAAATGAGCTATTGAGAGGAATAGAAGTGATGAGACCCAATATATAGCCAATGTTATTAAGAACTTTTTACTGATCAATTGGCCAATATATTGATTTGCCAACGTTCTATACCCAAGAAAATCAACATGTAAGTTGTTTTTTCTCAGACAAGCTAATAAAAAGAATCCAAATGCTATGACTAGACCTCTTAACGGCAGCAATGTATTCCACCACGCCAAACCTGATGGAATGGCAACCAATACACTTAGTGCCCATGAAAATGTGAATATAGCTTTTGAAAGCTTTTGGAATCTAGTGGCGCAAACGTCACTGAAAATTGAATGATAATGATAAGCTGTTCTTGAAGATGATGATGATGAGATGCGCTCGTTTTGACCAGAGTGCGCTATACTCCTTGAGGCATAGGTCGAGCTCATGTTTTCAATGTAATCAATTCAGATGGTTCCAATTCTCAGTCCGCGTCACCAGCGAAGTCAACAGGTTCAAGTTGCTGTGATGATTCCAAGTCTGCTTCGAGATCTCGATTAAGTTGTTGTTTACACTGTTTTTTTTGATCATATAATTTTTCTTCCATTGTGGTGTCTGGATGTCTGATCTAAGGATCCATCTGAAAAGTAAACAAACGAAAAGGCGCGATCCATCAGAAAAATCAAAAAGAGGCGAACCATTTTGTTTGATTCAAAAACAAAGGCAACGTTTCAAAAAGGATACTGTTGAATCATATCTGTGGGAGCTCTTCTTTACTGGTGGTTTGATAAGCGCTGTTGAGTGAGATTCAAAATAAAAAGGGTTTTGCTGATTTCAAAAGTCATAGAATAATGAGCAACGCGATTCACAACACGGCAGTCAAGTCAGAAAACGTCAAGCTGAAACCTTTCTCGGATTCAGAAGCTGGTGATATTCAATCGAGGCTAGAAAAACAGCTAGGCCCTGAATACGTGTCAACTAGGCCTGGTGCTGGTGGTTTATCTGTCTCATATATTGAAGGATGGAAGGCGATCAATCTTGCAAATGCCATCTTTGGCTTTAATGGCTGGTACTCGGAAGTTAAAACAGTTCAGGTTGACTACCTCGATGAAAGAAGCGGAAGATTCAGTGTTGGTTTGTCGGTAATTGTCCGTGTGACATTAAAAGATGGTGCATATCATGAGGATATTGGATACGGAAGTCTAGATAATGCCCGTACAAAATCAATGGCATTTGAAAAAGCTAAAAAAGAAGCTATAACAGATGGCTTGAAGAGGGCATTGAGATGTTTTGGAAATGCTTTAGGTAATTGTCTTTATGATAAGGACTATCTAAGTAAAATCTCTAATGTGAAATGTGCTCCTCCGGATTTTGATGAGTCAAATTTAATGAGATATACTGATAATTTGGCACCACCAAGCAGGGCTGCTACCATTCCAGCTCAGTTACCTTCGGTGACCACAAATAATTCTAAAGACAGGTCCTCAACGGCAACTCTCCCAATTTCAAGAACTGCACAACAAAATTCAATGTCTAGAGTGTCACCAGCGCCTCAACCAGCCAAACCAGTTCAAGCGGTACCTCCTCACCCCAAAAGAGCAGCACCAAGTGCACCTTCGAATATTAGAAAACCGATAGAAAGAGATGAACATGATGATTTTGATGATTCGATGACTTTTAGTGATGATATTAATTTGGAATCAGAAGATTTTAATGATGAAGTTAATGAACTATTAAATACCAAACTTAAAACACCAGCCGGTGGTGAAGATGGTGAGCAACATGAACCACATTCAGAATCAACCACACAGGAACAACAGACTAATGATACTCCGTCTAGACCAGCTCAATCAGAAGTACGGCCTTCGGAGGTGAGCTTTGTCAAAGCTAGAGTTGCTGAAGACCTCCAAAAAAATGGGAATGTTGCCAGCAGTCATGCTTTCAATCCAAATTTTATCAGTCCGTCAATAAGGAGAACTGTTGATCCAACTAAGTCAACCCCAATCAAAAGAACTGCACCAAGTGAATTGAAAACTGTTCGTTATGATAACCCCAGATTAATACCTAATAGACAAATTGGTAAGCCTAGATATCCACCACCAAAAAGATCAAGAATAGACTCAGGAAAAGAAAATAGTAACAATTCTGTTGGCTCTGAAAAAACAGGGTCCCAGGATAAGGCTACGAATGGAGCTGAAACTAGTGGAAGTTAATGTACAATGATTTAATTCACAACTTTCTCGTAATCAAGTGATGAATTCTGCCTCCTAAGATTCGCTCAGTGTGCTTGAAACTTGTACTACTCTTCAAGTCTTGTAATATGGATCCTGAATCCTGAATCCTGATCTATTTCTTAAAATGATCACGTGATTATATCGCTCGTACGCGTATTTTGAAGCGAGAGATAAAATTACGATTCGATACAAAGAAACGTCTATATACAACTTCTGTGAAGATTACCTTTGATAAATTTAAACACCTACCCTGATAGATCACTCATCCAGATATTAATGAGCCCCAATAATCAAAGTGAGCAGCACCCACCTGAAAGTGTTGTCTATCGGTTCAAAGTGAATGAACAACTTCCAAATTATTCCCAACCACAAGGTGCTGCTTCAACAGATTCACCATCCCCAGTTCTTTATGCGACTCCAGAAGCCTCTTCAAACCATGCACAAGCAAATGGAACTCCAACTTTGGATGGTCCGCAAGCTTCTGTGACGCCTTTTGAAGCACATTCAGCTGCCAGAGATCCTTCAGCTTCTTCAGGGTCCAATCAAGGTGCAACATTCAAATACATTTCATCAAATGAGCTGAGCGAAAGATCATCAACTTCATCAGCTCACAAACCCAAGTCTAGGATAGCGGCTGACTCAAGTAAACCATCTCATTCACTTTCATTAGAAGAAGCTAAGGCAATGTTTGAAACTGCAGATAAAACAACAAGATTCCAGCATCCTACTGACCCAAAGGAGAAAAAAAGGGAGGATATACTTCTTATGAAATCAATTCTCAATTATAAACCTTTTAGTGATGGTGTTAATAAATATGAGACTTTGAGAGATGTTACAATAGATTTGATAAGATCGTATCATAGGAGACTATCAATGAAAAAAGTCAGGTCATATACTCGGAAACTGATGGACGAATTGACAATTAGACAGGAAAATAGCAAGAATATTCCTGATGGTATTGATGTCCTTTCAGATCTTGAACGTGAATTCTTTGACTATCTGAAAGAAAGAAACTACCACCAAAAATCGATAGACAGTACAAGTGGTACCAATCAACTAAAAGAAAAAACCACTAATCATAAGAACACAACGTTTCAAGATCCACATATGCAAGAACACTTACAATTAATGGCACGTCAGGCTGTTCACAAAAGAGCAGCTGAAGATTTTATAGAACATGAAAGACATTTCAATGGGCCGCCAATACCACCACCACCTCCTCCTCCAGGGATTCCCCAAATAATCCCTAGCGATATGGCTCCAAAGAGAATAAGAATGGTGGAGCCTACTTCTGATGATGTTTTAAGAGGTATTGCGGAAAGTCTGAGGGCGTTGAATGAAACAATAATTATGAATTCAAATACAAATACCAACTTAATACAAAAGGTCACTGAAGCTCTTCTGACAAGGGACGGCTCTAGAAGAGATGAAAACACAAGAACAGAGTCTGTTAATGAATCAGAAAGTATCAACAAAAGGTTGGAGAAACTTGAAGATAATATTGACAATATTCGTAATGATTTGAGCGGTATTAGCAGTTCGTTATCAATGATGAATGATTTCATCAAGAGCAAACTGGATTTATGAATATAGAAACGTAAATGTATATCTTCTTGATGACATTGACTGGTTGTAGCTGATTTTTTGTAGTTTAGGCAGATTTAACTGAATACTAAGTGCAGATGGTTAGAATCGATGGTCAGATCGCGAATTTATTGGTTGGAATGAAATGCAAGGCAAAACAACAGAACAGTACAAACCCAACCCAAAGACAGAAACTAGAAAGTAGAGAGCTATCATGTCTAGAAGGTATGTCTTCTCTTTAAGCAATACTAGCATCATACTGATCGAATGAATAGTGATCTATCAATCAAGCCATTCCTATTACAAAAAGGACCCTTTGCAGATGATGAATTTGAGCCAGGTCAACAAGTGATTGACACAATTTACAATGCCAAAATACTGTGGGTATCTTCTAATCAATATTCTAGTAGACCTTAACTAACGTATCATTAGTGTCCTTGGGGCAGGTGGTCTTGGGTGTGAAATCTTAAAGAATTTAGCATGTTCAGGATTTAGAGACATTCATGTCATTGATATGGATACAATTGACTTATCAAATTTAAACAGACAATTCTTGTTCAGGCATTCAGATATTGGAAGACCAAAAGCTGTTGTTGCTGCTGAATTTGTAATGAAGCGTGTGAAAGGTGTTAAGATCACACCTTATTATGGGAAACTACAAGATAAAGATGAAGCATACTATAAGCAATTTACTTTAATAATATCGGGGTTGGATAGCATAGAGGCTAGAAGATGGATCAATGCAAAATTGGTGCATATGGTTGATCCAGATGATTTTGAAACTGTTAAACCTTTAATTGATGGTGGTACCGAGGGTTTTAGAGGCCAAGCTAAAGTCATATTTCCAACATTTACTGCATGTTATGAATGCTCGCTGGACACTTTGAGCGGACAAACTACTTTCCCAATGTGCACAATTGCAAATAATCCAAGAATACCAGAGCATTGTATTGAATATGTAAGTCAGATAGAATGGCAACAATCGCATCCAGGAGAAAAAATAGACACTGATAATCCTGATCATGTTTTGTGGTTATATGAAGCAAGTTTGAAAAGAGCAAAAGAATTCAGCATTTCTGGTATTACAAGAAGTCTGGTGCTTGGTGTTGTGAAGAATATCATCCCTGCAATTGCTTCAACCAATGCAATTATTGCAGCTGCTTGTTGTAATGAAGCTTTCAAAATCGTTTCAAGCTCTAACCCAATATTAGATAACTTCATGATGTATTCAGGCACTGATAGTGTCTTTACGTATAGCTTCGCATATGAGCGTAAGGATGATTGTCCAATTTGTGGTGGACTATAAATATCATACAAGTAATATTAAATAGTTAACATAACAATTGAAATAACAAAAGATAAAATATCATGTAGTGAAAATAGAAAGAATAACTAAAGTAAAAAAAAAGAAATATGTACAGAACTAACACCTCAAAACCCAAAACACCTCATAAACACCTAATTATAAAACTAAAATGGCCCATTACTACCTGAGCTGTAGCCACCGTTTCCACCAAACATTGAACGAGCAACTTGCATTGCTAAGTCGTGATCATTAACAGCTGGACTCATTGTGATATCCTTCATTGACATGTTCTCTTGTAAATTACCATCTGGACCATAAATAAAGTTTTCAACATTTTTACTTTTATCTGTTTGATTACTTGAATCACTTTGTGGACTAACTTCATCTGTTGGAATTGAATTTGAACTGACACCGGTAGAGCCTGAACCTGAACCTGAACCTGCTGTGGTGGCTGCAAAGATTGAATCAAAATCTTGGAAATTGAAATTACCACCCAAATAAGCATCACTCAAAAATGGGTCAACGATACCATCAAATTTATTCAAGTCTGGTGCTAAGTAATCAAATTGAGATTGGTTTCCTGGATCAACAAATTGACCCCAGTAATTGTTAGTGATTGGGTCAATCTCTGGGAACCCCATTTCCACATCTTTGATAGCTCCATCAGTTTGTACTCCAAATTTACCAGCATTCTCACATCTTTTAGCTTTCTCATGTAATTCTTGTAGACGACCAGGATAATGATAATCCAAGTAATCACTGAATAATTTTTGAACATAAGTAATTCTCCAACAGATATAATACTTGTTTGATAACCTTGCACAAGCTTGTGTAAATTCTTCGATCCGAATCAATAATTGTTCACCAACAGTTAATTCGGTTCCTGGTGGTTGTAGCCATTCTGTTAAGCCTTTTGCATCATCCAACACAAAATTGTCTAATGCAATTTGGAAACTATACATGTTCGACAAATCACGAACACATAATGATGAAAGCGCTTGTAAAAGTCTTTTTGATGAATCAAAGATTGAAGCTGATAAAAATGATTCAAAATACAACGATTGATTGAATTTTGCTGGATCTTTAGAATATTCATGACATAGTCTAAATAAAATTAAAGCTGACTCACTAACAGCATTTGAAAATCTTTGAATCAAACGAATCTCATGAGGTTCACACGTTAGTAACAAAAGATAATAAGAAATATAATGAACAGCATAAAGTTGAAGTTTGCAAGTCATTTCACGAATTTTGCCAGCTTTTGTAATGAATGACTGACTTGATTCATTTTCAAAATCTGTCAAATCTTCTAATGAACGATGTTTCATCAATAAAAACTCAACATTTTTGATCTTCATTTCTAATTCAGATCTCTTTGGGTGTGTTTTGATTTTTGAACAAGACTTCACTAAATCCCTAACAAGTAATGTCACTTCATGTTGATTTTTCAAATCATTAATACAACTTTTTTCCAAAGGTGAATCACTATGATTGGCAGCTGGAGCTAAAGTATCATATTCATCATCAATTAACAAAGGGCAACCAAATTGTAAAGCTTGAACAGCATCGAGGTACATCAATTGATACCATATTTTTCTCCAACTCGTAATAGTTGAATGTGAGGTAACCATAGAAAATCTTGAAGGATCTCTATGTAGGCCATGCATTTTAGCCATTTGAACAATCAAAGCTAAGAAAATTGTGGAATCTGTACTTTCATCACCATCCTCTGGGGCATAAAATCTGTATAATCTTAGAACCAACAAAGCTGTGATATGTTTCAAAGTAGGTTTTCTTAGAACACTTGCATTTGCCATACAAGCCTTAGCATATTCGATAAAGTTTGGACCAATTTGAACACCACTCTTCAAAATCTTTTTGACATTTAGATCTTTGACTTGCTCTGGTTTTTGAATTGGTAATGAAATGAACGAGAATCTTAAAACACATAACAAGAGGGAAACAGTGGCTAATAGCGTAAAGTTTTTTAATCTTAATTCAATCTTTCCAGATTCATTTGTAGTAATCATTTCCTTCATATTTTGTCTAAATGCATCTTCATCGACAAATGGAATAAAAACATAGGTTTCCTTAAAAAAATGATCAACTAATGCTTCAATTATATGAAGAGGTGGTAGTATTTCAGTGACTAATTTCAATAATTCTTGGTGATCTTTGTTCAAATTTGTTTCAAAGACACTTGTACCATTAGCAGTATGCATACCAACCACATGACAATTATCTTCAATTGTAGCAAAATTTTGTTGATCATAAAGAAAAAATTTATCGAAATTGATACCCATCTTTTGTTGTTCCAAGTATCTACTCATGATATCTCTCAAAATTGGATCTTTTGAAACTGCAGCCATATAACTCGTTGACCCATAATGTGCCATTTTGGATTCTTTCAACAACAATAAGTCAAAATCTTCAGTCAATTCCATCACAGGATCATTAACAGGTTGATCAGGTAGAATGAAATTGAAATTTGAGCTAAAGGGGCTCTCACTAGAGAGGCTTGAGCCACTACTAAAGTTTTGACTGTTTCTAGCATTAAAACTCAACAATCTTTTTAGTTCATTATTTTGTTGTTGTAATTGGAAAATTTGATCCTTCAACTTTTGTTGGTCAGTGTTAGCAGCCCAAGGTTGTTCTTCATAAACACATAGATTTGTAGTATTATTCTTAACACATGATGAACAATGTGGTTTTGCCTTATCACACTTCATCTTACGACGACGGCAAACAGTACAAACTGTTGGGACTCTGTATCTTGTCTTTTTCACTTTGCCTGCGTTATCCATCCTGAACAAGCTCTAATCTTTTCACTTCAATTGTACTGACCTTTTGATCTTGGTGGCAAAAGTCTTCTTTCACTTAATTGAACACCTGTTTTAGATAACCTCTCGTTGAAAACGTTTTCTCTCAGCTAACTGTTAAAATTTGTTTGTAGCAACCACTTATCGAAAACAAGAATTCACCTAGTTGAATAGCAGTAACAGGTATGATCAATCCTTGTGAATGAGTTGATGGTAGCTGGTATGTGTCAAAGTTAGCCTGCTAAGCCTGTGCTTTTCTTTAAAAATTGTAAAAAGAAGAAAGAAAGTTACAACTTCACGATGAGTACAGTCCATGAAGTTTATACAAGTGATTTGATCAACAATAGCTGCTGCTGATCCCCAACTCCTAGGCAGGGACATGTTGAGACTTATATTTACGCTCAGTCCTTATCACAGCGTAGATTTCAGTACTGACATGGAAGACGGTATTAAGGGACTTTAGCCGCCGAGGTAGGAAACAGAGGTCTGGAAGCAGACAGCGTAGGCAGAGAAGAATTACAGCAGGTGCAATTCTACACTTCTTACTTTCGAATCTCAGGGACAATTTAAGCCAATATTCCAACGGTTCAACGATTATTTTGTGGATGGATTGATCAAGAAGCTGGCTTTCTTTGTGCGCAGAGACGTAGGATTTGCTAGGCTGGGGCAGTTGTCGATCAGAAGCTGTACACTCAGCACTAAGCACTGAGCACTGTCATGGGCCAAAAAAAATCCAATTCCTAGTCCTGTTGATTATTAGAGCTGTCGTCAAATCTATTCGATTGTCTTCCATCTTTCATCTCAATTGGCACCGTCCCTATGTGATCTATCAATCTTGTTCATTAATCAAAGGCTATTGTTGAATTTGGGATGGTTAGCACCACACAAGACCTTTTTCGCGAAACTCCAAATTATCGCGAATTCATGACGATTAGAAAGTGTAGGCGTCTCAAATTGGTTAGGTGTCAACATTTGTTCTACCTATTGTTCAAACATCAACCTTTTCGTTCATTTGGTTATTGCAATATAATGCCTCGAAAATCAGATATTGCTTATTCGCTGCCCTCAGAGCGGATATCTTTAGAGACATGGAGTGCTGATTTTACAAATTATACAATTGAGGACAAAATCATAAAGACAACATTGAAAAACACAGTGTTAGATATAAAAGAAGTTATAAGTAAAAGATCAGCAGACGCGGGAGGAAAGTTGATTCCTAAGGCTATCCAGTTGAAAAATAGAAACCAAGTATATGAAGATCATCAACAATTGAATGATTTTTTGGTTCAAGAAACAGAACATACAAGGATCCAAGTATTAATCGATTTGGAAAAATTGGCAGATATTGATCACATACCTTCACTTATGAATATTAATTTGAAACTAAGCACTGGGAAACAAATACTCTTGAGAGAGTCTTTAAACACAACTATAAGCTCAATAAAATATGCGTTGGTTGAAGATTTGAAACTGAATGGGTCACAAGATATCATCACATTAGAGTACAATGCTGGACAGGAACTACAAGATCGAGATGATTTGCAAATTGGCCAATTGCTTGAGCTGGATACAGTACCGGTGGATGATCTCAATATATATGTGAGGCTAAAAGATGATTTTGTTGTCAAGTTATCATCCCCAAATGAAAACATTTTAAGAATTCAAAAGGTAATTGTCTGTTCAGAAACATCAATTACTACAATTAAGCGTTTCATTGCTGATCAATATAAAGGTACAAATGAGATCGATATCCCAGATATTAAAATCATTTATTTCGGTAGAATATTGAGCAACGAGTCTAAATTGAATGAAATCTTGAATGGAGGTGGTGATAGTTCTGTGAACTCGTTGATTACATTGCATTTTGTTATCAGTGATCCACAACCTCAAACAGTGAATAGAGGAGGATTTTGGAGTGATCTTACTAGTGGAAATTCACTTTTTGAATTTCTACCACTGGAACCAAACCCAAATTTTGAAGCTGATCTAGAGAGAGACAGAAGGTTAAGAGAGAGGCTAGCTGGTAATTTAGTGGAGGAAGAGATTCAGCCTCAAGATCCCCTTGAAGGGTCTTCGATTCAACAACAGCAACAAGATGAACCCGTTGAAGAACCTGCCGAGTTCAATAATTCTGCACCAGCATTAGTTAACGTTAAATTGTCAGGTGAATCATATGATAAAGGTATCAAGGATGGTGAAGAGGTATATTTAAGTCAGACTGATACTTCAACAACCGTTTATCAAGTTACTTTGAATACTGCTAATGGGCCACGTCAAATCATATTATCCAGTTCACAAGCAATAATTAATAACAGTGACGCCTCACATCCATATATTATGCTTTCGCCATCAGGTTTTGCCAAATTGGAAACATTAGGAATTGATATTCAAAAGCCTAACGTTATACTTGGTGCAGATACTGCCCCTTTTCCACTACCCCATTTAACTGCTGCTCCAAACCTTTCAAACTCACAACAGGCAACTCAAACTCAAGCTCAAACAGTTTCTGCTACGCAACGACAACATAGAGGCTCAATTGCTGCGCAAAATCGTGCTATTGTTAATGTTAGAAGATTCAGTATTCGTATCAATCAAGCATCTGTCACAAGAGGTTTCCAATTAGCTGGAAGATTAGGTTATCATCTGGGGAAAATCTATCTTTTCTATTCATTAATCATCTCCCAAATCCCAGATAATTTCAATAGAATGTTTTGTTTGGTGTTATTGGGAGTTTATACATTCACTAATGGATCCATAAGAAATCTACTACATGAAGTCCAACTATTATTACCACAATCGTATAGAGATTTCACTTCCAGATATATTGAAGCACCGGAAAGATTTATAAGATCATCTATAACTAGTGGCTCGTCTGTTCTGATGAGAGATATTCTACATTGTTTACCTGATAGAGCAGCTGTAAACATATTTGAATTTTTGGATAACTTTCTTAGAAGATTTGTTGTTTCAGTCATATTGTTCTTCACTAGTTTATTCCCAGCTCTACATGGTAGCTTTCTGGAACAACGAGAAATAATAGCACAAGAAAGACTAAGAAGAGAACAAGTGATGGAGCAATTGAGACGGGAAACTCAAGAACCTATGGAGCAAAATGAAAGGGTGTCAGGATCTTTAGAAGAAAGACCAGACACCCAAATTAATGATGAAGCTGAGCTTCTTAGAGATGATCCAGATAATGGAGCTACAGGTGTTCAAGTTCATCACGAAAATTGAAAAAGGGAAATTGATGGATTTGTTTACGATTCTATATGTCAAATGATCATGAAAGATAAACACGTAAAGCCAACGCGTAAGTCGTTTCGTTTAAGCTGCTTATTTTCACTAAAAAAATGGTCGAGCCTATCACGTCCCACGCGGCCTTAAAATCCTTTAAAACTGTGGCGTTTCTTCTGGATTCTATGGTTCGCGACACACACAGAGCAGAACGTTAGTAAGTTGATAAGGTCCAGAAGAACCTTTAAAGCTTGATCTAGAGCTTGATGGTGGTGGGAACTATTATTAACTCGACAATTAAGGGCTAGTATGGATCGAAGCTAGGCCTTATTGACTAATTGAGCACTAACGCCTATTATTACTGGAAACAATAATGTTTCAACGGTTGGAAAGAACAATCTAGGGCCCAATCTGAGGAGAAAACTGAAACCTACTCCAATCTTTGTAATCTTGTTCCAAAATAAAGCTAATTTCGAGATTTAAACGAGCCAATTGGAAACTATAGCATCTTTCTAGTTATAATCTCTCATCTCTTTGTGTCTCTATGGCCATAAAGGCGGTTTAATCTAGTGCTTTATTAATCCGATCGGGTTTGGGTTACCCCCAAAGTTATGATTTGGATTTTTTTTGTCAGCTCAATCATGTCTCGACCCGTATCTCTAAAAGGTATAAAAAGAGTTAGAAATCCCCCTAGAAAATGCCACGTTCAAGATAGAGTTTCTCAGTGCATTATAGAATCAATTCAATTGATACACACATACACATTATAGATTTATATTAACACACAATGGTCGCCCAAGTTCAAAAACCAGCTCCAGCTTTCAAAAAAACCGCCGTCGTTGATGGTCTATTTGAAGAAGTTTCATTAGAAAAATATACTTCCCAAGGTAAATGGGTTGTTTTAGCTTTCATTCCATTAGCTTTCACTTTTGTTTGTCCAACTGAAATCATTGCTTACTCTGAAGCTGCCAAAAAATTCCAAGAAAAAGGTGCTCAAGTTTTATTCGCTTCTACTGATTCAGAATACTCATTATTAGCTTGGACTAATGTTGCTAGAAAAGATGGTGGTTTAGGTCCAGTTGATATTCCATTAGTTGCTGACACTAACCACTCTTTATCAAAAGATTACGGTGTCTTGATTGAAGAAGAAGGTGTTGCTTTAAGAGGTATCTTCATCATTGATCCAAAAGGTAACGTTAGACAATCAACCATCAACGATTTACCAGTCGGTAGAAACGTTGAAGAAACTTACAGATTATTAGAAGCTTTCCAATGGACTGAAGAACATGGTGAAGTTTTACCATGTAACTGGACTCCAGGTGCTGCCACCATCAAACCAGAAGTTGATGCTTCAAAAGAATACTTCTCCACTGCTAACAAATAAGTTTTCTTGGAATGAAAAAGTAAAAGTATTATATATAGCGGTTTGAAATCGTGATTTTAATGAAATTGTATTGCCTTTAACCTTTATTGTTGTAGATTTTGATTTTATGCGTTTGACTTTCCTTATTCGGAGGATTACTCGATCAGGATAATTTTCTATCCCCGATGGATTTTTAAGAATGTTGACACGATTTTTCACTTCCTTGCCAAAGACATGAGGAAGTACATCAGATATCACAAAGTTTCAATTCAAATATTCTCAAAACCATGTCAAAAATGACCCAAAGCATTATTTATTTTTCAAAATTTGCTGTTAATGAACAGGTGAGTGTAATTCGTAGTTCATATAACCGGACCAGTAAATCTAACATTATTTTTAGGTGTTTTATGTATGTTAATTGTGTCAAAAGGCTGATCCATACATTTATTAACCTCTTTAGAAATCAAAGTATACTTATGCATTGGTCAATTTGAAACCAATTGTACCAGGACATGTAAGTCTTCCAATTTGTTTTCATTGCATGTCATCTTGCTAACTAAAAGTTCAGGTTCTTGTTGTACCATTAAGAGTCGTTCCAAGACTAAAAGATTTAACAGAAGAAGAAAGTATAGACTATATGATGACATTACAGAGAGTACATAAATTCATTGAACATATTTACAACGCGGACTCTTTAAACATTGCAATTCAAGATGGTCCAGAAGCCGGACAATCAGTTCCTCATCTTCATGCACATTTGATCCCAAGACATCGTGTCAACAATATGGGTGATAAGATTTATGAAGCATTGAATGATCCAGCTAATGATATTGAGGAGAATTACATTGAGTTTAATAAAAGAAAATATCATCAAAGAGAGTTTAATGATTTTGTTGTTAAACCTGACTCTGATAGATTTCCTAGAACTGATGAAGAAATGCAAAAAGAAGCTCAGTGGTTGAGTCAAGAATTAAAAGCCTATTTTAAGGAAAAATGATCCATTTAAATCCTCACAAGGTGTATCCTTACATTATTTATTTTAAAGCACTATAGACAAGGTTGGTAGATCTTTTGTTCTAGATTTTCTGTATGATTTCAAAACTCAAGCATTACCACTGATTTCATTTTCTTCAGCTTCCAATTTTGCATAACGTTCTTTACGTTCAGCAGCATGCATTTTAGCAACGGTTTCTTTTCTTTTGTATTCACTACCAAAGTATGATTTTTTACCCTTTTTGATCTCCAATATTTTTTCACCATTTCTGTATTTTTCCAATTGACTTAATAAATATTTTCTTGTTTGAGCATCAATACCTTTCTCTTTCATCTGTCTGGAAGTGGTATTGAACAGTAAATGCCAGTTTGGGAAATGTTCTTTATGCTCTATGCAGTTACGTCCTATTTTTTGAAGAAAAGCTTCAGCATTTGGGATCTCACTGGTTGGTAGTGGGTAGTTGATGTTGTTAGGGTTGGCTGCTTTTGTAGCATAACAAGCCCTCTGTATTATTCTAGTGGATGGTAAAGTTCTAAGTCTGGAAAACATGGTGGATCGTATTGGGGTCGATAATCAAGACGTAAACTACCAAATTGTTCGTTGATGTACTTGATTTTTCATTCAAATTTTTTGACCATAGAAAAAAAGTAGTGGCCCAAAACCAAATTTACCCTCTATACAAAATTTCGCGAACTCATGAAGAGTTATCACTTCAATCGAAAATTACTGCCTTTTAAACATCAACAAGTTTCCAACCAGTATATTAATATTTGTTAATAATAATGTCAGACAATACCCCTCTTGATGAACTACAATGGAAATCTCCAGAATGGATACAGGCGTTTGGACTAAGGACAGACAATGTGCTGGAATATTTTTCACAATCACCATTCTTTGATAGAACTTCTAATAACCAAGTGGTTAAAATGCAATCTCAATTCAATGAAAACATTCAGCTGCATAGCTTGAATATTGAAAATGAGCTTAAAAAGATGACAGGTATTGAATTTGTGATATTGCATCGCCGTGAACCTGATTTTTGGATCATAAGGAAACAAAATAGATTGGGACCTGAAAAAGTGGAATCATTATCAGATTATTATATCATTGGGGCAAATATATACATGGCACCAAATGTCAAGGATGTGGTATCTACAAGATTGGTATGTCTTCTAACTCGTGTTTCGTTCCTTGAATCTATACTAACTATTTTTTTCAAAAGCTCAGTTCCGCGTTATCATTGAAGAACGCAATGGATAAACTACAATCACTAGCTCAATTCACTCCATCTGATGGTCATACATACCGTTTAGAAGCTACAGAAACACCAGCCCCTTCTAGACCAAGAACTCTTGGTAATACACCATATAGTCCTGCCACACCAACTGTTCAAGGATCGGGTTCCTTGAATAAAAGTGAATCATTATCAATTGCTACAATAGACAACCTATTCAACATATCATTAAAAAACAACATTGCATATTTAGATGAAGTACCCTCTTCCAGACCAGATGCTGTCTTTGAAACTAATACAAAAAACGCTGTTGTTAAATCAACAATAGCAATTAATGACGATGAGCAAAGTATAGCATCTGTGAAAAAGGGCAAAAAACCTTTGAAACAATGAAATAAATTGGCACAAATTATTTATATGCATTCTCCATGACTTTATCCTCGTAAGATCTAACGGTTTTGTTGTTACAGTAAACACTATTAATCGAAACGCTTCCTTTACCCTATTGAAAAACCAGGTGTGTCGGCCACGTACGACGATAGTAATTTCATGAGATTGAAGAGGCCATAAACTTCTTTCCGACTCAAGTTTAACACTTAACATTCAATTGAATCCCCAAAGCAGTATGAGATTATTCAGTTCCGCCTTCACTATTGTTGCTACCTTCACATTGTTCATCAGTGCTGTTTTGGCAGCTGATCCTCCAATCACCCATAAAGTCTATTTCGATATTAAGCAAGGTGATGAAGAATTAGGTCGTGTTATCTTTGGTCTTTACGGTTCAGTCGTTCCAAAAACTGTTGAAAACTTTAGAAAGTTGACAATTTCAAGTGACCCAGAATTTGGTTATATTAATTCCATTTTCCATAGAGTTATCCCAGATTTTATGATTCAAGGTGGTGATTTCACTGATCGTAATGGTAGAGGTGGTAAATCAATCTATGGCGCAAGATTCAAAGATGAAAACTTCCACATCAAGCATGATAAGAAAGGTAGATTATCAATGGCCAATGCTGGTAAAGATACTAATGGTTCACAATTCTTTATCACTACTGTTTTAACCCCATGGTTAGATGGTAAACACGTTGTCTTTGGTGAAGTTTTAGAAGGTTTTGATATTATTTCTAAAATTGAAAAAACTAAAACCAACTGGTCAAACAAACCTGATGTTGATATTGTTATCTCTGGTACTGGTGAACTTAATGAAGATGGTGAAGTTATCACTTCTGCAACTTTAGAGGAATCAAAAGCAACTGAAGCTGCTAAAGAATCAGCAATTGTTCATGATGATTTATAAATAAGCTCTCATAAATAATAGTTACTCTTTTAAGTATCATATATGAAGCTTTTTTGTTCTTTTTTACGTAGATTTAATGTTTTCGGTATACAAAAATCTATATCGTGCTGCGCGAACCATCCATATTTTTATTCCCAAAGAAAAACTATCAAAAGCGAACACACCAACGATAACATGAAAGTGTAAAATAACAACAACCAGAAGAATCCTTTTTTGATCAATAAAGATGAGTCAGAATGGGGGAAGGTCAGGTAATTCTGATGAACCTGTTGTTCCAAGAGATGTCAGAATCTTACATTTGATATTGGCTTCGCAGTCGATTCAAAGTTACGAAGATCATGTTCCTCTACAACTAATGGATTTTGCACACAGTGAGTGAAATTAAAGTTATCCAGAGATGTACCATCTACTAACAAAGTGCTACTATAGGATATACTGCTGGTATACTCAAAGACGCTGTTGTGTACAATGACCATGGTCGTGCTTCAAATGGCTCAACAACTGCACCAGGTTCCAGATTAACAACAGATGATATAAGATTAGCAATCGCTGCAAGAACAAATTATCAATTTAAACCAGTGACTCCAAAAGAATTATTATTGGAATTGGCAGCTGAAAGAAATAAGAAAACATTACCACCTATAATGCCTGGGTACGGTATAAGATTGCCTCCAGAAAAATATTGTCTCACAGCTAAAGACTGGTCTCTAAGTGATGAAGAAGATGTAAGTTGGATTATAATTTAGCTAATCGCCTAGTACTAACTATTTAATTCTAGGATGAAGATGAAAAAATGGCCGATGCCAAATGATTTTATTTCTGTACTCAGTTAATGTATTTTAATGTATTTTAAAGTTTTTCAAAGTGCTTTTCCGTTTAAAGCATATATGTAAGGCCGTTGATATCATATTGAAATATTCAAAACCAGCAAAACTTACTATTCCAAACAAGCTTATTGTTTCTACGTGATGTTATTCCTTAAAATCACCAATAAAGCTCTTGGAGCTAGTGGCCCGAACGGCTTCGCGAATTTTTGGCGCTTTTAATTTTTCGAAATCAATTTGTGACTTGTTCACATAACATAGGAGAGATCTTCAATATTCCAAGTCGAATTATAACAATTGTATTATATCAAGAACATATTAGTTCAAATATCAGTTACTATTAAGCCTCTTTTCGTGAGAAGCTCAAAATACAGTACAATATGATCACTTCTCAAGGGTCAATTCCAGAGTAAGCTACATTCCAAAAAATCAGCCTCGCTTTTAGAAATAATACTAACCAACTGGTCAATAGAGTGAAAGAAGACATCCCAGGTTCTTCCATTGATGAAAGATCTAACAGAATCAGAACATTTCAAGACCTAGGTCCGCCAGATATTGTGTCGTTGACAAAGCATGTCCCAGGTTCTAAGTCACCTGAAGTAAGTTGAAACTCAATTGAAAGATTCTGAGCATTCGAACTAACAACAATTATAGGTTGGTACTTATTTATACTACACTGGGTTAGACAACTCAAGCTCTTCTTCAGTTGCTGCTCATTTGAACTCGTTGGCAAACATTATTGGTTCAACTCCACAAACTTGGTTTGGTAAATCTAGGCCATGGAAAGTTACAAAAGCTGTTTATGCATCATATAACGCATTTTCTAAAGTTGATGTCGTTGTTGCTGTTCATATTCCAGGTGCAGTGAGCTCTTATGTTATTGATGGATACAGAGAAAGAATTCAAGAGACTGATAGAATATGGTTGGAAGTTTTCACTAGTGGAGTTATTAGATCTCTATTAACTAGCGAAGAAGATGATGAGCAAGTCAATTCAGTTGTCGAATCAAGAAATTTGAATCCATTCCCAACTGTACAACTTGCTAAGCAATTCCTTGATGCTTTTGAAGAGCTATTTGAAGAAGGTCCAAATATTGGATCAGCTCCTGAGATTCAAACCCCAACTTTAATTTCAAATTACTTGGTAGATGCCTTTTTGAAGGCGGTTGAACTAACAGGGTTATATGACTATGCTTTAGACATTTTAAACAGATTGAGAGAAAAAGATGAAATTGTTGTTAGTCTGATTGTTAAAGTGCTATTCTTGAAAGATGAAGAGATTAAGGCTGTTCAAGTAATGTATGAGGGAATCAAGAAAAACCCAAGAGATGCAGCATTACTGTCAATCCAATCACAATTCTTAATTGAAAAAAACCATTTGGATCTAGCTTTAACATGTGCTATACAGGCTGTCAATTCAGCTCCCTCTGAATTTAACCCATGGGCTAATTTAGCTAAAGTCTACCTTGAGCTAGGAAACGTTGAGCAAGCATTGTTAGCCTTGAACTCGTGCCCAATGGCTGCGTATAAGGAAAAATTCCATCTGAAAAGAATTATACCAACAACTCCAGAGAAGCTGCATCTACCATTACCGATTGATGTAACATTGGATGAAGTTTCAAGTTTAGATTCTGCAAGGGTTGCTCAAGAACATAACTCTGTTGATCAAGCTTTATTGAACCTTCAAGCAGCAAACTTGAAATCAACATTTGCTAGAGCATATGATATTTTGACAGAAATTGTTCATAGAACAGGCTGGGAATCTTTATTGAAATATAGAGCCAAAATTTTCGTTATGGAGGAAGAATATAGATCAAAATCTTCCTCAACTGCCAATATCATTGACCCAAAAACAAATGGTAATTCAACTGAAGCCTCCTCAGAAGATGAGAACTCCTTCAAAAAGAAAAGACTATGTGAAAGATGGTTAGATAATCTATTTATGCTGTTGTATGAAGATTTAAGAACATATACAATGTGGCAAGCAGAAATGATTCATTTCCAAGCACAAAAGACTCAGTATGAAAAATTACCAGTGGAATGGGAATTACTAGGTATGGTTGCGTTTAGATTACATCATTACAAAGAAGCTGCTGCTGCTTTCCAACGTGCTTTAGAACTAAGATTTGCATCCACATCTACTAGAAATCTGTTGAAATATTATCAGCTCGAAATTAAAGCTTTAAAACAAAAGGGTGAAAGATCCCAACAAGTTTCAAATGGTCATAACAACATTTCAACAACCTCCATCGATCATGCACATTTATCACCAACACAAGTATCTAAAAAGATCACTTCGCTAGATGAAAGTATTTTGGATGCTGTTGTTAAATTAACTGTATGGAACCATAGGTGGTATTGTGAATTCGCTCCATATTTGTTAACAGCATTATCTAAAGTTGTTGGAAGAGAAGGTCTTGTGAAGATACAAAATGAAGTTAGAGCCAATTATCCAGATACGGGTGTTTATGAACTATTAGATGAATCATTCGAGTTTTTCAAGCAGTTTCAAATTTTTGGAGCTGAAACATAGACTTAAGTTTTGATTGTTTTTATAATATACAGGTTTGTCTTATATTCATTTTGGACAAGTAAAAAAATCACAGTAAAATCCATATACAAGCAAGAATAAGTGAAAGTGAGATGAAGGCAGTTATAAAAGCCGCACCTACTTTACTCCCAGGCTCAATATGCAAGGGCTTAGGTTCTTCATCTAGCAAATGATTACCTGCTGCAGGATTGCCTTCTGAGGACGCTCCAGAATGTTGAGTGTATGGAGGAGGTTTATCCAGATACCTCACATTTTGTATTGCTTCAAGAGCGGACATTTGTTCACCCAACCCATAATAACCATCCCATCCCTCGCTTTGCCAATTCAATCCACATGTAACACCATCTTCACCTCCAGAGCATGATTGCGCAGCAGCTTGAGCAGAACTATTGAGGTACCAATCAATGATATCTCTTGTATCTGGAGCTAATAATGCAGTTAAACCCAAAAATCTCGACAAAAATGCCTTAAATGATCTTTGATCATTATTACAACTTTGACTAGACTGACAAGCAGCTTCAAACATGACACCTTCTCTAAAAAATATACTGACACCTTGTAATAATGAATGCAACCGACTTGACCATAATTCGCTTTCCGTATAATTATAAAGGTAGGCAGCACCACTGAGCATTAATCCAGCATTGTACGTCCATTGTAAAGAATGAACAACAGTGCAGTTGTCATTCGTTGAAACCCCATCATATATGAGGTAATAGTCAGTTGTATCACCGCTGTCATCAATCAAATGTGTTCTATTCATCCAATCCCATGTCTTTTCAGCCCACTCAACATAAGAATTATTTGAAGTAAATCTTGCTAATCTTGCAGCGAGATGGAAAAAGCAGCCATTAGAAACGGTATTCTTATAATCATAACCTGAATTCCATTTAAATATTTGCCACCTCAAACCTCCTGCACATTCTTCATCATCCCACCTATACGCCATTGTATTGAAAACTGCTTGTGTAAGATAAAGCCATTGTGGATCATCCTCAGGTGGATTGGAAAAATTTCTTTCAGCAGCAGCCATGACAGCCATACCCCAGAAAGCTTGATCATCATTACCTTCAGTAGTTGATTGGTTTAGTGGTACATAGTCCCATTTTTGACCCACTTGTGATAATAACGCCTCTTTAATCAAATCATTGTACTGATCATCATCTGTATACCACCAATAATCTAATAGAGAGCCCCATGCTCCCCCAGATTCCCACCAATAATATGGTTCTGTGAAAAGCCCAACGGGCTTACCATAATCATCTCCAGTATAATAATCAAGTACACCTTTGGCAATAGTTGATGTTGCATTTTTAATTGATTCAAAATCAGCGGTATTTAACTCTAAACTTGTAACTACTGTCACAAAGACAAGTGAGAACCATTTCCTTACAATCATGTTTCATACCTTGAAACAAAACTCTGAGGAAAGGAAATTTTTCAAATGAGACTAATTGTGTTTTTAATCCTAGTGTATGAGGTGAGGGCTACTTAGTGAAAATTATGAGGAAACTTTGGTTGACTATGAGATGTTAAGAATTATGTACAAGAAAGAATAGCTCCGAGATGAAATGCGCAAGCTTCGGAAATAACAAAGGCAAATGAATTGACTACTACACACACTAATTCTGCGTCTGGACTCTGAGAGACCCTCCTAAGTGGTTGCTTTCTTGCTGAAGCTGATGATGTTAGCTCTCTTGGTAGTGTGCGACTTCGAAGTGCACTATGCGCTATATAAATTTATATATTATTCGAGCGCGGACTGCGGCGCCGCTAGCTGGCACCATATGGACGTTATATATGATACAATAGTATGTACTTCCGAATTAATGTCTTTATTGTCACTGGAATAGACCAAAATGATAAATATAAAATATATAATATTCAAATTTGGACCCGTATAGTACAATTAAGCTGAAATATTCTAAATTTATAAATATTGACCATCGTTTACATATTTTAAATTGAAAACTCTGAAAAATCAAATATTTTAAGAATCGTCGAGTCGATCATCATATTATTCAAAAACTTGGTTTTGCTAGCATAGTGATACATTTATGGGTAATTTAAGCATTAATTATTTTAGTTTTTTCAAATTTAAATATTAAACGATTATTTCAGATAGTATATGTTTTTTCTGTGTTGAACAAGCCGAAGCCATTGAGCACCGGAGACCGACGCCGAGTCCTGCTAAAATTTAGGTGCTTTAACACAATTGTACTAACTTACAGTGGAAAAAAATTAGATTTGACTACTACAATTTGGTCTAGTTGAACATTCATAATATGACGTTTTATATAAAACCGAAATCTTTTCACGATATTTTGAACTGATGGATCAGAAGACTTGTTCAACTCCGTGATAATCAAAGAACTTACCGTTCATATCCTTGTTTAACTTGAAAATAATATTTTCCAATTGTGATTTGGCACTTTCTTCAGCTGGAATATTTGGATAATCTTTCAAAATTTCAACAACATCTGGATTAACTTCTTTCAAAGCTTTAAGTCCCGCTCTACTCATATCAGTATCTACTAAACCTGGTTGCATTGCAACCGCAGTGAAACCTTCAGCACCTAATTCAAAACTAATTTCTTTGATGCTATAATTCAATGCAGCTTTTGATTGACCATAAGCAGAGCTAGTAAATGGAATGAACCCACCAATGGAACCAGCTAAACTTGAGACATAGGTCAAGTGTCTTGTTTCCTTCAATTTCAGGTATGGGTAAAGAGCTTTAGTCAAAAAGATAGGACCAAGAACATTAGTTCTATAGTGTCTCAAATAGATATCTTCTGCTGTATCAATGGCTGGTAAAACAGATTGAGAAATACCTGCATTTGCAATCAAGACGTCAATACCATCTTTAGCAACTTCTTTCAATTGAACATCTAAAGCATCAACCGAAGCTTTATCTGAAACATCCAACTTGACAATTTTGACATTCTTTTGAGTATCAGCTAAAGCTTGTAGCTCTGTAGCTTTGACAGGGTCCCTTGCACTTGCAATAACTGTGTTTTCTTGATTTGATGATAATATTTTGACGAACTGGAAACCGATACCACGGTTACCACCTGAGACGAAGTAGACTTTTCCTGACATATTTGACTGATTTATAGAGATTCTTTGACTTGAAACTTTTTTTGTTTATATGAAATTGAGCATGGATAGAAAAATCAGTGATTCAACCGCTATTTATAATGTTTCGTTTTGAAACTGAATTAAATGGTATATATTTACTCAGATACTCCGCCAAACACCTTTAAATCCGAGAAATGCCCTGGTGACTTATCATTACTGGAATAGTTCACCATTGAAATATTACAAATGCCAAAAGCTATTATCTCAAAACCATAGTGAAATGGGTTAGATGCTAGCGTTAAACTGTAAAAGTAGTGATTACTAAAATATCGGATGTTGGCAGCAGCACTAGCTGACAAATACTTGTACTATCACGTACACACAGTCAGTCTAAACTTCTCCATATCCTGAATTAGCTTCTTTGTGTTCAAATATTTGCCGATTATCTATGAAGAAAGCTAAGAACTAGCAGTGAGAAGTCAGGACCCCAGTGTTTTTGGTAATTATAGGGTTAAATTATTGAAGCTGTTGTTTTTCGGTGATTAATCAGGTCAACTGAAGGTGTGAAATCACAATATAACCGTTGAGAAAGAGAGACTCCATCATCAACATTCTCCTATTATCTGGTACTCTAGATAGCCTATCATAGAGTAAAGCTAGGTTAATAACAACAATCAATGACTAACCAAGGCCTGAAAATTGATGAAGCATACAAGTTTGAAACTCTTTGAGTCAATAGGCTAATAATCATAACATATATGTTTGTTTGTGTTCTATCATGACTTTTACACATGGAAAATAGTCATTTATTGGTTTCTTGGTTCAAGATACTGTTGCTTAGAAGTTAAAGGTCTTGTTGCAGGCATATTGAGATACACAATATTGATTGAGTCGTTAAAAGCCACGCACCTGGATTTCATAGTAAAAGTTGATCCTGAGTTTGTGACACTGTATGATCCCAATTGAGCTCAAAATTTTATATTCAAGTGCAAACGTATGAGTTGAATGCTCAACGTTCAACCTACTATTTAAAACATCTCTGGAAACCAACTATGCATACATGCCTCTCACATTTGAGTGCTTCTCCTACAGAAGTTTGATCAATTCTTTGGAGAGAAGTCTCATAAAAACTTCCTATGTAATCTACAACCTAAAGAGCTTTTCCAAACTTGAAGGGCTACTAGGTTGTGACGTTGTAACGTTGTAACTTGTAGGTGTTAAAACTAAAGAGTGCTTGATGTATGAGCTCGGGCGTAACATACCCAAATTGGAGATTTCTCCGAAAGCCACAGTATATAAATTAAGGAATATTCCTAATGTTCAAGCCATATGTTTGCAAAAGTTCCTATCGAGCATCTTGAAGTCAGCCAATGGATGAATTACTGGGAAATGCTAGCTGCTAGATCAAGAATTTTAAAAGTATAAAAATCATTTGATTTTCCTGGGGTGCAATCAGCTTCAATCTAAACCCTCAAAAGGTAATTAATAGTATGGCAGAACCTGAAGCAAAAAGGTTAAAGAAAACCAAAAGAACAGAACCATTGATCATCAACTTTTTTGAGGCGTTGACACCAGTTTTACACGCACCAGGTCAATGGAGAAATCCAAAAGATACTTCAAGAGATTATTACAAACCTGAGTTTTGGATCAAGGTTGCCCAATTAGCTGAAAAGGGTAAATTTCATGGCATATTCTTTGGTGATTCACTAGCTGTTTATGGTGGCTACAAATCACAGGGTTTGGGAGGCCCATTCAATTTTGAAGAAGCTGCAAAATCAGGAAACAATTTTCCAAAGAATGATCCAACTGCTTATATTTCAGCGTTAGCCATTAGTACTAGAAATATTTCATTTGGTATCACTTGCTCCACTCTGAGTGAGCATCCTTATCATTTTGCTAGAAGATATGCTACACTGGACCATATCACAGGAGGTAGAATGGGTTGGAACGTTGTTACTTCATTTTTACCTTCAGCTGGTAGACAGTTAACTGATAATAATGAGCTACCTCAAAAAGAATTGAGATATGCTAAAGCTGATGAGTACTTACAAGTCTTTTATGAGTTATTGTTATCTTCCTGGAGAGATGATGGATTGGTTTATGATAAAGAAGCCGGGGTCTTTTCAGATCCAGATGCCATTAGAGAGATCAATTTTGATGGTAACTACTACAAGGTTCCAGGTCCTCAAATAACCGAGCCTTCTCCACAAAGGATCCCTGTCATAATTCAAGCCGGTGCATCGCCAAAGGGTTTGTTATTGGGAGCTAAACATGGTGAACTTATCTATGTTGGTGCTAGATCACCTGAAATTGTTAGAGAAAAGATTGAAGAGACTAAAAAGTTGGCTAAAGAAAAATTTGGTAGAGATCCAAGTCACCTAAAGTTTTTGACTAGAATTGCCGTTGTCATTGGCACAACCCACGAAGAAGCGGTTGCCAAATATGAGCAAATGCTTAAATATAACGATCCGGATGGTGTATTCACTCAAATTGGTGGTGGTGGTTTAGATTTATCAAAATTTGGAGATGATGAAGACTTAACGAAAGTTGATGATCCTGCTGCTAAAGCGTACGCTAGTGGTTTTCAAAAAAGTTTCCCAAATGCAACTATTACAAAACCTTTCATTGCTGATCATTACTATGAGTATAATAGTGTGATTATTGGCACAGCAAAAGAGATTGCTGATAAAATTGAAGATTTCGTTGAAAGATCAACTGTTGATGGGTTAAATTTCACCAACTTATTGTTCCCTGAAACATTTGAAAATATAGTCAACTTGTTGATTCCAGAACTCCAAGAAAGAGGGTTAGCTCAAAAAGAATATGCTGTTGATGGTGGTACTTACAGAGAACAAGTTTATAGACAAAAAGGTCATACTTTTGTTCCAGAAGACCATTATGCTTACCCATTGAGATGGAAGGCTGGTGTCTCAAAGGAAAAGTTTGAAGAACAGTTGGAAAAAGTTAAAGAAGCACAGAAAAAGCTTGTTATTACTGCAGATTGAAGGAATCAAAAGAATAAAAGTTAACATCAATATATCAAGTTTTGAAACCGTAGTATTTTGGAATTTGGCTAGTGTTATTCTCACGTATGTATTTGACAGCTTTCATATTTTTTTTTGTCCAGCCTTTCCTCTTTTAAACTGTCGCCTTTAAGTGAACTGATATTCATGAATTATGAAGGCTCACACTCAATCAATAAACCAATAGATATTTCTCAGAATCACCATCGCTTTTAATTGCCAATCTCTTGTCGTCCAAATTTGTTGAGGTGGTATCAGAACTTAATCAAGTTAGGTCTCAATTCCGAAGCCACAGTACAGCCAAATTCTATGGGAAAGCCATACTTTCGAAATGTCACAATTTTCGAGCCAAACAACGATTTAATCAGATCATTTAGTGATTAAAGTATCCAAGATGGGCATTGGACGTTGGGTATTGATTTATAATTGAAATATTACTTGGAGTATAAAATCGTTGAGGTCCCGCTGATTTTTCACATCAAGATCAACTTTTGAATAAACCATATTCACCATGACTGAACCTCAATTGAAGAAGTCAAAGAAGACTAAAAGAACAGAACCATTAATCATCAACTTTTTTGAAGCCCTAACACCTGTCTTACATGCGCCAGGTCAATGGAGAAACCCAAGAGATACATCGAGAGATTATGTTAAGCCTGAATACTGGGTTAAAATTGCCCAATTAGCTGAAAGAGGTAAACTACATGGTATCTTTTTTGGTGATTCATTGGCTATTTACGGTGGCTACAAGTCTCAAGGCTTGGGTGGTGCTTTCAACTATGAAGAAGCTGCTAGATCTGGTAACAATTTTCCAAAGAATGATCCAACTGCTTATATCTCTGCCTTGGCTATTACAACAAAGAATGTTTCTTTTGGTATTACTTGTTCCACTTTAAGTGAACATCCATATCATTTTGCTAGAAGATATGCTTCTTTGGATCACATCACCGGTGGTAGAATGGGGTGGAACGTGGTTACTTCATTTTTACCTTCAGCTGGTAGACAATTAGCAGACAACAATGAATTACCGGAAAAGGAATTGAGATATGAAAAGGCTGATGAATATTTACAAGTTTTCTATGAACTTTTGTTATCTTCATGGAGAGACGATGGTGTTGTTTATGACAAAGAGGCAGGTATTTTCTCTAATCCAGATGCCATTAGAGAAATTAATTTTGATGGTAAATTTTATAGAGTCCCAGGTCCTCAAATTACTGAACCTTCACCACAAAGAATTCCATTAATCATTCAAGCTGGTTCATCTCCAAAAGGTCAACTATTAGGTGCTAAACATGCTGAATTGATCTTTTTGGGTGGTCCAACTCCAGAATCCATTAAGGAAAAAATTGATTTTACCAAAAAATTGGCTCAAGAGAAATTTGGAAGAGATCCTGACCATATCAAATTTGTTACACAAGCTTCTGCAATCTTAGGCCATACTCACGAAGAAGCTATTGCTAAGTGGAAAGAATTAGATAAGTATAAAGATGAAGAAGGTATCTACACACAAGTTGGTGGTGGTGGTTTAGATTTATCAAAATTCGGAAAGGATGAAGATTTGAGTAAAGTCGACGATCCAGCAGCTAAAGGTTTTGCTATTAACTATGGTAAACAATTCCCAGGTGAAATCATCACCAAGCGTTTTATTGTTGATCATTATCATAACCACAATACATTATTCATTGGTACTGCTCAAGAAGTTGCAGACAAGATCGAAGACTATGTTGAAAAATCTGGGATTGATGGGTTCAACTTCACAAATATTGTTTTCCCAGAGAACTTTGAAAATATTGTTGATATCTTGATACCTGAATTGCAAGAGAGAGGTTTAGCTCAAAAAGAGTATGCTGTTGATGGTGGTACTTATAGAGAACAAGTTTATAGACAAAAAGGTCATACTTTTGTTCCAGAAGACCATTATGCTTACCCATTAAGATGGAAATCCGGTGTCAGCAAAGAGAAATTCGAAAAACAGTTGGGAGAAGTGAAGGAAGAACAGAAAAAGTATTTAATTTCAGAATTATAAGCTCTTCCGGTTAAATGAATGTGATTTTTTGGTGTAAATGCGCATTTTGCCGTTTTCTGTAGATCAATGTCCGCCATGTAAAAATTGAACCATAAACAAAAAAGAAAAATTGGTACCTCAATTCTTGAAAACGTATATAAAGTCGAGAGCTGTTGAATTCTGACTTCCAAGCATGCTTCAGTAAGGGTCAGGGATAAATGAGCATAAAAGAAGTCGCTGTCATTGGAGCTGGTGGGTTATCAGGTCTAGCTGCTGTTTATGAACTTCTTCATACGGATCAAGCTGGCAATACGACAATAGGAAAAGGTAAAGCTGAAACTCCAGCCTTCACTAAAATCGTTGGGTTTGAGCAGAAACCTGATGTTGGTGGTACATGGAATGTGGAAAACTATGAATCAGATCCTCCAATGCCACCTCAGGAGATCTTGGACACGGGAAAGTATAACGATATTAAAGTTATACGACCAAAAAACAAACATCAGCCAACCGTTCAAGAGCTTGAAAATACAAGCGTTGATAGCCCAATCATTAAATCAAAAGATTTAACTTATTTACAGTGGAAAAGAAGTGCAATTTATCCACGATTATACACAAATACACCTGAGTCGTATTTACAATATTCAACAACCAAAACTTACAAAGATGCTCATAAGGATCTCGATCCATTTGTTCCCCATCAATCATTATTCCAAAGGCTACAAGATTTTTCAAATGAAAATAAGCTGAAAGATTACATTAGGTTCAATACTGAAGTTGTCGATGCTACGAAAGTTGGTGATAAATGGGTTCTTACTCTAAGAGCCTATAATGAGACTCAGGATTTTTGGTATCAAGAATCATTTGATGGTGTTATTGTGGCACAGGGTCTATTTTCAGTACCATTTATCCCATTCTATAAAGGATTGAGTGAATATGTGGCTAAATATCCAGGGTCAGTAATGCATTCCAAGGCATATAGAGATCCCAAAACTTTTCAAGATAAAAAGGTTGTTATTGTTGGTTCAAATATTTCTGCGATTGATATTGGCCAATATATCTCACCAATTGCTAAAGAAACTATAATCAGTCGAAATTTGAAAAACGAACCATACTTGCCTTATATGGCTCGTTCTATAAAATCATTCCAAAATGTCTCCAAGATCAAAGAGTTTTTGCCTGATACCAAACAGATTCTTCTAGAAGACGGGGAAGTACTTAGTGATGTTGATAATGTTATTTTATGTACAGGATATCATGTTAAGTCCTTGGTATTTGATGATAATACATTGGAATTTTCTACACCAGTGGATAATGATTGTCCAAGTTCAAACTCTAGGGTGAAAAATATTTATCAACATACGTTTAATATTAAAGATCCTTCTGTTGCTTTTGTTGGAAGGTTAGTTATTGCTTCCATTTTCAAAGCTGCTGAAGCTGAATCAGCAGCCATTGCTGGTGTTTGGAGTGGTGCTTCAAAACTACCACCAGTTGAGGAGCAGTATGCTTGGGAACAAGCCAGAGTTGAAGAAGCAGGTGATTCTTTGTTCCATAAAGATGATATCTATAGGATAAAAGAAAAGTTTTTTGACGAGATGAAACAATTCTATCCAAAGGGAAGGCCTGATCCAATTGGTCACGATCTTGATGATATAAAAATTTATGAAAGGGCTCTAGAAACTTTTGAAAGCTTGTTTAATGAGTTCAAAGAAAAGAAGAAGGATGTATACTACAGCTTTACAGAAGTTTCAAGATAAATCTAAACAATACATTACTCAATATCTACCACCGTAACCACCTTGATTTCCGTAGTTGTTACCTCCATAACCACCTTGACTTCCACCATAACCACCTTGATTACCTCCATGATTACTTCCACCATAACCACCTTGGTTTCCACCATGATTACCACTACTACCCCCAGTGAATTGGTTTAAAATACCTGAAAGACCAGAGCCACCTTGTGATTGGCCACCTTGTGATTGTGAGCTACCACCAGCAAATTGATTGATTATACCTGATAATCCGGAGCCACCTTGACTTTGGCCACCATAACCACCTTGACTTTGACCACCATAACCACCTGGACTTTGACCTCCGTAGCCACCTTGATTTTGACCACCATATCCACCATGACCTGAGTTTCCTGAACCTGAAAATTGATTCAACAAACCTGAAAGACCACCTCCACTTGATTGTTGTTGTCCACCATATTGATTATTCCCACCGTGTTGACCACCACCATATTGATTACTGCCACCATATTGGTCATTATATTGATTGTTGTTTGGTTTATTACCGCCACCTGATAAACTTGATAATAACCCACCAAGACCTGATGATGATTGTTGTTGTTGCTGTTGTTGAGGTTTACCTCCAAATTGTGATAAGATTGAGCTTAGACCACCACCACTACTTTGCTGTTGGGAACCACTCCCACCTGATAATAATCCAGCTAATGATGATGCATTAAACCCACCACCACCTGTTTTGGAAGCACCAAATACAGTAGCTAACATTGCCAATTTGGAGAACTGGCTTGATCCACCACTTGATCCTCCAGTCATTAATCCATTTAATAATGCACCTTGTAAATCTCTTGAACCTGTTTCACCACTACCACCAAAATCTCTAGTACCACCACCTGTTGAACCTTGATCTAGATTATTAACAACATGTTTTGAGATGTATTCAATCAATTCATCGATTTTGGATCTTTCTTCATGTGAAGGATTTTGATTAGATGCTTCTTTTAAATCCTCAATGGCTCTTTCATGATCATTATTACCAATATGAGCAACAGCACGAGTGATCAAAGCACTTGGTGAGGAACCTGAACCTAGAGCTTGATTCAACAAGTTGATTGCTTCGTTATGGTTTCCGGAACTGATTAGTTGTTCTGCTTGGTAAACTGCTTGATCTAAAGACATTGTTCAATAGTATTATTCACCACTTAATTGAAGCTTTTCAAGAGGTTCTTGGTGGTTTAATTGAAGAGTTTCCTGGGTTTAAATCTTGGTACTTTCAATTTGAAACGACAACTTTGTGATGGATTTGGTGACGGGGCAACACTGAAAAATATCGTGGAAACTATTTTTTGAATTTGAATGAGGATTGAAGAGGCTTTTGTTGGTATAGAGCTGCTCAGTATATTTTCTGAGAGCTGATCGATATGGTTTGTGTAAAAAAGTGCTTTTCTCATGGATCAAAATTGGAGATGTTTTAAGGTGTTTTGACTCAAAATTGTTACTATTGGACCCTGTAAACTCAGATCAAAGAATTGAAACATACACAAATGACCAATTTCCAGGCAAATTACTAGCCACAAATTGTCACTTTCAAAATAAAATTACTCAATATACTAACTTTGCTAAGTTTATTTAATTTCATTGTTTCTGCCACATCTCGCGTGCCACTAAACACTTTTATTACCTAATTTGGAAGTCAACCTCCCGAAGAAAAAACTAAAATTCAGTGATTGGATCTGGTGGAAAAAAACAAAATTGACATCAACAACAACATTTGAAACCGACAAAGGTATACAAAGAACCGAACTTTGTTTCTTCTTTTGAGGTTCAATCCATCGTTTTCTCCTCAATTTACCAAGTCAAGATGTTTCGTTCCACAGTTGGTAAAACCGTTCTTAATTTGACATTGGCAACTACAGTTCTTTATGGTGGTGGTGTTGCATTATCTTGTAAAAATGATGCTTTTAATGAATTATTTACTGATAATGTTCCATTAGCTGAAGATATTGTTGATTATATTCAATCATTCCAAACTACTAAAAAAGATTATAATATTCAAAATTTTAAAGAAAAATTTGGTGAATGGGAAAAAACTTTAGATATCCCTAAATCAGGTATTATTTCTCAAAAAATTGAAAGTCTTAAAGAAAAAGAAGCCATTGCACCAAAGAATGCTACAACTTCTTCAGATCCAAAATCCACCACTAGTACAATTCATGATGGTGCACCAAGACCAAAAATTGAGTTATCTCCAATAGAGTTGAAGGCAAAAGATTCAAATTTACAAAAAGTTATTGGTGAAGTTAATAGAATAATTTTACTAATCAATAAGGATCAATTATCCAAAGATGAACATTTTGATAAGATTGTTGGATTAATTAAAGATTTAGATGAAAATTTAGTTGTGTTACAAGATGCTAAAGATTCACAAGTGTCCAAACAAATTCAAGAAGCTATTTCCGTTAAGGAAAATGAAGTTTTAAACTCTTTTACTAATGAATTTAATAACATTGTTGCTAGAATTGAAAAAACTCATGAATCTAAATTAAATGATGAAGTTTCCAAGGCAAAAGAAGTTATTTCTAAACAAGCTGAAAACATTATCAAACAAAATCAAATTAATACTATTAATGAATTTACAAATTTAATTGAAGATACTATTTCAAAAGAGCGTGAAGGGAAATATGCCAAATTTGATGAATTAAATTCAAAATTAACCACTTTACAAAACTTGGTTTTAACAATTGATGAACATTTAAATAATTCTGAATTAAAATCAAGATTACAATTAAATTTGAACAAATTAAAGGCAAAATTGACTTCAAATTCAAATGAAAATTTAACTTTAGAAATTGCAGAATTAAACAAATTAGCAATTGAATCTAAAAATCAAGTTATCTCTACAGCTATTAATTCAATTGATCAAGAAATCATCAAGAATGGATTATTAACAAACTCTCAATTAATAACAAGATTCCATTTATTAGTCCCAGAGCTAAGATCAGCTGCATTATTACCACCAAATGCAGGGTTATTAGGTCATTTATCTTCAATTTTATTTTCTAAATTTTTATTAAGTAAAGAAGGTCATGTTGATGGTAAAGATATCGAAAGTGTTATTGCCAGAGTTGATAACTATTTAGTTTCTAATCAATTGGATAATGCGGTTGAAGAAATTGCTAATTTGAAAGGTTGGAATAGAAAATTGGCAAATGATTGGTTAGTTGAAGGTAGAAGAAGATTGGAAGTTGAATTTTTAGTTAATTTGATTGATTTGGAAAGTAGAACTTTGTTTTAATCATATTATTGAAAAGTGTGTTTTATATTCAAAAGAAGATTATATTATATTTATAAGTTATACAGATCATAAAAAGAATCTTACAGCATTTTGTGAAACATTTAATTTATTGTATATTGTAGGAGAATATAGTTGGATCAAAAAGATTCATAAAAAAGAGTCAACAAACTGAAAACACCGATAAGAGACGATAGAAAATTAAGCCCATAAAAAAAAACACAAGACAAAGATAATTTGCAAAAGGACATGTAACATTAATGAGAATCCACAAATATATAATGATTATTAACCCTCCTAGTACTATTAATGTTTAGATGATTCACACAGAGCTAAGAATCACAGATATTTGTAGATATGCTAGTAAAGAACCCGTGTTCTTTTATGAACAACAACTTCTTTGATTATTTGTACTCGGTCTTTGTAAATCAACGCCTCTAGTTTGTAATCTATTTGGTTTCAATTGTGATTCTAATGGTAATTTCTCTGCTATTTTAGTGAAAATTTCTTTAATACATTCACCAGATTTAGCACTAACTTCAAAAAATAATAGGTTTTCTTCATTAGCAAATGCTTGAGCTATATCTTTTGAAACTTGTCTTTCATTTTCTAAATCCAATTTATTACCAGCTAAAGCAATAACAATATCTGAATTAGCTTGTCTTTGTAGTTCTTTGATCCAAGACTTTGCTCTTTCTAATGAAGATTCCTGAGTAATATCGTAAACCACAATAGCAGCATTTGCATTTCTATAATACATTGGAGCTAAAGATTTATAACGTTCTTGACCAGCAGTATCCCATATTTCAAACTTTACTGTAGTGGATTCATCTAGTTGAATAGTTTGTGTAAGGAAGGCAGCACCAATTGTAGATTCTCTAAAATCATCAAATGAATCTTTAACAAATCTATGAACTATTGAAGATTTACCAACGGCGGATTCACCTAATAACACTAGTTTAAATTGAGCAAAACGAGGTTCACCAGCACTACCAGCACTAGCAGAATTTGTTGTAGATGATTGTTGTGATTTTGACATGATGTTTAAAGCGATGAAAACTGTTTCTATTTGTATTTGATAAGTTTCAATTGATTTGTGAATTTATGACAAGTTGTGCTTTTTTTTCTAAAAGGGGCCAAATAATCAGTTCGCGAATTGTTTAGAATCGCGTGAATGAGATGAAAAGTGTGGGTATTTGGGATTAGTGGATTAATTAGTAGATTAAAGGTCCTAAAAGTAGGTTAAATCAATTTTAAACACTTTATTATGGCATATATTTTTTTTTCTGGATGTTTATTTCCATACTTTATGTTGCTCACTAGCCACATCTACCTTCAATGCACTAGCCACAGAATTGACGAGTGTGGCTAGTGTGTTTTTTTTCCTCGAAGTTGAAAATTCCAACATCAACAAACGCTTTGAACAGATCATCATCATCACCACACAAGTCTAATCCACACAAACCCACTCCCAACTGCCCCAATCCCTGCAGAACCCGCTTGAGTATCCACATCCCCAAGAGCTCAACGTACCCTACTCCTTGATTCCTCGCTTTGCCTTTTGCTGGAATATCATATTTTTGAAATGTGAGTATCAACGTTTTGAAATTGATCCCAAACATACTAACAATGGATTCTTAGCTTCAAAGAAAACAATAAAGTCTTTTCTTTCCAGTTTTTAATTGCTTTGCCTCCTCCAAGAACTTCAATTGAAACTCATTAACCCTTAAAATCGGTTGTTTTCTGTTGTTTTCTTTGCCACTGTCTTTGAACCTCCGTCGTCGTTTTCCCACATCTTTTACTGCTGAAAAAAAAAATGTCTGCCACTACTGAACATGAACCAACTGTTGATTCTCAAGAATTAAACGGTAATGTTTCTGATAATGAAGAATCTAATGATGTTTCAACTACAGAAGAAGTGAAACCTGTTGTTGCTGCACCTCCTCCTTCAATTAATGATGAATCTGCCTTCCCAGCTTTGGGTGGATCTGCAGGTTCAGCTTCAGGTTCAAATGTGATCTGGGGTCCATCTATGAAAACTCCATCTTCTGCCTCTTCTTCTGATAAAGTATTTTCAAGATCTAGTTCTTCCCGTGTTCAAAAATCTGTTCAAGAAGCTTTCAACATCAAAAATAACGTTAGTTTAAACGTTTCAACAGTTGAATTCCGTAAAATTATTAGTGAATTGAAGAAAACTTATGATGTTTCATTAGAATCTACTGTCTCCACTATCAATAAAGATAGAACATTTGTTGTTTCTGGTTCCATCAAGAATGTTGCCCAAGTTAGAAAAGAATTAGTCCGTCGTTTAACCAAACCTGTTCAAGATCGTTTCAAAATCCCATCAAGAACTAGAGCTGCCGTTATTGGTTCAGGTGGTAAAAACCTAAGACCAATCATTGAATCTACTGGTACAAGAATCAATATTGAAAGAAATGTTACTCCAGGTCCTCAATCAAGTCAATCTGATGAAGATGATGAAATTGAAGTCACCATTGATGGTGATATTGATGGTGTTACTGATGCTAGAAAATTGATCTTGGCCATTGTTGATGAAGAGACTAAACATTTGTCAACAAGGGTTCAAGTTCCAGATGAATTGATTAAATTCGTTAAACCTTTTGATATTAATGAAGAAAACTTGAAAGTTTCAGGTCCAAACAAAAATGGTTCAATTTCAATTCAAGGTTTAAGAGATGATGTATTGATCAAAAAGAATGAAATTGTTTCTCAATTAAATGATTTGAAAATTAAAATCAAAACTGAAACCAAATCAATCCCAAAGAAAGTTCATCAATTCATTAAACCTGATGAAATTTATAAACAATTTAATGTTGTCATTGAAATTCCAAAAGGTGAAATTGATGATGAAGAATTAGTTTCATTTGTTGGTTTGCCATCAGATATCAATGCTGCTATTCAACATGCTAGAAATACAACTTCTCAATTCATTATTGATTCTTTAGATATTTCAAGAGCCCATGGTGGTAATGTTGATCACGCTCGTGCTTTAGCTGCTTATTTCAGTCATGCTGGCTTATTAAACAAGATTGGTGAAGAATTCAACACAATTACTTCAGCTCCACCATTTGATAAATTAGTTTCAAGAAATTTGAAAAACGTTAGTATTGATATAAGTGCTCCAAAGACTTCTACTCAATCCATTAAAGATTCAAGAAAGAAAATTGTGGAATTAGTTAATGGTTTAGCTCCAACACGTATCCGTTTTGTTAATGATGTTGTTCCATTTTTCGCTAAAAGAGTTGCTTCAATAACTGAATCCTCATCTAAATCTCAAAACGTCCATGTTGTTCCACTATCATTCTTGGCTGAAAACAAAACTAATGAAATCATTTTGGTTGCCTTAGATAATGAAGATGATGAATTTGCTCCATCTCAAGAAGAAATCAATGCTAGATTAGATGTTGTTGATCATTCATTAGATGAATTAAGAAAAGCTCAATCTGAATTGAAATCAGTTGTCCTAGATGTTGAAAATGATAAACAACAATTCATTGAAGGTCCAAATGGTACCACTTTGAAAACTTTGTTAAACTCTTTTAACGATGGTTCAAGTGCTATTGTTTTGAAATTGCATTATAATGGTGATTTACCATCTCCAGATAAAGTTTATATACAAGGTACAAAAACTGATGTTGGTAAAGTTGAAAAAGAAATCCAAGCTTTATTGAAAGATGCTGAAGATTTAAAAGATATTTACAGTTTCAAGAGTGAAATTCATGTCCCAAAGAATGTTTTACCAAGATTGATTGGTAAGAATGGTGGTCATTTAAACACCCTTAGAGATCAATTTGGTGTCAACATTGATGTTGAAAAAGATCCTCAAGGTGAAAAAGCTGCATTAACTATTACTGGTTATAAATTTAATGTTAAAGAAGCTGAACATGATATCTTACAATCATCTAAAAGATGGGCTGATGAAGTCACCAAGACTGTTATTGTTCCTCAAAAATACCACGGTTCAATAATTGGTCAAGGTGGTCAATACGTTAAAAGATTGCAAGATAAATATAATGTCAGAATCAACTTCACTCAAGGTGTTGATGATGTTGTTATTAGAGGTCCTTCAAGAGGTGCCATCAAGGCTGAAGAAGAAGTTAAAGAGTTGGTTGATTATTTCATTGAAAATGGTTACACCAAAGAGATTCAAGTTCCAACAAAAGCTTTATCAAGAATCATTGGTAAGAATGGTGAAACTATGAATGGTATTGCTGCTGATGCCGGTGTTGAAATTGATGTTAAAGATAACGATGATAAAGAATCAGAATTTGGTTCTGTCTTATTAACAGGTTCAAGAAAAGGTTTGAAAGAAGCTGAAACTAAAATTTTGGCTATTGTTAAAGAATTCCAAGATACCATTACTGTTGAATTAGAAGTTGATCCTAAATATTTCAGAGATATCTTGGGTGCTAGAGGTTCAACCAAGACAGCCATCATTGAAAAAGCTGGTGGTGCTGATCTTGATCAACAAAGACGTTTATTACAAATCCCAGATCAATCCTCTGAATCAAAAATCATCACTTCATCAGGTCCAAAGAAAGTTGTTGAATCAATCATTGAACAAGTTAAAAAAATTGTTCAAGAAAAGGAAAACTCAGTTACTGAAAAATTGGATGTTTCAAAAGATAAACATAGACTCATCATTGGTACCGGTGGTACCGTTCGTCGTACATTAGAAACTGGCCATAAGGTTTCCATTAACGTTCCAAAATTTGCTTCAGATTCAAGTGAAGTTACTATCGTTGGTTTACCTGAAAATGTTGAAAAAGCTAAAGCCGCAATTCTTGAGTTAACTGCTGATGACTGGAAGACTGTCGTTGAAGTTCCAGCTTACTTACATGCTGCTGTCGCTGAAAGAGGTGCTTTCACTAGAAAGATTAGATCTGATCATAATGTTGAAGTTACACACGGTAATTCATCAAATCGTGCTTACAAGTTATCTTCTTCTCACATTCCAACTCCACCAAGCTCTGCATCTGGTTCTGACGAGGAAACTTTTAAATTTACCACTGAAGATGCTGATTCAAGTGCAGATGATGATTCAGATTTGATTCCATGGAGACTTAAAGGTGAAGACGAAGATGTTGCTAAAGTTGAATCTTTAATCAAAGCAAGAATTGAACAATTCAAGAAAGATAACACCTCAGGGTTTTTGTGGTATAAAGATCCATCAGTATTTGGTAGAATTGTTGGAATTCAAGGTTCCCGTTTGAACAACATTAGAAAGAAATCAGGGGCTCAAATTTATATCCCAAGAAAAGACGACACTGCTAATGATGTTATCTATTTGAAAGGTACTAAGGCTGCTTTAGAAAAAGCTGAAAAATTATTACGTGCTGAAATTGAAAAGAGCTCAAAAGCTTGAATTTTGTACTACTACCCACTTTTTTTATATTTAGTTCTTGAGGTTTGTTGAATGTTATTTTAATTAGTTTAAACCAAGTGAAAAAAAAAGTCATTCATCTGCATTTTGTCTTATATATAGTGATTATAATATTTTGATTTTGAACTTTTGATGTAGACCTTGGTTATAAAGGAAAAAATATATGAAACATCCGAATCAGGAAAGTATCCGGTTTGGGAAATCGTTTGGAGTTTATCAAACAAAAAGCAGCCTTGAACAACTTATCAAAAAAGTCGTTTCATAGGAATCGGTCAGCAATTCAATGCTAGAAGGTGCCATTGAATAATCCTGAATATACCATTGAACAATATGCCAGATACCATCAACAATGAAAGTACGCCGAGCTTGGTTGGAGCCAGTGTCAGATCAGTTCAAGATCAAGAAAGAGATGCTGAGTTGTCACTATCCTCTTCAAGATCCCCATCAAAGTCCAATCAGAAGAAAGGGATTTCTCATCATGATGATTACACTAGCGTCAACGAACTCGTCGATGAAGGTGCTTTGATTCACGATGAGCAAGCATACGATGATTTATTGGATGACACTGGTAAATTGAGACCAAGTGTTTCTCAAACATCGATCCCTGGTGTTAAGGACGAAGTGCCTCATATTAAACTACCAAAATCTTCATCAACTGCTTCAAGAGAACGTAAACCACCAGCTATCGCTAATGAAGTTAAACTAGAAGATTTGGAAAAAGAAGCTGAGGAGGCTAAAGAAGATTCACCTTCAAGTACATCAGAACCATCTGTTGAGCCGGAACGCAAACATTCCATTTACGAATTGAAAAACAATGCTGGTGCTACGAGTGGTGCAAATGACATGTCTTTGGAAGATTTGATTGATTCACAAATTGCATCAATGACTGAACTTTCTACTGATTTCCAGAAAAGAATTAGTGACAAAAAGACTAAACCAAAAGTTTTGGAATCATCAAGATCAAGATCAAGAAGAAGATCAAATAGTGGTGTTATTCCAGACTCAGTTATTGAAAATGATTCATTACAACAAGTTCCAGCTGGTGCTCATGAGGGGGTCTACTCTCCATTGGTTCAATCAAGATCTCAATCAGCAATCCGTTCAACAAAATCGTTTGCCTCAGATGCTAGTCCTGAGAAGCCACATCTTGCAAGAGGTGATTCATACAAAGGTGCTCATAGTGAATATAGACCAGGTAGAAGACCTAATCGTGAAGATAACATCTATGCAAATATTTCCCAACCTTCCAAAGAATTCCTACGTTCAGTTTCAAGATCTAGATCAAGAGTTTCAAAAGAAAGTCCAGTATCAAACAAAGAATTATTAGATGAAGGTGCTTTGTTAAATGATCCTGAACATCGTTTTGATATGGATACTGCTCGTGATGATGCTATTGATCATATTGATGGGCTACACCATGAAACTCTGAATGAAGAGAGCGAAGAAGAAGATGAAAAGGTGGAAAAAGAATCAAAACAAAAACCTGTTCACAATGAAACTGAAAGTGTTGAAGAAATCAATAAAGAGCCTAAAGAGACAGTTGCAACTGAAGCTGGAACTGATGTGGAAATTCCACAAAAAGTTCCAAAGTTGGCAGATTTTGAAGAGGAAGAGTTGACTAGACCGGAAGATTCAGTTAAAGATGATAAGGATACTGAGGTAAAGGCCACAGATGAATCTGAGGCAGCCGTGGATGCTGAAGAATCCAGTCGTACTGGTAAAGCTCAATCCGCTAAGAGTGAGGTTGAGAATCCCAAAAAGAAAGAGACAGAAGACACAAAACCTTTGAAGTCAATTCCTAAAGCAGAAGAACCAGTTGAGGATAAGACTGAAAAAGTTGAAAAGTCTACTGAAACTACAACATCTAAAGCTGTTGAAATACCAGAGGAAACTCCATCAACCACTAAAGCATCAACTGAACAAGAAACCGTGGATACCGAAACTGGTCAAAATGTTGATATCCCAAAAGATGAAGAAGATGTATTGACAGATCGGAAAGATGACAACACAACTGAACCTGAAATTTTGCCAAAAGATGCATTATCAACAGTTGTTCCAGGTGGAGTGAAAGAGGAAGCTGAACATGCAGTTGAAGATGAAGCCAAAGAAGAACCAATTGAGCCTAAAGAAACATTAGAACAGCCTGATCAAGAAAAGCAAGAGGAAGCTATAGAGAAATTAGACGAGCAGATTTCAAAGGAAGCTGACTCAAAACCTGGTAAAAAGGAAGCCGAGGTCCATGTTCCTGTGAAGAAGGAAGAAGAAGAAGAAGACGAAAATCAATCAATCAAAATAACCCCAACTACGGATTATGAAGAATCTGATGTTCCTGTTAAAGTTGATGATGAAGCTGAAAATGATGAGGCCAATTTATCCAAAGGTGTTTCAGCATTGAAAGTTGATGACGCGGCAGGTGAAGCTGAAAGATTGATTAAAGAACTTGAAGATGCCATTGATGACGGTGATGAATCATTAACAAGTGCTGCTTCAAAAGAGAAGACAATCGATACCGAAGAAGCTAAACCTACTGAAACCAAACAGGAGGTCGAATCAGTTGCTAAAGATCTATCAAAAATTGTATCAAAGGATAAAGGTGACTCTGAAATCAATGTTGTTAATAAAGAAGCTACTAAAACAACTGAAGAAACACCAAAAGCTGAACAGCCTGAAGAGATTCACGAACCAACAAAGGATGAAATTATTGAGCTTTTGAAAAATGAACCTGTTTATATTTACACTTCATTAGCAGGGGGTGGGTTCCATATGCCAACTAGAACCAACAAACTAGCTACAATTTTAACTGGTAATAGAATCCCATTCACTTATAGAGATCTAGGAACTGATGAACAGGCCAGAAATGTTTGGCGTCGTTATGGTAGAGGTCGTTTGTTACCTGCTGTTGTTCGTGGTAGCGATGATATAATTGGGAATTGGGAAGAGATTGAAGAGGCAAATGAGGATTACAGAGTTAGAGAACTTATATATGAAACTTTATAAGAGAAGAAAAACATCAATAGTTTATGATTTGATATTTACGATTTGTTATTGTAGATGTATCTGTCAAAATTGTACGTGTCACTATAGACAGTACGAAATTATCATTCTCGACATTTGACCATCAACAAATCAAACAACAAGAAAGCTAAAGTAAAGCCATTCAATACATCACCACCTATCAAAGATGCTTCATTCCAAAAACATAGAGGACGTACTTGTACAAGGCCTCAGACCAGTACGAACAACATCAAAATCATTATTGGCCATTTCATTAATCACACCAACTGGTGCTCCGTTATCTTCACATATAAGCTCTCAATATGAGGGTGATATAACAACTACAAAATTAAGAATGTTTTCATTATTGGCAATGAATAGTTACATCAATGAACATGGCGATGACCAAGAAGATGGTGAAGAAGGTGTTGATGATGACGATGATGTTTTAGCTGTTGAAGTTGAAGATTATATGCTTTATTTAAAAAGAATCAAGGGGACAAAATTTAGTGTTGTTTTAATAACTGAAAAAGATTATCCCGTGGGCGTTATACGGTTGAAGATGAAGAATTTGAGTGAAGCGTTTGAGGAATTGTCTAAGTTTGAATATGTCGCTGATCAGTAAGAATCACTACGTCTTTAAAATTAATTATAATGTATATTATCATGGCATGGCTTATTGAAACTGATTATACAGTTTATCTAATGAAAAACTGTAGTTCAAAAAAAGCCCCGTAAAAATATCAAATGTTAAAGACATGACACCTGCAAACAAAATTGTGGACGACGTTAGATAAATATAAAGATATAGATTTGATAAAGCAGGGTGAAATCATGTAAAGCATTGTGTAAAGGTGAAAATCAATTTGTGAACAAGATGAAGAAAAACTAGCAATAACTAAAATAAATATGAACCAATATGCCTTGAACCCTTCCCGGAAAGAAATGTGATAAAAGATTAAAAAAAGGTAAAACAAAAAGTAAAATCAGAAAAGTACCTGTATATGCTGTATAAAATTAGGGGACATTAAAAACAATAAACGTATGCTCAGTTTGGTGATTAAAAATATGAGTTTGGGTTGAGCTAATATTGGATTTCTTGTTGAGTTGGGTGGTTGCTGATGGTGGTTTGCTTGGGTATCTGTGTTTCTTCTAATTGCTTCTCTCATTTTTCGCCTTCTTCTTCTGATAATTCTTCATCTTCTTCCTCATCTTCTTCTTCATTACCTTCAACATCGTCCATTATGCTGTCGTCATCGTAGCTTTCTTCCTCCTCGGAATCATACCAAAAATTTTCATCAACAACTTCATCTTCAACTGGTGCAGAGTGGGTAGCTAGATATGCACTAGCAGATGTTGGCATGACAAATCCTTGTGGGATATCCTGTTTTGATCTTTCAACTTCTAATTCAACCTTTTTCTTGTAGACATCTGGTCTTTTTCTCCAATCCACTGCAGCATCAACGTTAGCAGGGGATGAAGGATTTGGATCTTCTAGTAAAGAAACAATAGAAATCAATACTGTTTCCACTGTTTGAGCTGGGGACCAAGTTTCAGCATCTGGTTCATCTGAGGTTGGGTCACCACCTTGATGCAAAATGGATATGCATAATCTACCATCGCGATAAACATTAGGATGATAAATAGCTGGTGTAAATCTAAAAGTTGGTGGAGCGAAAGGATAATCAGATGGGAACTTCATTTGAGCTCTAAAGTAACCACCATGGTAAACTGACTCTTCATTTAGCACCATGACACCAATATTCCACAGAAAGATGTTATCGTCCTCAAGTTCAATATGGAATGAAGGGATGGCCTTTTTAGGGTCAGTTAGCTCACGAAATTGCCGTAATAACAAAGATGCTGCACTTGTTGAGGACATGATGTATTTCTTATTTGTATTTGTTGTTGTTGTTGTGACTTGACTGTAGCGGTTATTAATCTTCTGCCAGGGGTGTTTTTCTTAAGGTTCTGTGATAAGATGGGTTTCTGGTGGTCGTTGTAGCCTTTGGAAGGTATGGGAAATGTGTTGTAAGAGTCGTACTAAAGCAGCAGCAGAAAACTGAGTGTATCTGGGAACGAGCCTTTGTTGGATGGTGGTCTCTGACTTGTTGTTGATTGTGGTTCTCTCAAGTTCCAATTCAGAATCAGATTCCAAAAAAAAAACAAATTCGAATTCGCAAAATTCTCAGCTTCTTTTTTTGGAAACGGGGACACACTTTTTTTTTGCTTTTTCTCGGTGGCACCTTTCGCGAATTCTCGGATTTACTTTTGGTGATCCAGAACAATTGGAAAATAGGGCTAGAAAAGAGGGTTTATTGTTGAGTTTTTGAAGAGTAGTTTTTATGGGGAGTCATTAATAATAGTTATTGATACTATGATTGGAAATGTAAGCCATTATATTCGTTGAGTCACTTATTTTTAATATTCTGTCGTGATCAGAAACAGCTACTGGTCACATCTTTCTTTCTGTCGAAATCATCACGCACAAAGTCCAGAGTCACCAGCCACTAACAGCTAAGAAAAGAGATAGATCATAGTACTCAACAGTAGAGCTCAGGGTACTGACTTACTTGCGCTATAATGTCACAGAGCTCCTTATTGTTATTGTTAATCAGACTATTGTCAATTTGTATGTAGTGAGTGCTTTTGTATGGTGTGCCGCGTACCATTTCTGGTGAAGTTTTCCACGAAATAAACATCAAATCTTGAAGATGGGTTCTTCATTGAGGTGTTCAAAGCCAAACAAATTCAACCACAAAAGCAATGGCCAATTCGAATTCCATCTTACAAGTCTACGGTGGTGGTATGTCTAAACTAGCTTAGAGCATTTTTCTATTTTCAAATTACTAACAACTTGTTTTAGATGAAGTAGCTGCCCTAGTATTAGATCCTGGATCTCAATCAACAAAAGTTGGTTATGCAGGTGAAGATTGTCCAAGAATAATTACACCATCCTATGCTAGATTTGATAGCCAGGAAAACACCGATGGAGATGAAGAAATGGAAGATGTTGCTGACGATGATACTTCACTCAGACCTAAAATACCAAAGAAAAGATCATTTACACACTATTCAGAAAATTCAATAAATTTTCCCAAACCAAATGCTGAATTGAAACCAATACTAGAGGATGGAATAATAACAGATTGGGATTCAGCAGTAGAGCAATGGGAATATCTTTTCGATAATCTGAGAGCCGATTACAAAGAACAACCATTGTTATTAACTGAACCAGTGTGGAATACTAAAGAAAATAGAACAAAATCATTGGAAATTGCCTTGGAACAATTTGAATTCCCAGGTTTTTACCTAGCGTCTGTGCCAACCTGTGTTTCATTTGCGCTAGGGAGACCTTCAGCCTTGGTGGTTGATATTGGCCATGATATAACGAGTGTTACACCAGTTGTTGATGGTATGTGTTTGGCTAAAACTACATTGAAGACTCACTACGCTGGTAAATATTTATCAAAACAATTAAAACTTCACATTGACTCATTAGATAAAGAAGTCATACCATTATACAAAGTCAAGTCCAAAGTGTTGACCCAGCCTAATGAAAAACCAAACTGGGTTCCAAAACAATTTGAAAATATAACTAAATCATATGAAGATTACCAAATAGAGAAGACATTACAACAGTTGAAAGAAACAATCATAAAGGTCCCACAAGACCCAATCACAAAAGATACTAAATACGATGATGAAGATGAAGTTTTCCCAAAAAGATCATTTGAACTACCAAATGCACACACTATCGAATTTGGTAAATCACGTTTTGAATTTGGTGATTCGTTATTTGAACCTGCAAATTATCAAATTGATGGCTTTGAACCGGAAAGTGGTGAACCAGAAATCAAATCAAATATAGATTATGTTCCATTGAAAAGAGCTAAAAAACCAACCGAAGATGATGAACAAGAAGAACAAGAGAAAACATCAACCCGTGGTAAAAAGGAAGTTCCTAGATTTAGAGGTCTTTCTGAATTAACTTCACATGCATTGTCATTAGTTGATGTTGATATTAGAGCTCAATTAGCTCATAACATTATTGTTACTGGTGGGTCTTCTTTAATCCCAGGTTTGAATGATCGTTTATTAGCAGATTTGAATAAAAATCATCCAGGTTTGAAAATCAGACTTCATGCTGCTGGTAATACTGCTGAAAGAAAATTCCAATCTTGGATTGGTGGGTCCGTTTTGTCAAGTTTGGGTACTTTCCATCAATTATGGGTTAGTAAAAAGGAGCTGGAAGAAGTTGGTGTTGAAAAATTGTTATCAGAAAGATTTAGATAAAGATTATGTACAGTAAGTTTTGCTTTTTTTGTTTTTGTTTAGCTACACTAAAATGATTTTTCTAAAATAATTTATCCTTGTTAAATTCGTAAGCCACTCATGTTCTGAAACATCACTTTGTTATCACGTACTCTTATTGTTCAAAGTCCCGTTCTTTATAGCTTCTTGTGTACATGATATCATTGCATTTTGACGATCACCCAGATACCTACTTTTGTTCAAGAATTCTAATTTTTGTTTGACAATCTCTAAAGGTTCCTCAATTTCAAACAATTTACTCAAGTTCTCCACTGCATCTGAAAGGCCGGCTTGAATAGACTCGAAAAGATCCAAAAAGTTGTTACGATCACAGTAATAAGCAAATGCATAAGACCATTTCAACACTTTTCTAGCCTTCAATAAAGTTTCTGCACTTTCAACCAAAAATTGGGCTTCAATCCATGAGATGCCTGATGTTTCTTGCAATTCACGAACTTTATCCTCCACAAATTTGCATCTCTTGAAATCTTGATTAGTTGAAGCTTCATGAATTGCAAAAAGGTTATAATAATGTAAATATCTTTTTAATGATGTTTTGGATGCATTGGCCAAATTTGCCTTACTATTAATGTCTTTCTTCTGTTCCTCTGTTTGACTATTAAATCTGTTACACTGATAAAATGAAGATCCATGAGCTTTCCAATCACCCATACAAATCCAACAGAATTCATTGCCACATTTTTTACATGTCATATGGTTACAACCACCATTTTTCTCAATTGAAGAATCACACTTTGGACATTGTTTAGTATTAGACATAATCCAATTAACAGTTTCTGAATCATCTTTACATTTGGTGATCCATTCTTTTGTAATTTGACATGGTGTTGGATTGTGATTCTCAAAATTACAAGCAATGCAAAATTGATGTCCATGGTTACATGTGGCAACTGGAACTTGTTGATTTTTAACAATATTCGGTATATCCGACAAGTTTAAAACTTCAACAACACTATCACAATCTGGAGCTGGACACCATTTGAAAGCTTTGTGTCTTTCAACCCATTCCCTGATGGAGCTTTCAATCAACTTAAATGATTCACCTTCTCCACCAATAAACTCTAGATCATGGGAATCTAAAGCAACATCACAATCGGGACACTTGATAACTTTGCCTGATGATGTTTTATCCTTCACATAACGTCTATAACAGTCCATACAATATCCATGGCCACATGATAACTGATAACTATCATCCTTATCCTCACAACAAATAAAACAACCAAAATCATGTTGAGGATATTTCTTATATAGGGAAGTGTGACTTTTAGAGCCACCATCCACAACACCAGCGTTTGCCTTTACACGCTCTGGATCATCCATGTATTCCTCCATAAGCCTTTCAGAGTTCCACGAGTAAAACTGTAGTAAAATCAGAGCTTCGTCATCTGTTAATTGCAATACATCAGATATATTTTTTGTTTGAGCTCCCAGTTTCTGAGCTAGTTCCTTTGTTGTATGATATTTGAACTGAACAAGGGGTATTTTCTCCTTTAATGATTCCTCAGGTTTAAATTCATCGCCATCTCCACCTCCATTATGAAGTGCCACTTCTTCATCCTCGTCATCTTCATCAAATGAAAAATCAGAAACTCCAGGACTACCACCAAAGTCATCATCTTCTTCGTCTTCATATTCAAATCCTAATGATTCCTCTGGTTCACTTTCAATCATCTTCTTTGGAGAATCAATCTTTATTCTCTTTGCGTCTGCGCTACTGGCGGCTGCTTCTATCTTCTTGTTCTTCTTGACTTCTTTTGGTATCCAAACCTCAACCGATGGGATTGATGATTCAGCCTTTTCACGCAGTCTAGCACTTCTTCTTGTCATATAGGTTATAGGGTATATTTTAAGCTGAACAAACACACAGACCTCACAATGTTCTTATATAGATAGTGTGACTGTACTGACTTTTCTGTTTGTTCGCATGAACTAATAATTAGTTGAAAATTTGGACAAGGTGTTTGAAATTTGAAATGAGCACAATTTTATGGTACTATTGTTGAAATCCAGTCTAGCTTTTGTTCTCAAGTTTCTTTGTTAACTCATAACATTAACACAACAAGTCTAGATTTTACACTCCGTGTCTAAACTTTGATAGCTCACAAAATCGCGCTCAATATTACGACACGAGAGATTCTTACGTCAGCGCTGACTACGCACAATAGATAATAATGTCACGACTCAAAATGACAGAATGCTCTTTAAAGGTCTTCTAGTCTATCTAAAGCTGCTTTGATTTTCATGGAAACTCTAGTACTTAGTTCATAATCATCTGAGTATGCCTGTGCTCGTTTCAGCCATTCTTTAGATTCCTCTAACCCATTAATTCCAGATTCTTTCCAGACAAATAATGCCTTTTCATACAATGCAGTTGGGTATAACCATGGATCATCAGTGTGTCTAATGAATCTATAATCAGGTTCTCTAGGATCATCAAGTTCAATAATGTATTTCAAGACTTTTTTATCTATCAATTCATCACCTTTTGAAAATTCACCTAATCTTCTTAATGTGATTGACTGTAACAAATTACGAATCATTGATTGGTTTTGAATTTCAGGAACTTTAGCATGTTCAGAAACACTATAATCCAATAATTTTGTGGCAATTTGTAAATGTTCTTCTGGCATTCTATTATAACCGTTCCAAAAATATGCCAATTCATGAACAGGTGAAGTACCAATAGCATCAATGAAATCAACTTTATAAGTCTGTGCAGTCTGTTCAAATTGTGTTATTTTTCTGATCAAAAATTTGTCAAAGGGCATTTGTTTACCATTAATTTTCCCACTTTTACTATATTGTGGAGCTTCCAAAATTAACTGTTCCGCTTTCTTTCTAAAGTAACCTTCACGTTTCAATTCTTCTTTATCAGTAATTATACCCATTTTGCACATACGATATAATTCCAAATAACAACAACCAGCACAATAAGTGTAAAGCCCAGGAGACCAACCATTAATGTCAACTAATGTTTTCAAATCTTGTGCTGCTCTTTCATATTTGTGCAAAAAGATCAAAATCATAGTTCTATCGAAAACTAGTAAAGCTTCAACTTGTCTCATTTCAATCTTTCTATCAAGACTATCCATAAGGTCCAATGCTTCCTCTAAACGGCCTCTTGAAGCCAACATACGTGATTCTTGTAGCAACCATAATGCAGAATGTGGAAATAATGCTCTAGCGTAAAGTAATGCATCCTCCAGTTTTTTACCAGGGTGTAATAGAGTTGGTTTCCCAACTCCTTGGAATGCGAATGATTCAGATCTCATTCGTTTTTGACTTAGGGTTTTCTGTAGTGATAATTTTTGTTCTGAATGAGTTGTTGAAGTTGTTGATTTAGTACGTGATAGATCTGGAATATCAAAATCAGCATCAGTGAATTGGAAGGGACCATCATAAAACACCAAAAGGGCCAATAATCCAATACAACCATGAACATTTCTCCCTTCAACTGATTTCCAAATCATTTTAAGTCCATTTTCTCTGGAACCTCTGAAACCAACAACTGATAAAACTTTTCCAATCGCTGGTGGGATCAATGAAAGCACTAATTGCAAAATACCAAAACATAAATTAGCACCAGAGATTATAAATTCATCAACTGTGGATTGAGATTCATCAATGGCTCTTTGTTCAGCTGTGGAGTTGGAGTCAGAATCAACAGTTTCTGATGCTTCTTTATTATACCCTAATTCCGATCTTAGTCTATCTGTAGCTGGTGTATTACCGATATGAGCACCGTTTAATCTAAGTGATCTCATTCTTTGAATATTTTCAGCAAATCCTGTTATCTTGGTATCTTTTAATTGTTCGGTGCTTAATGAAAATGGAATGTCTGCAAAGACACTGCTTGTATCAGAGTTAATGGTTGATGAGCTTTGATTAGGAATATTGTTTAAGTCACCTTCTTTTTGTTTTTGAAGTTTCTGACGAGCTTCATATTCTCGTATGAGTACAAACACTTCATCTAATGTATGATAAGCTTTTCTCAACTTGTATAAAGCTTTGGCACTTTCAATCATACTTTCTGATAATAACATAATTAAGGCGTTCAACAAATTAGCTTCAGCATAAGTGACAGCATACTCAGTACCTGGTGGGAAATTTGCAGAAGTTTTCAATTTCATCTTTTGGTATTTCGAACGATCTCTATGTGATAAAGTTTCAGCTTTTGTTAAAATTTCACCAGCTTTCTTCATAACTTCAGGTTCAAAGCCTAAAGTTGCTTCTAAAAACTTGATAACACCATTTGCTAGCACTTTGATTGTACAATTTGGGTCGTCTTCAATCAAATGAAGTCCTTCTTTGGTACGATCATCTAATAAGTAATCCATTGATTGTAAAGCAAGTTCGAAATCATGAGCTTGTTGTAAAATTAACGGCGTGGCTTCATCTTGCGACAAAGTTTCTTGCCTTCTGAAACCAAGAGCACGTAGCATTTTTGTGATGATTTAATCCTTATGATGAAGTTGGTTCAAGAATAGAATTTGCTGTATTTGATTTATACTTGATGTTGAATTTTTAGCGTCTCTCCTATCTTGCCAAAAGAAATGTATGGGCTATAGTGGGAATGAACAAAAAATACTCCAGTGAAGCAAAGATGGAAAAAGGGGGAATGAGTTTATGGCTGAAAAGTGGATTGTTGAAATATTCCTGAGTCTTGTTCTGTCAGTGCTCTAGTGCTTTAGCAAGTTGATATCTGAATTCTCTGGATCAATTACGTTGCCATACAGTTCCGAGAGCTCAAGCATTTTCTCTGATTGTGGTTCATCGCCAGCTTCCTATCCAAGCGAAAATCTGAAACTTGACGTGAACAAATTCGCGAAACCAAAGATTTATCAATATTAGACTGGCTAAGAGATAGGACTACAAGATAATGGGTAACTAGTGGTATAGAAATGTTTATTATATAATACAATTCCAGGGGGGTAGAGGACAATGAAATCCTGGTTTCAAGAACTTTATCTGTCGTCTGACCTGATTAATTTCATTTTGGTGCCTGTAATCTAGAAATCTCGCTCTCCCAGCTATATCTTTCAAGGGCTTCAAGAACCACCTTGAAATCTTCCTCGCTGACCCCAATCCTCTCCCACATGTTGATACCCATTGATTCTCTTTCTCTGCTGAAACCAATGATAACTTCAATCGCTTCTAAAAGATCCATGGGCGTTTCTTCAAATTCCCCTAGAAATTGAGCCACCCTTTGATTGTTCTGCAAAATATCATCTTGCTCATCTGAGGTTGTTGAAGAAAGCGAACTTTGTGATTCTGTGTCATCCTCTTCCTTGATGGATCTTCTTTTATGTACCTCCTCTTGATTGGTACTTCTCGAAGTACTTGTAAATGTTCTCTTTGATTGTCTGCTATTTTCTTGATCAGAGTGTGGTAGTTGAAGTCCCATGGTGATATTTACTTTGCTAATTATGAAATTAATGGAATCAATCCAGCTGAAATCACTAAATGTTAAAAGGTAGTCAAGTGTGTTTAATGAAAGGATGAAGCGACATCTTACGCATATGCCATGAAAATTAAGGCACATCATTACACCACTTCGCGGAGCAAGTTTATCTAATCTGATAAGACGTGTAATGTTTTTGCAAAATAAACATAAATTATCATTACCTATTACACTAACTATTATAATATCTATCACTTTCTCTTCTTTGGCTTTATAACAACATTAACCCCCAGTTGACTAACACTATTCCAAACTGAATTATCTAACTGCTTTGGTAATTTTCTCCCATAAAGACATTGATCAACTAACCACATCCCAATAATGAATGATTTCCTCTCAATCGTACCATCTTTCCTAGTATCAACCAGTTCCCATACCTGTCTTAGTAGATCTGGTGGTAGTCTACTTCTTGACCAAAGATCTCTAACAACCAAATTCAACATCAAGCTCGTTTCCTGCATTGGTGATTGTTCAGTCTTTGTGGACAGCATTGATGCTTTCAATGCGACATTTTCTGATTCTTGTTCTTCAGCACCTTGTTTCAACGTTGCGGGATCAACTAAATTCATATATAAACCTTTATTGGCAACCCAAACACCATCATATCTTTTTCTTTCTTGTTCTGTGATGTATTCTCTATCATTATGATGTTTCCATGGTTTATCCTCATTGAACACTGATTTTTTCTTCTCTTTTCTCATTGTTGTTCTGAAATGTCCAATTTTTGGCTCTTCATTATCATTTGAAAGATATGATGTAGGATTCGCAGCAGCTGTAACTTTCATACCTTTTTTGAAAATATTTTTGGCATTTTTACGAAATCCATGATGATGACGATGTCTTCTTCTCAATTCTTGAGCCTCAACTGATAATGGATATTGTGGTAATGGATCATCATCATCGTCATCTTCCTCACCGTCAAGCCCACTATTTAAAACACTATCAGTGTCGTATTGGTTCAAATAAGGAGAGCCTGGAGGTGGTTTTCTTTTTGGTGATGTATTTCTTCTACTCATTGGAGGTGCAGGGTTTGGTAATAATGAAGAACTGCTACCAAGATGCATATTTTGAGCTGGTTGTAAAGGTGGAATATCTGATGGTGGTGGTTTCCTCATTGGTAAAGATGGTCTAGTTGACTGTTGCAGTTGAGACAAATCATATTTACTTGTTGGTGTCAATGGATCTAAAGATCTATCAATATTAAACTCAATTTGAGACTGTGGTAAGTCAGAGTCCGAATAATCACCCTCGTGATCATAATCATAATCATTAGGATCGGATTCATAATATTCATTTTCATGCTCATCAATCCTTGATGGAATTGTATCCAAAGCTAAATGTGAAGAAGAACCACCTGAACCTCTTTGGTATTTAGGTGTTGATAAATAATCAGAACCAGCTGAACTTGATCTTATGGAGGATCTATCATATCCATCAAAGTAATCCGAACCATTCTGATCAGAATCAAAATAAAACTTTGGCGGGTGTAATTGAGCTTCTGAAATACTAGCCACATCTGAAGTTGATCTATTAATAGTACCTTGGAAATTTGGTGGTTTCAATGAAAAAGGTGCAGAATCTAGAGAGTTTGAAGAACCCAATGAGATGGAAGGACTTGAAGGATAGACTTTATTGGTATGAGATGGATTTGGTGGCGATAGTAAATCAGCGGTTGAATTAGCAGCAGATTTAGCAGCAGCACTTGCAATTGCCTGAATGGAAGTTGCCGAAGGAACAGTATGATTTGGTGGTGTGGTTCTTCTTGATGTAGGCGCTGGTGATCGACTTCTAGCTCTTGTTAATTTTGGGGGTTCTTCATTCAATGATAAATTTTCAATATTAGCTTGAGCATTATGATTTTGATTAGTATTATTGTTCACAAGTTTTGGTGGTAATGGACTTTTCTTCACGTTAGGGTGAACAACAACTTTTGGTCTTGTAGCAGTAGGCACACCATTAACTGAGGTAGTTCTTCTCAAGCCAGCACTTGCATTTTTAGCAGCAGGTGTTGTTTGTTGACCAACAGCAGAATTGTTTGAGTTTTGAAATAATGAAGCAGCAGCCTGGGCAGCGATCAAAGATGATTGAGAAGGAGGGTTAGCGAGCGCATCATTGTTCTGGTTCTTCTTAAGCGTCGATACTTGATGGTGTGTATGTCTCCTTCCTAGTAAACCCATCTCCTTTAGGCAGCTTTCTTATCGTTTAGGAGATGACAAAAATATGAGAGTAAACACAAGTTTTCAGACTGTTCCACTTGGTAATCATCAAATTTTTTTTAGATTGTGGTATTTCTGAAATGTATGTTTAGTTGATTCTGAGTGTCTTATCCCTTGATTATGAGTTCTTCTTTGATGTCGTTGTTGTTTGGTGTTGTGTTGACACTTAAGAAAGCTTGCTCAGACTAATTTTTTTTTCCCTTCTGCTTGGGTACCTGAGATCTGGAAAACGTCAAAAATACACTCAAAATTTTTGTACCTTAACGAGAAACTTCTTTCGTAACGTCTTAAAGGCTGGTATTGGTTTAGACTTTAAGGGGCAGTGGCAGAGAACAATGGCGTAGCTATTGTAGACCCACCCAAAGTTATTTTTGGAGTCTTTGTGCGTGGTTGGTAGTTTTATAGTTGACATGAAGGGAAGAAGGCTCAGCTACAAGCTTATCAAATACGAAGATCAACCAAACAATTAAATTGAGAACACTACACACAAATTAAACCCAACCTTTTCTTTCTAACCAGCAAAAACATTATCATCAAAAGCACCTTGGAAATTCCCAGGTGGATCGTATTCACAAACCAAATATTGGCCAAAGTATGAACCACAATCTTTTACGGCACATCCAATATATTTTGTACTATTCCAAACCAATTGTGTGAAATGACCAGTACTTTCTCTAAATCCTGGATTATTGAAATCATATAGCTTCACTTCATCATACCATGCCTTTATAGCCGCACTTGTATTATAACCTAATGCTAAATTTTCGCCATATTTTGAATGTGAGTGGATTAGAGTCCCGTTACAATTATAGTTTGTAGCGTAGGACTCTGCAAAATTTGTCAGTTCTGAAGACCAAGTAAGAGGTTGTGCACTATGTTTTGACCTTTCATAATTGTGTAAATCAACAACCTGTGATGGGAATGATGATGGAGAGGAAGATGGATCTATATCAATAGTTGTTGTGGTAGTCCTCGTTATAGTCGTGGTGGTGGTGGGTTCATCTGTATGCTGTATCGTTGACCATCTCGTTATTAAAGTTGTATGGACTTCTGTTTGCACTTCTTGGATTGTATGAGTATTTGTTTGGTGTAATGTCACAGTCTTTGCTAGTAAAGGTGATACCAATAAAGAGTACCTTATCCACAACATCTCAAGTCACACTAGCTTTTGGAACTGATACTGATCAGCGGTAGCAGCACTAGCATTATCATAGGATCTAACATCTTTTATATCAACATTTTAGCACTTTTTGGTGATGCACTCATGTTGGATTCATCCATGTTTTAGATTTAGTTGAAGCATCACTTGCATGAATCTCGAACAAAAGTTGACACATAACTGTACGAACTGTCCATTGTCTCCTCCTATAACGTATTCTAGACCGTGATATCCTCTACCCTCTTAATTTTAGTGGCCATCTCTTGAATTAGCATACTTGTCGGCCATTTATGGCTGTTTGAAGGTTGAAAGTTGAAGTGTGATGAATTCGCGAAAAATGAAAAATGACAACGTCCACTTCGACTTCGACTTTGACAACGACTTCGACAACGCAAACTACATCAATCATTAACAAACTAAAGTGTGCATAACCTATGTATCAAAAAAGATTCCATATTGAAAAAAAAAACTTGTGTAACCTAAAGATAAAACCCAGACATGGCTTGAAGAAGCCATGTTCACCAGATAGCATAAAAGAAAAATAACATAATTGGAGAACATTGAATAAAACCCAAAATTCAAACGTTCAGAAGGTATAAAATGATTGAAAAAAAATGAAATTAATGGAAATAAAAAACAAAGAATCGGCTTTATTTCCTTTTTGTGATATGTGACATGAGAAAGAAAAGTTAATTGGTATAAGCTGTTTATTGGACATTTTGAGCATAACCACCAGCAACATTACCAGCTGGATCGTATGAACAAACAGTATATTGACCCCAATAACTACCACATTCTTTCTTAGCACAACCTAATTGGGTGGTTGATTTCCAAACAACTTGGGTGAAATGAGAAGCTGATGGAGAGTTTGAGTTATAGTCTGATTTTTCACCATACCAAGCATCAACAACACCTGAAGTTGAATAACCAAGACCCAAGTTTTCACCGTATGGACCACCTGAATGGGTCAAACCACCTGAACAGTCGTATTTATCAGCGTAATCTTGAGCATATTGTTCTAATTTTTTAGACCAAGATAATGGAGAAGCACCATCTTGAGAACGTTTATCATTGTGAGCTTTTAAGATTTCAGAAGCAAAGCTTGAATCAGTACCTTGAGATGGAGTTGATGATTGGGAAGTGGTTGATGAAGCTTGAGTTGAAGTTGATGAGGTTGAGGTTTGTTCTTGAGAAGTTGATGATGGTTGTAAAGTGGTGGTCTGTTTAGTTGATGATGGAGTTGGTTGTTGTTGAGAAGTTGATGAAACATCATCAATAGTGGAAACAACAGCTCTGTCAGCTTGGGATAGAGTTGATTCTTGTTGAGCAGTTTGAGATGAAGATGGAGCAGCATTACCAGTTGAAGTTGGTTTTGAAGCAGTTCTGGTGAAAGTGGTTGTTGAAGTTTGAGTATGGTCACCGCTGACTTCAACTAATTCAGAAACAACAACTTCATAAACATGGCCAACTTGAGGAGTAGCTGAGGAAGCTGCTTGTTCAATAGTTGAAGAAGTTGGTTGACCATTGTTGGCAGTAACTAAAACAACTGAAGTTTCAGTGACAACAGCTGGAGCTGAAAGGACTGAAGAGGCCAAAGATAATAAAGGTAAGACGAATGAGTATTTCATTGTAAATATAAGGATAGACTTGAGTTAGAAAGCTCTGAAAAAAAACACGGTAAACAAAAGGAGCGTGTCGTGAATTTGATAATGAATGTGGGTTGAGCTTTGTTGATTCAAAGGATTGAATTTAAAGAAAGACTGTGAAGTTTGGACCTTAAGGAAAGTGTGTGGGAAGACCTCTGTAGTAGATGATGATAGCTTTTGAAGAAAAGGAAAAAGAAGTGTGCAAAATGGTGAAACCAAGATGGAATTCTTGATGTTTTATAAATTCCTCGAAGATCAGATTTGGTTTTGGGAAATGTGTGCCTTTCAAAAAATGATTTTTCTTTTTCGTCGTTGTGCGTAGAGCTGCAGCCGCGACAAGCCCAGATCAGAAATTTGCAAACCAGCGCTAGTGAGATCAACATCATGTTTGCAATTAACTCAAAGGAGAATGCCAGAGGGCTACGCAGAGAGAGGGCTAGAAAGAAGGCTGTAGGCAGAGAGCTGTTTGGTGGATGGCATGAGCAACTTACACAAGCTGTGATGTTTATCTATGGTTTGTGCTCATGTTCTGTTAGTGTCAGAAGTAGTTGAGATCAGACAATCAGTCAACCTGGAAAAGTTCTAGATCAAGAGCTTTATCCTACAGCTTTTAACTAGGTAAGACAGCCAATGCTGCTCCAATTTCAACTTGTCTATGCAATTAATTTATCTTGCTCATAAAAAAACGCGTTCTTTGTATGGGTAAATAATAAAATAATCAATCAATTAAGCCCATGATGGGGGTTTTTCAGGTATCATCATCGAACTTTAACGGTCCAAAAGAAATATTTAGTGCACGCTTGAAACTTTAACAAGGAACGTTGTGCTTTTGAATAGAACCATAATTGAGATTGAGTACCCAGTGGCCACAGGCTCCACCGTATAAACTGTTGGGTTCCTCCATGAGGTGTGAAATAGTGAGCACAAAGTATCAGACGTTATCGGTATTGAAGGATCAATACTGAAAATGAACTACACATCTTTGTTCATAGACACAAAGTCAAGAACCCAGCAGCACCCCTATTAGACGATATATCCTTGAACAAGGTGAATAGAAGCTTCGAGGCAGCTCAGATATTCTTAATTCGTTGTTGTCAATGATTGAGCTTTTGAGGATGAAGTTGATGAAACGTTTCAATTTTCAAATCTGAACAAAGTAGTGTGTGTTCAAAGCTAAAAGTTTGTCGTATCCCAGTTCTTGAGATCTGGCTGAGATCCTGGTATGAATAGTGGGTAGTTTGATAAACCTTTGTAACTAGAGAGCCTCTGTATAAAGCTCTGATCCTTCATCGACTTTGTCGTCTTTTATCTTCATCTCTTCAACTTCATCTTGAAGTTTTCTCTTTCGGGTTTAATTAAACGCAGATTCTGGTTCTGCCTAAAATGACAACAGGCAGAAAGTCGCGAAGAAAAAAATTTCAAAATTTCAGGAACGAGCCTAGAGAAATTTCTCGAGGGAGCGCGTCCTACAGAAGGACCACGAGTTGAAACTAAGAACTACTATCCATAAATCTTTCTCCCTTTGTGAATTAATTCAAGTGTTTGAGTTGAGTTGTGCTTGTTGATTTGTTGCCTTAAGCCTTTACCCTCTTGTTTACCTCTTTCTTCATAGAGCCAAACCCTGTACTTCCCCTTGCACTAGATTTTCACTTTTTAAAGGCTTTTGAAAATCAGATCAACACTTTTTTAGGTGGAATTCTTGTTACCGGGCAACAAACCAAACACGATGAAAAACAAAATTAGTGCACGGATTAGGCAAGAGGTAAACAAAGAATCAGATCTGACAGGTAATTTTACAAGAACCAGCATCTTTTGTATAAGCGAAGTGTGGAAGACGTCTTCTCTTGCGTCGTTCTTTATCAAACAAGTAGAGCTACTTTATCAAGAGCCAGCATGTCAGAGTTTGGCGTTGGTGATTCGAAGAAGTTAATCATCTAGCTAATCAACAATGGCTGGTGTTTTTAGTTGAACAATTTGAGAACAAAGGGAAACATGGTGTTTTGAGGTCGGGGTCACAAGTTACAAGCTCAAATTGGTGCTGCTTGATACTAGCAACTGTTTACAAATTTCTCAAGTTAGATGAGTTAACTAGATGTTCTAGAGTTGTTGACCTGCTTTCGTTATGACATATGCTTTTGTTAGTATTATTCAAGCTCCTTGGTACTTGTTATGCCTTAGCATCATCCATATATTTGCTAACCCTTAGAAATCCACTTCAGCTTGATGGATTCAAGGCTAGACAAATGAGTTCTGTATAAAACATTTTTTAAACAAATCATACTGAAGAATGTTTCATCATGGCATCATCATATTGTCATGACAACAAAGGTGGAAACGTTGCACTAAAAAATTTAGTTATTAATCTAGATCTTTGAAAAATGGTTGAAAATTGAGCACCTCCGTCAAATTAGTTGGAAATTGGAAAAACCAAAGAAGAACTGGGAACTCATTAGCTTCAAGTCGGTATGGTTTGTCTATAAGGGACATTGGAATGGAATTAGTTGCTGAAACTGTTTTGCTACATATTTATTTCCAAAGAAATGGCTCACTAACATTCTTGCGTGCTCATGAGAATATCGTTTCAATTCATGAACTTTTCAAAACCAGTCTGGTGGACGTCATTGTCTGAATAGTGGGTCGTTGTAAACAAGAAAAGACTCTACAGGGTTTTCAACTTTTCAGATTGTGTTGATATGAAGAGTTTCAGTATTTTATGTTAATTTAGATTGACCAAATAACAGTCAGATTACAATTTCAGCTTTGAAACACAACACCAAATATTTTATTTGGTTCAATGTTTGCATTTATTAGTTGGATCAGCTTCACAATTTTGGTTAACTTTCATTAAACGGGTATTTGGTTAAACTATCGCCTCCAAGGGTTACAAATAGTAACTTTCTGCAGTTACTTTGATTATATTTGCTTGCTAACCTGGTTTTGTTTCAACATCTGGTTTTATTGAATAATTGTCTGAGTGCAGTTGAATAATATGACAATTACCTCGTGAAATACAGCAGTGCAACTTCTAAAATGACATTGATAATCAGCAATATTATATCTATAATTATAGATCATTTCCATACTTGTTATGGGTCTTTAGTCCAGCATGAATGTTTATGTGGACACAACACTTGTGCTTTGGAAAGGATTCCAGCTTTAAATGTGTTGAATTTTTTGTTTCAAATTTGCTCTAAAAGTTTCCAACTAACAAAATCATGATTAATATCACCAGGTACCATTATATTATTTATCCAAACATGGAGCTGCTCATGCTTGAATATTATAACTTTGCACGAGCTCTCGAGCAAGTGATCATGGATATTTAATTTTCACAAGTTTTGTCACTTGTGGAATTTTAACTAATGGTTTCACTTTTTTTCAATTGTTTGCTGAAAGGACAAGCTACTGCATTTGAACGGATTACTCCACGCACTAGCGAATATCACAAAAAATGATATTGCTCACAGCCATCTGGGTTTTTGGAGATTAGTTGATTACTATAGAAATTGATGAGTTAAGAAGTGAACTAGCATTTGAAATCACACTAGATACTATTTTGGCTAATCAATAATACGTTGGCAATTAAGTTGGGCTTTTGTTATCATACTTCTATAGCAGTAGGCTGCTATCAATAGCTGTACCTATTGTATCAACGATATAAAGAACAGCTAATATGAGCAGTTCTTTACTGGTCATCAGTAGCACACATCTCGTTCCAGATCAAGAAAACAAAAACGCTACAGCACTCGTGAAACCCCTTGTAGTCAATATCAAACGCATATATTCTATAGGCTGTCTTTCAAAGCAAATATTTTTGCGAAGAACGGCCTGAAACCCCTCTACCCTGAGCCTCTTCAGTACTAGCTACATCAGCAGCATCTGCATCAGACGTATTCCTTCTAGTAGACATATTGAGCTTTACTACAGATATTTAGTGTATCTCTGGTCCTTCAGACTATTGCAAGATTGATACTTCACAACAGACGACCTCAGTTCTCAGAACTGGCATAAGCCTGTATTCTTATACACTTCCAGAGCAGAAAATATCATCTTCACTAATCATCTCAATAATCTTCTCGTATGAGTACTTATCACCAACACTATACAATTAGTCTCATACTACCTGTCAAAGCAATTTTGCTAGCTTTTGTCGAATGCGTCATCAATCATTCATCCATGGTGAACTGGTTTTTTGAAACTTCCCTCTCGGAAACATATGTACACAAAATCCATCGCTAACAAAACAGCAATTAATTTATGACGGAGAACCTCAATGACAGCCAAAATAGGTACATCAATTCTTCTACGTTTCACCATCATTCCAATCTACTTATATTGATTCAATTCCTTCTAAATAATGAGCTCGCGGGCTCGTAACCCCAATATTGACCTGCACCTTCAAATCACCCTTCATCCTATTGTTACCGAAATATGGTAACCTGGCCGAGTGGTCTAAGGCGCCAGGTTAAGGTCCTGGTCTCTTCGGAGGCGCGAGTTCGAACCTCGCGGTTATCATATTTTTTTGAAACTTTTTTTTGCTGATTTTTGACTTGAAATGGGCTATTTTTCTTTTTTTTTGAGATAAGATAAACCAATTGCATGTAGGGCTTTCATCTGTAGTGCTGAAATGTGTATATTGATTGTTGTTGTGATGTTATTAGCTTGTGTTTTGAACAATAGTAAAACTCAGGCACCTTACGCCGAGAGTTGCAGCATTGTCAAAAAAGAAAACGAATCGTGAAAGCTGCAAAGTATCCTAACTTCATGAGCCTTTGAAGGGCAGCGCCCAGTGTCCACGATCTGATCAAAGAATTCTATAGATTTCTCTGAATTGATTGTTAATTGCGTGATTCAATATACTCAATAGCTAGATCTGTACCATATAATCATATGTTCTTATCCGTATATCGCCAATGGCTCAATGACTACAATAAGGTTTGATGGCTTCTTGGAAGATACAGTGTTGATCTAGCCTGTAATCCAAATGCCATGACCATAGTCTGGATATCAGCAGCCAGACAGCTACGTCCACATCCTCCAGCGTGCAGTATAAACTAGCTAATAAATGTACTAAGCTGTCATGATGAAGAGGCTTATCGATCAATTTGCGAAGCAAACTTTTGTCATCATCAACCTTAAAGTCTTTTTAATTTGATGGCTACAGATCAACTTTCAACGATATGTAGAATTATGAAGCGTTGACTAAAAGATACTGAGCCTGTGTTCGGGAGCACATAGTTTGTACTAGCATGTCTTGTAAAATTGTGACTATTCCTTGTTCCATGATCAAGACGTCAACGGATCAAGTTGAATACCACACCCAAAATAATCCCGATCACCGCCTTTGTTCTAGTTTTGTTTGGCGAGGCTATCTTGTATGTTGATTCTGGATGGGATGTCTCATGATTAATGAACAGTAATCATCCTCCAGGGACCAGTCGTGGTTTGCTCTGGGGTTGAGATTGAAGGAGACCGGTTTGTCCTGAAACAACAACTAGCTTCTAGTAATGTAGTACATTCATATCAAATAATAATATCGAAAGTGTTCTACAGACTACAACCATGTAGTTTAATTTGCGAAGAACTGCCAGAAACCTCTTGACCCTGAGATTCTTCAGCAGCAGCCACATTAGCAGCATCAGCAGCAGAAGTAGTAGAAGCGACAGCCGTGTCCTGTTGACGTGGATGATTGATGTCTGACATAGCTGATGTAGTACCAGCTCTTCTTGAATTAGATGTACTTCTGGTTGACATATTGTATAGTTAACTTCTTACAGATATTTTGTGTATCTCTGGTCCTTCTGACTATTGCAAGATAGTTCACAACAGACGACCTCAGTTCTCAGAACTGGAATTAGCCTGTATTCTTATACACTTCCTGGAGCTGAAATTATCATCTTAACTAATCATTTCATCTGTGAACCTAGAACTAAAAGCTAACCAAACCTAAAACCAATAGCTGTTCAATCAAGTCAGACAAGCCAGCTATATACATGAGTCCAGACTTCATATAGATGTTCTCTTTAGCCGCTTATAAAGCATCAAACAAGCTCATGGAGTAGTTCTCCTATCAACCAACTTATATACCAACAGCGATGTTCTCATATCAGTCAAAGCATAATTCATTGACACATTTGAATTCTGGACCTGTGAGTTGATGAATGATTATGTGATGAGTGTTAAAGTTGTAAAATCCTTAATCGATGAGCAACAATTACGATTGTGTACCTGTACATCGACTGTACATCAGACTTTCAAACTCAATTGAAGTGTAAACAAGCCTATCTCGGTTCACAGACTCAAGATGAAAAGTTTAAAACATGTACCGGTATCCAGAATTACACACAACATAAAGAAGGTTAGTTGGTCGAGGAATATTTAATACCCATGTGGTGATCACTTTATCATGTTGTAATTGTGGTACCGTAATTAACATTGCTACACGTTTGCAGACGTGCAAGGTAAAAAAGAAAGAAATATTCACAATCTGGGTTTCTGTATCCGCGATCTAGATAATTCTTTGTAGTCTTATCTCTGTAATGAATCAATTATTGCGCGTTGAGCACCTAATTGAAAGACGTCAAAAGGCAAAATGTATGTATGATGTTTGTGACAGATCTTGAATCAGACAAGATAAACTGAATGCTACACTGGTTAAATGAAGAACTTTAAAAATCTCTCAGAACAATTGAATGATATGTAATACAATCTAAATTAGGCTTGGACAATCGTTAGCAATTGTGGATAAAAAAAAGGTACTGTGATGGAAAAAGCGTTGATCTAGGCTATCTTAGAATCAGATTATTAGTTTTCTTCCCTTGAAAATTCTCAGATAATGTAGATAAGTTTGTAATTGGTTGAACATCATATAAAAGAGTCCTAGATCAAATATAACATCATTACTGATCACTCACCATTCAATAATAACACGTTATTTCTTGATGTTTATAATTGTAAAGGTTAAAAAAAGTTCGAAAAGAAACAAATTTTTTTTGCACAAGCGTTCTTTGGCGGGTGACTGCCTCCATGTGACAGAAAAAAGCGTGCGCGTAGCAGAGAAAAAGACAAAGGAGAAAGGGCACATAAAAATAAAATAGATACAATTTTCAAACAAGAGACCAACTTTATATAAACAAGTTGGAATTTCCCTTTGATTTGAATTAACAATAAAGATGACGATGATGTTGGAAATACTCTCAAAGCTCATAAGCATCTCACACACCATGATCTATTACACCATTTCCCTAATACAATACATCTCAGTATGTCACCTTATACCAGGTTGCGCACATGTGATTATACTAACAACAAGCTCTTTAGTTGATAATAGCATTTTCCATTATAACTCCAGTCATATTGTTGCTTGCCTATGACTTTGCATTATATATCGCCAGAATACTGAATGTATACAAGTATTCCAGATGGTTTGTTAAAGGTCTCTTGAACCTGAAGGTTAATAAGGAAGAAGAGGAACAGAGTCATAGTTGTAAACAACAGGTTTTCGATGATGCTAAAGTAAGATTCACTACAGGATCCGTACATAAGGAACAACAAACAAGAGTGATTTATGATAATGTTGTATCTCATTAAAAAAGGGTTAAAAATTATGGAAAATAGGGGAATCATATGGAGATGATTTTACAAGATTAGAGAAAAGAAAGGTATTATTTATTGGAAAGAATGTGTGATTTATTGGATTATTGCTAATTTGAGTGTTTTTATTTATTATTATTATTATTATTGTGCTATTGTGGGATTTATTGGTCAGGCTGTACGCCTATTTGTTTTTTTTACTATATTCAAGAAGTTTTTTTGCTAGGGTTTATGAAAAGAGAAAAGATTATAAAGCTATATTACTATAAACTAAGGATGTGCTATTCATTTATTTAACGATTGCTAAGAAAGTTGTCAGATCTGGTATCTATAACGAAATTAAAAAAAAAGGGGGTGGGATTATTTACAAAAGTCATATTTGAAGGAGAAAAAGCAGCATCGTTTTTTATATATTGATATTCTATAGGCTTATGAATGTCATTTTAAAGTCATTATTATATCCCCTGGACTATGTAGATTTCTATCCATTCTTTCCATATGATTTCAAAAGCCCATACACATGCAAAATTGGTATCATGCCTTCGCGAATTGAAACTATGTAATCACTGATGTGTCGTGTACCGTTTCTTCATTTTTTCATCATCGAATTCGACAAAAAAAGATGTAAAGAAATCAACTGCAAAGTCAGTTTCCATCAAGAGCTTTTGTTTCAAAATTAATTAGAAAAGAATAAAAATGTCTTCAGTATACGCTAGACCAGGTGCTTCTGCTGCTCCAAAAAAATCTGAAAAAGAATCTATCTATTCAAAGATTGTCAATAACCCAAGTTTCCCAATCATTTTCAACTTAGGTTTATTTGCTGTATGTTGATTATTTGAAATTTATTTACATGAATGACAGTTAATCATTCCCATTAATATATCTTTAATGTATTTGAACTTGTTCACTAACATTCTACAATAGGCCGGTATTGCTTTCATTCAAAGTCCAATCATGGATGCTATGGCTCCTCAGTAAGTTTAAACCCATGTATTATAGATTCAAAGAATACTAACATTTTACCAAGATTATAAGTTTGATAATTGGTAATGAAATATCTGTACATAATGAATATAAATTGCTTATGAGAAGTTTGTGTTTTCTCAAAGGGAAAGAAGTAGTCTAGTTACAACGAAATTATCAAAGAATATCATATTATTTAAAGGAAAATTGGACAAAAAACACACACAAAACAAAAAAAAGTGGTAAAAGGAGACATTATTATAAATTAATCACCCACGCAAATTATTTGGAATAAACATATTGATTCATAGCTCATCTCAGACTAAAAGGATACAAAATAAATATAAAAAAAAACAGTAAAAAAGCACAGAAAACCGACACTCAAAGAACAACAATACCCTTAAAAAGGTGATGAAATTCCAAAGTGCTTGCCTCTAAATTAATTGACCCTCCTTTTTTTTCTTCTTTCTTTCTTCAAATTCTAATGAGATAAAATGCTAATCTATCATGATGATACCGCAATGTAAACAGCGTGTAAAATAGCTGGGAACCAAATAAAGACTATTGGAATGTGTTAGTATCATACAACTTTCTCTTCCCAAACCAGAGAAGGGTTAATGACGATAATGAACCTTCAGTTAATCACCACCCGCCTTCTCTCATCCAATCAAAACAAAATACTTACTACATAACACAATGTTGATTAATAGATCTCTACCGGCACCTCTTGCTAAAAAGACAGATAATGGTGGTAAGATGATAGCTTTTCCGTGATGTTAGTAATTCATAACATTCTTCTCATGAACCCAAAAAACAAACAGAACCCTTATCACACACTAAACAGCCAGTCTTCTTTAGACAATGATGATAATAAGCGCTCTGGGATATACAATACTCACCGATGATAACGTTGATAACTTTAGTGGAGTCGACCATTTTGGAATAATTGATGGAATTGAGTCTTGTTTTGTTAAACTGTTGTTGTTGAAGATTGTTTTTTTAGTTTAAAAAGGATGGTTTTTTTTGTTTTTTTTTAATACAGCCTGTTTTACCAATTAGTCTCGGAATTTACAATAGTGCCCGAGGCCTTTGGAATGATCATTTGAACCAAGAATTGATGATGAATTGAATTGACTGGAATGGGCATAAGTAATTTTATCATGTGATTCAATGGCTTTAATAATATTAGATGTCCCTCTGGATTACAATTTTCGTAGTTCTGTTGTTTAACCATATAACTGATTTTGAACTAATGTATGAACTTATTATAACGAATATCAATAATTGGAAATCTGTCCCGACTTCTATATCAATATCTTATCTAACTTAATTAACTCTGTAAGGAAGGAAAATGGTTATAAGGTAATACAATGTAATAATTCAAAAATCTAGTTAATCTTGCGAAGAACGGCCTGAAACCTCTCTATACACTTCCTGAGCAGAAAATATCATCTTCACTAATCATCTCAATAATCTTCTCGTATGAGGACTTATCACCAACACTATACAAATAGTCTCATACTACCTTTCAACCCAAATCTTTTTCTAAACATAGGTATTTACGTTAATCAAATTTTCACTTTTGTTGACCATTCAACCAATTATGCTCGAATTTCAAAATCTCCAATAACTGGGTAACCCATTATTTACCTCATCAGTTCGAAGCGGTCACGTACTTGACACAAAAATCTACGTTCGATGTTTTCTTTCGAACATTTCAGTTTTTAGCAAGTTAGAATTAACAACAACAAGGTCCCAAAAGATATTATAAAACCCGTCCACACAGAATACAAGGTTCAATAGACTCATCAGTATAGATTACCAATATCATTCTAGCGTTTGTGGCATCTGACACTAACTTAACAGATTATCAATTATGAATAAAAGCAAAGAAGAATTTGGGAAAGTGCTTGAGAAGTTTCTCAAGGATGACAGAAAGCTATATGATATTGATTACAGGGAATATCTTAAGGAGTTTGGTTACATGGATGATTCTTCAAAGTCTATTATATCCTGCTTTAAAAAAGTCATTTCGTTCTATCCTAGGGTTTGGGGGGACAGCTGCTTGTCACCAGAAGAGCAAGAAACCTTCTGGAAGTTCTACTTCCTTTTCCCATTTAACCCACTATCATTAGCTCGTGATTTTGAACAAAAGAGTACAACTTTCAGTGACGGTTCAACGAATAAAATTACAAGTTTATTTCTGTCTAACCACTTAGGCTATAAAATTGAGGAAGTTGTTCACAGTGATGAATTGAAAGAGATGTTTGATGAATTTTTCGTGAGACTTACATCAAAATGTAAAGAATCTGGGTCAACTCCTGATCTTTACGATGAAACCAATTCATTAACCGGTTCTTTAATTACTGGTTGCTATGCTGGTCGTGTGCACACTTCCGAAGCTCTAGCAAAAGATATTTTTAGGTCAATTTATGCTAGACCTTTATCCAGTTTGATGCGTTATTGTTTTGGTAACCAAACCATGGAGCTCCAGGAACATCAAATAAAAATAGAAGGACTTCCTAATATCAGCAGCGATTACGCAATCTGTGATAATCCAAATGATATTTTATTAATAATTGAGATCAAATCTTACAACATTCAGGAGTTTGTACAGTTGATGATTAGACCACCTTCTAATAATGAGAGACATCAAGCAACAAAAGATAAGGTAAGAAGAATATTACATCAATGCTTTGCGTATATGCTAGCTAGTAGCTGTGAATTCGGTTTCCTCTATGATGGATTTAATTTTTTAGAACTAACGTTCGATTATAAAAAATTGGCTGGTATTGTTGAAAATGATGAACTTAGTATCCATTCAAGAGACTCAAGCGAGGAACAGACGATCCCTTTGAAAATAAATTATTTTACAACTGGGAGCACAAATCCTGGAGAATTAAACTCCGTAATGAGGCTATGTGCCAGACTTTATTCTATTTTGAAACAAAAAGAACTTGGTAATTTGGAACGGACCAGAGCTTTTATAAAGTATTACCAAAACATTTTAAAAATGTCACCAGAAGAAGTTGCCAAAGAAATCAAAAATAGAGCTGAGATTTATTATGGTAAGCATCAATTGGATAATTTTGATGAATTAGAATTAGTTGGAAGTTGTCGAAAACTCCAAGTCGGGTTCCAATGCAATTCCCAAGTTATTGAAACCACAATAGATCAATTAAAATGCTTGATCAATCCTGATACTTTACAAATGGTTGATGAAAATCATAAAGTGGTGATGAAAATATATGATCCAGTTAGAAGGTATTTTAGTGAAACGGATGAAATGCTTGAGAACTACAAAATTCTTGAAACTCTTCAAGAAGCAAAATCCAATGAACTTCTCATATATCAGAAAATCAAAGAATACAATGAAAAGTTAAAGGATGATTCATCAAATATTATAAATGCTCCTATGATTTACAAACACGGAAATATAAAGCTGACATTGGTCCTTGATGGAAAGGTGGATTTTTTCTCCGGTGGTTATATCATAATGGATTCATTGAATGGGAAACCAAATACAGAAGAACATTTTGAACAGGGTGAAAAGCAACTTGGGTTATTGCACAGTATTGGGCTATCACATGGTGATATTAAAATGTCAAATGTTTTCTATGGTAATGATATATTCACATTTATTGATTATGGGTTTTCACATTCTGTTAAAACCAATGCAAGTGGATCTAAAGGTTTATATTCTGGTGATTTTCGAGAATTCAAAAGACAAGATCTATATGATTTGGAAGAGCTTAAAAATAAAACATTATTGCAATTACTTGATCAATCGGAAAATTGAATAAGAAATATGTCAAACTGTCTATTTGTATCTAAATTTCAATATAGCTGCAATACCTAATTTGTTGTAGGAATCCCTGGCTAACAAAGTGTTGAGGTACTAAAGTCACAATCATTATTGATTAATGAATGTTAAATTGTACAGCTAATCACATAATTTGTGGCTACAATATAACCAGTGAACTAACAGATGGGTAAACATTCAAATGGACTTTTTAAATTCTAGTTGACTTCGTTTCTCTACAGATCCATTAAATTAATTCACTTATATTTCCCTCATTTCAAAACTTTTTTAACAATTTTTTCAACTTCTTCCCAATCATCAGTTGGAACTCTTGTTAATTCTATATCACCAAAATATGATCTAATAGCCATCAATTGTTCATAAGATTTCTTATTATGAACAAATGAAATTGCCACACCGACTCTACCAAATCTACCTGTTCTACCAATTCTATGCAAATAAGTTGAAGGATCAGGTCTACCTTCTCTATCAGTTGGTAAATCATAATTAACAACCATGGAAACACTTGGAATGTCAATACCTCTTGATAAAACATTAGTTGTAATTAAAACTTTTGAACGACCAAATCTAAAATCATCAATTAATTTATCACGATCACTTGTTTCTAAATCACTATGTAAAATAGAAACTTGATGACCTTCATCTTTTAATTTCTTATATAAAACATTTGCAGTTTGCTTTTTAGCAACAAATATAATTGATGAACCAATTGTTAATAATCCATATAATTCATTTAAAACTTCAAATTTATGATCTTCATCATTACAATCCATATATAATTGTTTAATAGCATCAACATTTAATTCTTCTTGTTTCAATGTCAATTGATTAGCATTTGGAACGAATTTTTCAGCATATTTTCTGACTTGATCAGGGAATGTAGCACTAAATATAACTAATTGTGTAGTTTTAGGTAAAAATTTCTTTACACGAACACATTGATCACCTAAACCTTGTTGATCCAACATATTATCAGCTTCATCTAAAACAAACACAGCAAGTTTTGAAACATCAATTTGTTTACGACGAATAAAATCTAATACTGTACCAGGGGTACCAACTAGAATATTTGCGTTAATTTTGGCATTTCTTTCAACAACATTTGGTACAATCAATTGTGTGGTGATTCCTGTATATTTACCCATTGTTTCCACAACGTCCAATGTCTGTCTTGCTAATTCTCTTGCAGGTGCTAAACAAATTGCTTGAACACCATTTATTGAAGGATCAACTCTTGATAACATTGTTAATGAAAATGCTGCAGTTTTACCGGTACCTGATTGAGATTGGCCAATCATATTTCTTGGAGGGTTTGATATTAATAAAGGTAATGCCTTTTCTTGGATCTTGGAAGGTTTTTGATACTTCATTGCGTATAAACCTTTTAGTAATTCTTTTGACAATCCTAATTCTTCAAATGATTTAATTGAATATAATGGAGAATTTGGATCAGCTTGTAAATCTGCCAGTTTGACTTTAACTTCATAGGTGGATTTGATTAAATTTGAGTCTGGTTCTTCATCTTTCGGAGCTTCTGATTCTTTAGCTTCTTCTTTCACTTCTTCAACTTTTGTTTCTTCTTTCTTTGGTTCTTCAACTTTTGGTTTTGATTCAGCTTCTTCTTGTGCAGCTTGTTCTTTAGCTTGAGCTTTGATTGTCAAAGATGACAACAAGTCAGCAGCATCTGATGTTTCTCTTTTCTCAGACATGATTCTTATTAAATGATTGTGATTGATCAAAGAGATCTTTGAATTCTGTTGATGTTTTGATCTTGATCTTGATCTTTTCAAGATAATGTTTATTTGACATTTTTCTCGAAAAAAAAATTAAGGTGGTCAACACCGGGTAAGTTTTGAGATTTTGGCCGTGGAGTGTAAAAAGATAAATAATTAAAAACTTTGTGAGGTAAGTGGTATTGAAATTGTTGGTATTATATTAATGGAAATTCAGCTATCCGATTGTATTACTTTTTTTTGTTTTAAGTGCATATTGAATATCATGAGTTTTTGAAATAGTTGGGTAATATATTGCTACATAAAATTCAAAATACCAAATATTCGAATTTGAAATTTTTTTGAAAATGCTTTATTTTACTTTAAAAAATATATTATCAGATAATTGACTAGAAAAGATTCAATACTGCGTTAATTTATTCACTTTTATCGTTTAAATTGTACGTTTGATTCAATAAGTTAATAACGTCCATAGTAAATATTTCGGCAAGGGCACTTCGAATTGATTTAGGTTACTACGTTGTAAAGTTCTCCTTTTTAATTCGAATAAACTGGTATAAGTGAACCATTTCTTGACAAAAGTTGGTGCTCTACTCTTACTCTGCTCAATTATAAACTCGGTCTTTTGTGGAACAAGCAGCACGGTTGTTGGAAATGATTTGATGTTTGTAATCCGCAGTTAATTACACTGAAGAGACCTAGAGTCACTACGGCCGAATAATCTAAACAATGCCTACATTGATGCATGATTTATACTGACCATGTTCTAAAGGGGGTGTATTGTTCCAGCTGAAGAGCATGGTGTGATAATTCTGGTTACAATTAAGGTCAACCTTTTTCTCAATTGTGTCTGAGTATAGCCTTGGAGAAGCACTGATGTATTATTAGAGCTGTAAAGAAGGATTCCACGATAAAGGAAGGATCTCAACGAATTCATGATACAAGATGCTAGGAATCCTTTAAAGCAAGGGCCCATGTCCACCTCTGCTTCTCACCAAAAGCAGCCATTATCGGGCCTGTTTTTTGGCCGTTGTTGCAGGGTGATCCGAAGCTTTGAACGTTCATGATCAGGTACAACTTTGGAAAGAATCATTGGAAAACTGCCTCTTAAAAAACCAGATCAATCTGAACTAGTCTATCAATCGACTGTAACTAATCTTTATCTTCCCTTTCTATCCAACCACACTATTGTTCAGCTTCGCCAGCTGATCTAAAAAGTGTTGATCTTTGGATCGTCTTCAGCCTCTTTTCCTGACGCATTGGGAAGCACAGAAGAACAAGCTGAGCCAATGGAAAACAAGCATTCTTGAATCTCCACCACCGTAAAGAGTCAAGACATGCAAATACACACAACATGGGTTCTGGAACATGGTACTACTTGGCTGTATACCGTCAGCAAATTGACTATCTTATACCGATGGTCTTGTTGTAAAATGAATATCTTGTTCTCGTATTTAAAGGACCCTTTTGACACCACTTCCCACTGTTGCAAATAATTTGAGGTACCAACAGGGAACCAACCATGACTGACTTTACAAGAACGCTAGACTTCACTGACTTGCCAGATGTGCTGATAGAGAAAGTTGTACAAGAGCTGGACTCAAATGATATCATCAAGTTGCTCTCCAATTCCAAAAAGGTACAAGATGAATTCAAGGGGAATTATCATATCGTTCATGATAATGCAGATGATTCAATATACAACAACCTTCCAAAAGATTTACACACAAATGTTATGGATAAAGTTGCAATTGAAAAATTGCTCAATTTCAAAGGTACATTACTATTAGAAGTTCACCAAATGGAACAATCTTGGCTTGAATTCTTTGATTTGATCAATGGTCTATCCGAACAAACAACTTGCCGTATCACAATTTATGGAGTTGAAACAATACCTTATGAATTACAAGAGCATTTCCATAGAGTTGTTAATCTTTCCGCACTGGATAAGGGCTTTATAAAATCAATCCATTTACCAGATATCACCATTTTACATTTCTTAATTTTACATTGGGATCCATCTATTTTCAAGGCTCCAAAATTGAATAGATTGATATTGGGTGATTGTAAACTTGTTGATCCAGGTTTTAAAATCAATTTCCCACAATTGGAAGAATTACATTTGGAAGAAGCTATAGGTAAAGGTTTAGAAATTTTTGAAATACCAAAGACTTTAAGTTTAAGAGACGCTTCAGATATAGTAAAGATTGAAAACCTGAAATCTCAAGACTTGAAATTTTTAAGAATTGAAGCATGTCCCAATTTAAACATTTTACAAAACTGTGAATTTCCAAATTTAAACCATTTTGAAATTTATGATACTCCATTAGATTATGTGACTGATTTGAAAGCACCAAATTTGATTAATATTGTTTTGGAATCCAGCTCAGCAATTTTAGCTTGGAATAAGATTGATGCTGTAAATTTAAAAGAGTTAACCATTTCTTGTGGTGCCCTAGAACAGTTTCAAAATTTTAATACTCCAAATATTGAATTTGCTGAATTGAATCTTTCAGGTCAACCAATTCTTGAAAGTTATAAAGATTATGAAAGTCCATGTAATGCCTTGGAAAATGTCCGAATCATGATATTAACGTCATGTATACAAATATTGGAAGGTTTGAATTTGACAAAACTAGACCAATTATCACTACAGGATGAATTTTATCATAGACTCACCACCAAGACAAAATTCCCAGTTTTACAATCACTGAATCTTTGTCATAATGATTTAATCCAACAAGTCCCAAGTTTTGAAGCACCACAATTAGAAATGATTACCGTTATTGGTTCTTTCAACTTCATTAGCATAAACAACATCCCAGAAGCTTATCCATCTTTAAAACACCTCAAGATTGATAATTGTGCACTATCCACAATCACGGGCATTGATTTCCCAAATTTGGAAACATTGGATATTCAATCAGATGTACCAAACTTCACATTAACAAATTGTCATTTTGCCAATCTCAAACAATTAACAATAAGTCCAAAGGCAAATACTGGTATTTCCTTAGCTTATTATGATCATTTAATGAAGAGTGTTTTCCAATTCACTGCTCCTAAATTAGCACATTTGATGCTTTTAGATATGTTTATCAAGACACCTTTCAGTACTGTTGGATTCCCAATTTTAAAAGAATTGACAATTTTCCATGTTGAACAATTAGAATTAGTTGATTCTGAAATTTTAGAAGTTTTGGATCTTTCCAAAAATGAAGGGTTGGAAAAATTGGATATGGGTATCTTGCCTAATTTGATTGAATTTTATCCACCAAGAAGTATTGATTCATTTACTAAAAATGCCTTAGGATTGGAGAAAAATGGGATGGAAAAGGGTGTTGAGTCTAGTATTGTGGATACCACTTCTGAACTTCTTGAGCAACTAATGTTGAGATGATTGAAATTTTATAAACTAGTGGTTTTTTGGTTTATTTGTAGTTTGATCCAATCAAAATCAAGTTTTTCAAGCTTATCACATTCTGCCAAATCTCAGGTGTAATGGCCGGGCGAAAATTTAAAATGCTTACAAAAGATAATTATGTCACAAAACCCCATGTCTTTATTGGAGCAACGTATAAACAAGAGTGATGACTTTGAAGATGAGCTTGTCTGAGACGGAGGAATTGTATAAAAGCCTTGTTTGAAGATGGGTATTAATTGATACCTTGAGCTCCATTTTCATAGTTAAAGTACATCCGCCAAAGAATTAACAATCCATATAGCCAAAATGATGTTACAACAACAAGAACCATTAAACCTTTTAACATTACCTAATGAGATTTTCCAGCTAATTTTATATCAATTAGAATCAAGTGAAATTGTGGAGTTTCTACGCTCTTCCAGAAAGGTTCAAAACATGTTGAAAGATTCATATCACATTGTTACTGATGAGGTCAAGTATCTAGAAGGAAATATTTCAAAAGAATTATATTCTGATGTTGTTGATATATGTCCAATCTTCCACGAAGGAAAGAATACCAGTTTCAATTATAACCGAACTTTCTTATTGCAAATTCATGACCCAAAGACATCAAGTGAAACTTTCGAAAAATTGATTCATTCATTACCAATCAATTGTCGTTGTAAAATCTCAAAATACGTTAATACTCAATCATTAGGAGATTCTTCATTTACTGAACCAATTGAAATTCGTGCTTATGAGTTCAGAATTATTAAATCCGTGGAAATTGTGGATTCAACAACTCTTAGATTACAAAATTCAACTTGGGATCTTTCATTATTCAAATTACCAAAAGTTTCAAAATTGTTACTAAATAATTGTTTTATTGAACCTCAACACTCATACAAAGTTAAATTCCCCAACCTTTCAGATTTATATATTGATGGTGCAAATCATCAGGTTTTTGAATCTATTGAATTACCAGAAAATGTAGCATTGTTTGGTATTGATGCAGTTGTTGAGAATTTGAAATCAACTAATTTACAAGATTTGAGAATAATCAATAGTGAATTATCATTGATTGGAAATTGTGATTTCCCAAAGTTGGATCAATTTGTCATTTTTGATTCAAATATTGGTCAATTGAATAAATTTAGAGCTTGTTCATTGAAAACCATTTCAATAAATTCAAGACATTCCACGATTTTATGGAATGATCTTCATTTGCCAAATTTGGAAACATTAAAAATCATTGCTTCTGAAATTTCTTTTGAGTTTAGTAATGTTTATTGTCCTAACCTAATTGAAGCCTCAATTTATGCATATAATCAACCAAATCCAGAAGAATCACTTTCAACACCTTTTAGATTTTTGGAAAAATTGAAAAGCCTTACAATTTGGGGTGGATGTGTTCAGATATTGGAAGGTTTGAAACTTGAAAATTTAGAATCATTTCTCATTGATGGAAGAGTCCAGTATGAACTTTCTCAAGATGTTTATTTCCCCAAACTGTCATCATTAGTACTTTGGGGAACATCAAAGACTTTATTAAAGATTCCAAAATTAAATGCACCAAATATATTCAAAATCGAACTAAGAGGAGATATTATTAATCTAGAACGTTCAGATTTGCATTGTTATCCGATGGGTATATCTTTAGAAGTTAGAATTCAACATGGTGTTGAGATTGATGCTATTGATGTTTCTTGTTTGAAGAGATTGTCAATTAGTTATGATGAGTCAAGGGAATTATTACAACCTACACTAAATTTCAAAGAATCTCTAAATTCATTAGAACTTTTCAGATTTTCTCCCATACTTGAAACTAATCCAAAGTGCGCTAAAAGTGAATACTCAAGCGCTTTTTGTAATATTCAATTACTTCTTGGAGATGATTTAGAGTCATTACAGGCTTGGGCTTATGGGAAACCGGTATGTACAAGGGTATTGTCAATATCAAAACTTCTCAAAATGTCCACTGCAAGAAATGGACTTCATTCAAGAACTAGTGATATGTTAATGCCCCTTGATATGGGAAATGAAAATTCAGGGGACTTGTTTTGCTTGAGAGGTGTTTCTGCTTTGTATTTCGGTACAACGTTTAATCCTGGTCATTACATGTATGAAGACGCTGATGCATTATTTGCTAAAGATCCCGATCTTGTCAAGATCTTGTCTGATCATGATGCTGAAATGTTTAGAGATTTTACCTCTGATCAACAAGGTTCCATGGGTTTTTTTGGTACAGCTTCGTTGTCAAATTAAGATACTTCTTGATAACAACTCGTAGCTTTATCAAGTGCGACGCAATCTATTCTCTACATATTCTCAATTCATTAAAAAAATTCCGTCTATTAAAAATAATTTGCATAACTCCATAACACATTAAGTACTTTCCCATTTGAATATTACAATAGATAACCACATATATCAATCTTCTCTCTCTCTCTCTCTCCATCACTAAAATCACATTATAATGAATCAGGAGTCCAATCCAATCCAATTCTTTTATAAACTTTAGCTTGCACCTGTGTCCATAATTTCGCCTTATCCTCTTTTGATAATTTAGGTAAACCAGGGACAACAGTTCTTGAATCATTCATAATAGCTTTTCTTAATAATGAATTCCCATTTGAACTAGAAACATTAACATTCCCATTTGAAGACATATTTCCAGCTTTTTTCAATTTTTTCAATTCATGACAAGATTTTTTAAAATCATAACGACATTGAGCCTCCACAGCTAAATTTAATAAAAAATTTTCAATAACATTACGCCATTCAGGTTTTGATAATCTATTATTATAAAAAATTGGTATCCCTGAATTTGTTAAAAACATTGCATGACGTTGTCTTGCTGCGTTTAAAGTGTATTTAGCAGTTTGTTCTCTAAATTCAACATCAAATTTCGCCTCTTTATAAATATCTGAATGAACCAATTTTTCCACAATGGTTTCATCATCTGCATCTAATGGTAAATATTCAAATTTGAAACCTTGTGGGGCATAAATTATTGGTAATGAGTTGTTCCATTCAGGTTTTATAGAGTCAACAATTAATAATGATCTAATGTCATTTAATTCCCAATCTAATAAGGCTCTTTTGGTAAACATTGGACGACCATCTATTAATAATGAAGGATCAGCTAATAATTCAGGGGCATACATGTCATCGAATCTTGAAGGTAATGCATCTTGTAAAGTCATCATTATTGGTTGTCCTGGTTGTTGGTGTTGTTCTTGTATGGATTCTGGATGTGAAAACTGTGAAATGTTGGTATATTGGGTTTGTAAAGTTTGATTTGAGAATATTGAATCTTGATTAGTTATTTTAGAAGTCATGGATGGTGTTGTTGAGATTGATGATGCTGATGATGAAAAAGATGAAGAAATTGAAGGAACAGGATGTAATGGTTGTAATTGTTGTTGATATTCATAATCCTCCATTTGAACATCATTATCAACAGGTTCACTAGGGATTAAATCTTCTTCAGATGATGATTTTTTGGATGATTTTAAACTTGAACTTGAATTCAAATGTCTTAATTTTGATAATCCAAATAATTTAGATTTTGGTTTATTCTCTTGTTTTGATGTGGTTTCTTTTTCAGATAGTGTTAAAGGTATTTCCAAACTATCATATGAATTTGTTTTAGATAATGAATGATCACTTGCACTTGATACATTCTTCAGAGGTGAAGAACCATGCCTTAGTTGAGAACTTGGTGGTTTTAAATTCAACTTTCTTGTAATTTCATCTCTGGCTCTGTTTGTATACTCTTTTGGAGTATCAGACTTAGTTTTGGATAAGACTGGTGACACATACATCGTGTCGATATTGAATGTTGATTGTACTTGTCTTTAGGGGGTTGATGTTGTTGTAAATTCTTGTTTGATTTTTTTGTACTCGTAATTGAATTTGATCAAGGAGGTTTTTCCAGACAATAGAATCTCTAATTTGATATGGTATGAAACGTGATAATCTGTAGAAACTCTTCTTCTCTATGATTTAATCTTTCTCTAACTATAATCTCTCTTCACTTCCTTCGATCAATACACTTGTCAATGGTTTTCTTTCTTCGAAAAGGTTTTTTTCCAATTCAAAATTCCTTTCCAAAATCGAAAGGAAATCGGAAGATTTTTTTGTTTTTTTAAAAGGGCGATTTTTTTTTTAATTTTTGGCTGCTGGGAAAATTAAAGTTTCTCGGGGCGCATGAAGCAAAATTTGGGGAACTTTTTTGGGGGACACGGGACAAAAGTCTCCAGGGTTACCAAGCACAGTAGCAGGAGCAACAGCTTACAAATCAGAGACATGGAGGGAGACGTGATTGGTGAAGATAGAGCCTATAGAGGTTAAGGTGCTCTCTTTCCATTGAGTGTTCAACCTCATTTTATCGTCCAAATGTTCATTTCCCCAGGTCAATCACCTCAGCAAGGTTCCATGGTTTTTTTCCGAGAATCAGCGTGTATGTATGATTTGTCCCGTTTTATCTCGGAGAAACCTGACCAGAATGGGGGCTCCTCGTATCTTACTGAGAAGGGGATGTTCCGGGGGTGCAAAGTGCGTTTGTGGGGGGACACTTTGAAATTTATTTTTTAGCCAGATCGAATTTGGATTTGGATTTGAGCTTTTGAGAATTGAAAAGGAGAGTGACAGAGGAAAGAAAAGAAAGAGCAATAGGCAAAGGTTATTTGTTAGGGAGTGAGTGACTATGGTGGTGATTTAGTTTAGCTCTAAAATTATTTGCTAGAGAATCGTTGGAAAGAGTGATCAATTACGCTATAGTTGATCTCCCAGCAAGCCAATAGTTTCTCCTGGTTCCCGTTTTATGCTTGATCTACTAATTATTAATCAAAGGGCTACACCTTCTTAAAGATGAGGTATGGCAATTAGTAATTACTTGTAGATCAGTTAAACGGAATCATCCTTTCCCAGGCTGTTCTGACCAGCCAGAGAAGTGTTCAGCCAAAGGCCAGTCCTGGACAGTGCTATCACTTGACTCTCAAAGCTTGAGCTTGTGATCTTTCAACCTTATACACAGTAATTACACGTTTCAAATGACCATCAACTCTTTAAGCCCTTGCCAATTGTCTTGATCAACTCTTTGTTTGAAGCTTTTCTTTTCACTTGTCTGGGGCAAAACTCGGAAAAAATCGACCAGCGCCTGCAAAAGGAACGACCAAAAACTGTGCGAGCTAGTGGAAGAACTTTTAATCATTGATTCTGATTGGTTTATTTTGGTGAATAGCTATCATAATGATTGGGAATTGACACTTTATGGCTGCAAATGTTAATTATTCACACAGACCATGCATCTACTGCTTGTACCGTTGTCCTTAAAATACAAGCTGGTATTGAGATGGTTCTGTTCAACTCATGGTACATTGATATGGATCTTTTACTGTCCGGCCCAGTACAAGCCTAGTTAGCCATATAGAGCTACTCAACACCCGTAGACACTCTCTAGTATTCATTCCTCCCACTTCCATGGCCTTGAAAGTTTCAACTTGTCCCAGTCTGCAATCTTTGGCTACGGCTTTAACAGACGTTTTAGCTAATGTCTGCCATTGTTCACCGGGTTAACCTCGGCAGCACATCCAGACACCACAACATCACGAAAAATGGAAAAATCCATTTCGCGAATTTTCAATGTTTTGTTTACAAATTTAAACAAGAATCTTTTAAATGAACAAACAATGGCACCAATCACCAGAAGTTCTATAAGAAGGATTATCAAGTCAAAGACTGATCTCAAACTAGCTAATGACTCTACAGATATCTTGGTATGTGTATTATTTCCATACAGCGGTTGATGGGTTGACTAACTAAAGTTTTAGATCAATCTTGATTATATGCTCTTTGTTAGAGATTTAATGTTTGAAGCTGAAAAACTTGCTGATAAATCTGGATCAAGTGAAATATTGTCAACCCATTTAAGAATGGCTAGAGTTGTAAGTTACAAATAACGAGTTTTGTGAAGGATTGCGATACTAATGACGTTTAGAATGTGTTAAAAAAATACAGGGGTTGAGCGCATAAAATCCTCTACAATTGAAGGAATATTTTGATTATCATTATCATTATTTGGCTCCACGAATCAAATACCCTTCAAGAGATGCAAAAACAGACTGCTATATACAAGAATTCCATCTCTCTAAAACACATGATTTGGGGTTTTCAAAGTATCAACTAAAGCCAAGGCACCATCTGGATCATTTTTCTTATAAACAAATAATCCTTGCAATTGGGCAGTACTAATAGGTGCTTTCAATTCAACAGCTTTTGCCACAAATTCTTTAGCTTTTGCAGTTTCACCTTCATAAAATCTTAAAAACATTTGTTCAATTTGATGAGGTGTAGCATCTCCAACATATACTCTATAATCAACCCTGCCTGGTCTTAGGATAGCTGGATCTAATTTTTCTGGATGATTTGTTGTCATGAATGTGATTGTTTCTTCTGAAGATGCAACACCATCTAATGCATTTAATAACCCACTAAATGTAACACCTGATTTGAACCCACTTGCATCTGTTTGATCTCTCATATTGAAAGCTGCATCAATATCTTCTAACAGTAAGATTGATCTTTCTGGAATATGATTCATTAAATGATTCAATCTATCATCTGTTAAATTTGCTTCTGATAAATTTAAAATACAAATATTATAATCCAATTCACCAGCTAATGCTTGAATAAAACTCGTCTTACCAGAACCAGGTGGGCCATACAATAAATAACCACGTCTATATGGAATACCTCTATCAAAATACCATTTCCCACTTTTCAAAAAATCTAAAACATCACTAACAATTCCCTCTTTAATACCATCATCCAATATAACACTACCAATCATTCTCTTTCTCTTAGGTTGTCCAAAAGGTCTCCATTCAGGACCCCATGATGTATAAATAACAGTTTTACCCTCTTGAGCTTTCAAAGCCAATGTTTTAGCCTCACCCAATAAATCACTAAATAATCCACGATCACGATATAATGTAGTCAATGTGACCGTTTCAAAAGGTGCACCATTTGTCATATCTATCAATTTCCCCGATCTTTCACGTTTGATCAACATATAAGCACCTTTATATTTGATTAAATGATTCCCAGGACCAGGAACTAATGAAAATTTTGTAGTAACTGCCCCATTATCATGTTGAATGAAATTAGTCTCAACACTCAAATGTCTTGAGCTACGGTTCTTATATTGGGACATCCATTCTAAAAACCATAAATATGATTTATCCTTTGATGGGATCTCCAAATCAACTAATAATTGACGATATGCAAAACCTGAAGCTCTAATAATACCTTGACGTGCTAAAGCTAACGAGGTACCTAAAAGCATAAGACCACCACCTGCAGCGAAATAAGGGTTCCCCACTATGAACTGTTCGAATAAATTGGTGGCCATTCCTTGGATTCCATCACTTTTGGATAATTTATCAAAATCTATTTGAGGTGGTTGTGGTGCACCACCATTGGCTGGTGGAGTTGTTGTTATGGGTTGAGGCGGTGCGACTTGTGTGTCTGTTGGTTCTGAGGATGGATTATCTTTACCACCAAAGCCAAACATTTTGGGAATAGTTTGAATCTGCTCAATGTTTATTGTCCAAAAGAAGGTGTTGAAATATTAAATAGATTTTTTTTTCTTGAAAACTTGGTGAAGTAGTGGCCCTTGACCGATTTCTAGTTTGAGTTTTCAGGGAAAAAAAGTCTGAAGGGCAAAGTTTTGATGGCAATTAACGTGGAAGGTGTCAAAGATTTGGTTAATTGAATCAATCAAAGTTATTGAATTTCAAGCTCTAGTGAATTTTTATCCATTGGTGATACGGTTTATTTGATTTTTGTGATTATTCCCATTGCATTGGCGCTGATTAAAGCTTTTTTTTTATTTTCGATTACCTTTGCGATTAGATACAGCTTTTATTTTGTGGATCTTTTGCGGTTTCAATTCAAATTTATCATCAACAACCTCATCTTTACAATACCAAAATATTGAAATATTGAGCTCATAAATGCTGAATGATTCATCTAGCAATATGTCAGAAGATCATGGAAAAGAATTAAGTAATGATTTCAAATCATTCACCATCCCTTTTGATCAATCAAATCAACCACTCACAGCCACCCCAGACGAAATAACAATGAATTCGTCATCTTCCAAACAGTTAGGTTATAACCCTAGTGATTATGAGAATTTAGAACCAACAATAGAGGAACACCACCTGGGTTCAGTTGATGAAGATGATCCAGATGAACATGTATTGGATGAAGTGGCAGAAGATGCCGATGATGAAGATTTCCTTGGATTGTACTTGAACATACAACAAAATGTTTTCAAGACTTCAAACAGAATATTGGATGACATTAGAGCTGATTTATTATTTTTACTAGATGATAATGAAGAAGAGTTACAAAATGGGATATTGAAGAAATCTCCAATTTCATATGCATCCAAGTTGAGTGGTCATAAATCAACCCCATATGATTTGCTGCTATTGAATCAATCTTATGAGTATGCACCAAGTATAGAGCATCGTCGTTCCAAATCGAATCCGAATGATAAAATCACCATCATTAGAGCACTGTTGTACAGTTCTAGAGAACCATCATTATCACGTACCAAAATATATCATGTCAAATTACTCATAAAGAATAAAGATTCAACAAGCGCTATATCAATACCAAAGAATGAATTTCATCTAGTTGATGAATTAAATGAACAAGACGCTTTGGATTTAGTTTCATCTAAATTAGCACAGGATTCTGATTCTGAAAAAGTGAAATCTGCATTACCCAAAATCGTGGATGAAGCTAACTATATATGTGCAGTTTCAAACAAGATTGTTAGAATTGAAATATCAGAACCAGAGTTTGATTTTGATGATTTACATGATTTTGAAATGGGTCCAATTAATGTTAGATATACAAAAGCTTTAGATACATACCCTGGATTGAATAAAGAAATTCCTTCACCTGCTCAATGTTTGCATACTTTGTTTAAAGCTATTAGAGGTCCATTGGTTTTGAAATCCACTGAGGAACATAGAACAATTACAGCCACAAACAAAGCATTGAATTCCAACATAAATCCAAAGATATTGATCAAAAGATTACAATTTGAACTTGATGATGGTGAATTTGACCCTCCAAATATTTCAGACGTTAATGATAGACAATCATCTATAATAAGAGAATCATATATTAGAAAAATATTAGAGATTATGTTACTAGGAAGAAAATCATTTTCTGGCTCATCACAAAATCCATTCAACCAATTTGATTTTACAAATTCATCAAATCTGATATTCCATGAATTGGGTGATAACGGTTCAATCAATAATCATGAATTTCTTAAAGATGAAAGTTTTATAAATATTTCTGCTTATCCGTTCTATAGCGATGATCTAACCATTAATTGTTATGACAGAACTGTTAAATATGATCCTAAAAACACACCTATCTACTTTGATTCATTGAAGAGCATAAACACCAGAAGAGCAACTTATAACCTAAGCACATATGTTTCCAAATTGATTTCATTGAATGTTATTGGTCAGAAAGATATTGATAATGCTTATAGAGCTTTAAGTATTGAACCATCTCAAGCGGATCAAATCAGTGATGATCTCTTGTTGACGATGTATAAAAATGAGACTGCTATTCATCCATTAGATGGTAAATTAAGAACTTCATTGATAACATTAGCTTTCCAAAGAGATAGTGAGAAATTAAAAAGATATTTAACTTATGAGCCATTGCCATTGAACCAAGCTTATGATGTATTGGAAGTTGATGCTGCAGTTGATGATGATGTTATCACTACTGCTGCCTCTGTGAAGAAAATTGATAAACCAAATGAAGCTGAATTAATTGATAGGGCCTTTTTAACAGTCGCTACTGAACGGAAAAGTTTCTCGTTATTAGATCATATGGAGAGAGATAACCCAGATATTTATGATCCAATGACTTATAAAGAAGCTTGTGAATACCTAGGTGTTGATGAAATTGCCAATGATTTCCAAGTTATTACTATTTTCCAAATGGGTAATAGAGAGATCAAAAGTGCAAGAAATGCATTAAAAACAATCGGTGAAGCTAAACATAGTAAGCTTATTGATTCATTCCTACAAACTGGATTAATTGATCATAATTCACTACCTGCTGAAAATTGGCCAGTTGGGTTGAATAATATTGGTAATACTTGTTATTTGAATTCTTTACTACAATATTATTTCAGTATCAAACCATTCAGAGATGCTGCTTTGGAATTCCATGACATCTTTGGTGGTGAGTCTATTTATAAAGATAGAAGAATTGGTGGTAGATTAGTTGGTGATGGTGAAGTTGAAAGATCTTTCCAATTTGTTTATCAATTGAGAGATTTATTTCGTGAACAAATCCATTCGGATAAGAGATGTATTACACCAAAGAAGGAATTGGCTTATTTAGCTTTTTTACCAAGTGTTGCTGAAGTTGAATTTGAAAAAGAAGGGACAAAGAAATCCAATGATAATAATGCTGATTTATTTTATAAGGGGAATCATCAAGATGATGCAATTCTGATTGAATCTACTTCAACAGTTGACGAATTGCACCGCAAAAAGCCAAGTAAAGGTGAAGATTATGATTTAATTGATTTGAGCGAAAATGAAAAGAACGATCATGAAGATATCATCATGGTTGATAATGATAATGAAGAGGTGAAACCAAAAGCTGAAGAAATAGCTTCCAGTGGTGATGCTGATAAAACAATGACTGAAGCTGAAGATGAAGATGAAGAAGATGATGATGAAACTCCAGAACAAAAAATTGCTAAAGCTACCAAAGCTGCTAAAATTTCAGAAACAGAGATGGAAACTGCTTATGAAATTGGAAGACAACAAGATGTTACTGAATGTATTGGTAATGTTTTATCCCAGGTTGAAGCTGCTTTGAAACCTGAAGGATTTGATGAAGATGATAATGAACAACAAGACCTTGTTAAGAATTTGTTTTTCGGTAAAACTGTTCAACATTTAACAGACCTGACAAACCCATCAAATAAAAGAGATAAAGTTGATAGATTCTCCAACCTTTTTGTCAATATAACTGATCAACCAAGAAATATTTATGAAGCTTTTGATATTTTGTTCAAGAGTGAAGAAGTTAATATTGATGGTGGTCCATATAAAAGATCTGAAAGAATTACAAAATTACCAAGAATATTACAAGTTCAAATCCAAAGAGTTTATTTTGATAGAATTAAGCTTCGTCCATACAAAAGCATTGAACCTTTACCATTCCCTGAAACATTGTACATGGATCGTTATCTAGATACAGATAATCAAGAAATCATCAAAAGAAGAGAAGAAGTTGAGAATTGGAAGTCTGAAATTAAAACTTTACAAGATCGTAAAACTAGTTTGTTAACCAAAAATCAACAAGGTATCACGTTTAGGGATTCATTGATTAGTACTAAAGATTGGTTGAAAGATCAAGATTTTGGTAAACCTGAAACTATTGAAGTATTGGAAAAACAAGTTAAAAAGATTGATGATGAATTAATAAATATTTATCAAAAGACACATGAACTAGAAAATAAAATTGATCATCATTTTGATTCTTTCCAAAAACATGGTTATTCCATTTTTGCAATTTTCATCCATAGAGGTGAAGCTAATTATGGTCATTATTGGATATATATTAAGGATAAAAAAAGAGGAATGTTCAGAAAATATAATGATGAAATAGTTTCTGAAGTTTCAACAGCTGAAGTTTTCAATTTTGATGAAGGAAACACCGCTACACCTTATTTCCTTGGTTATGTTGCCCAGGGACATGAAGATGAAATTGAACCTTTGTGCAGAGTTTTACAAGACCAACAACAGGAAGAAGTCAACGTATAATCTACAATTTATCAAATCAATGTTTAAAATTTGTTATGATTTAAAAGAATTTTGTAGTTTATATGGTTTGTTGCCCCTGTCCCAAATATTCAGATTTGATCGATGAAAAAAAAAATGGATTCCAGAACACGTCTAAAGAAGCGTTTCGACAATTTCAACAATAAGAGGAATTTACTAATTGAATCAAATACGGGTCAATCTTGTGAATTGAATCAAGATCTTAACACAGCAATACACCGTCAACCGTTGTCACTAGAGTCAGTACCTCAGTTCATTCCATTCAAATTAGGTGTTTTTTTTTATTACTAGATCTTTGTTTTATTTGTTTCTCCTTGCTGGTCAAAATTATAGTGAGAAATACATCAAAACATCGTTATTCTGTCTCAAAGAGAGGTTCCAATCTCATATTGCTTGTCTCTCCATTTGATTGATCATTTAAACATATAATATATAGCATGTCCGGTTTACAACGTCGCAGAGGAGGTGGGAGAACAGTTTCATCCGAACCAACAAACGTTGACTCAAAAGATAATTCATCTTCAGAAGAAGTGAACCATAAAGTTGGTTATGATCCACAAGACAATGCCTCGAAAAATGAAGAGAGAAAAGAACCAACCTTGACATTGATGGAGGAAGTTTTATTGATGGGTATTAAAGATAAAGAAGGTTATTTGTCATTTTGGAATGATAATATTTCATATGCCTTACGTGGTTGTATCTTGTTGGAATTGGCATTAAGAGGTAAGATTGCAATTGTTAACGATCCTGCAAGAAGAAGATTTGAATTATCAGAAAGATTGGTTCAAGTTATAGATGATAAGAAAACTGGTGAAGTTTTATTAGATGAAACTTTAACTTTGATGAAGAGTGATCCAAATAATTTAAGTATTGCAAATTGGATAGATCTCTTAAGTGGTGAAACTTGGAATTTATTGAAAATTAATTATCAATTAAAACAAGTTCGTGAAAGATTAGCAAAAGGTTTAGTTGATAAAGGAATTTTAAGAACTGAACGTAAAAATTTCTTATTATTTGATATGCCAACACATCCATTAGCTGATTCTACTTCAAAAGATTCAATCATAAAAAGAATATTATCATTATTAGCTACAAGAAATATTCAATTACCAAATTCTCCGTTATTTCCAGCAGATATTAGATTTAAATATTTACGTTCAATTTCATTAGTTGCAGGTGCATATGCTGCTAATGTTTTAGAAAATGTTTTAGTCACATTAGGTTATGATCAACGTGATCGTGCTTTTGCCAGAGCTGATGAATTATTAACACAATTTTCACAATTCCCTTTCCAACCTCAATCAAGTGCATTAGGTTTAGGTATTAATTTGGTTAGTGAGATTAATGAAGAATTAGAACAAAATCCAGGATTTGACTTACAATTAGAAGTTGTTGCTGGTGTGTTATCTGTTTTCTCTAAAATGGATTCAATCTTATAGATACATTTGTGTTTTGTCTTTTGGTTCTTTGTGTTTTTCATTTATGTGTTAATTGTGAGTTTTTAGTCGAGGTTGTATAGTTTTCAAAAGCGTCATTAATTTTATGAAGCATCTTACAAAAGTAGTTCCAATTTCATTCATCCAATTATAAATGATCACCAAAGTTTTGTTTCAAATACTCACTCGAAGAATATCCTTCAATTGTATTGTTTGAAGAATCTAATTTATCTTTACCACCCAAGCCATGAACAAAATTGTGAATTAATGATTTTTCCTCATCATTGTATCGATCACCACATGATTCCCACCACATACCTCCTCCTAGCCTTTTATCAACAACATATTTAGCCTTTTGGAAAACAGAATGGATATTATCATATGAAACAAAAATTTGGTTTCTTGAATCATAACTAAATGCAATGACAGATTCATGATCATACTCTTCAGTGGCACCAGGTAATGGTAATTTGTTATAGTTCCAAATCCCAGCTTCATCACTTGACCCCGTGCCAACACCATTGAATGGACGTCCGTAACCGTTTGTCTTTGTAAAAGAACGACCATAATTTGCCATACCCAAAGTTAATTTACTTGGATCAATACCTTTTGATAAGAAATATTTGACTGAATCATCTGCACAAAGTTCATCTGGATGTTTCTTGTATAAATTACAATGATAACCAGTCTTTTCAGACCATTCACCAGCAAAATCATAAGTCATCAAATTCCAGAATGAAAGATATTTATCCATTGCTTGAATTTGGAAATTTTCAAGTTTTTCTTCAAAAGCTGGAGATGCAATTGTCAACAAGTATGAATCTCTTTCTAACCCCCTTTCATCTTCAATCTCTCTCAATCCAAGTCTTAATTGTTTCATGATTTGTAACAATAATCCAGCCTCCTTTTTAGTTTCAGGATATTCCCAGTCTAAGTCAATTCCATCAAATCCATATTGGACCATTAATTCCAATGATGATTCCACAAATTTTTGTAATTTTAATGCAGAATTAGTACCTTTTTTAAAATTATCACCATTTGACCAACCACCAATTGACATTGAAATTTTAATTTGTCTATTATGTTGTTTGATTTCGAAAAATCTAGCCAATAATCCATGAATTGATTTATGAGTATATGGACTTTTAAATTCAATATCAGTATCAGCCCATTGATCACTTAACTCAACTTTCCCACTATTTGGATCAACATTGAAGAAGGCATAAAATATATTAGTTACCAACTCTAATGGAATATCTTCTGGGAAATGTTTCCTATCATAAATTGACCAATCTGAATAATAAACACAAGTTCTAAACCCATTATAATGGGTATTAACTCCACTTTCAAGTATCAATGGATGTTGAGGTTCATTTTGGAATGCATTTTTGATTTTTTTGAAAAACATTATGGATTTGTTGTTTGGTAGAATGATTCTTGGAAAGATGAAGAAGAATTGGAAAAGTATTAAAATTGACACAATGGAGAAAATGATGTTGTTTGTTTTGAAATGTCTGCCAAAGATTAACATCAAGTATTTTTTTTAGTTAGCAAAAGTGTTTTTCATCAGTTTCGAAGTTCAAATATTGAGCATTGAACCAAGATCTCTTTTTTAAGTATCTGTATTTGACATTTGTTGGCTTTGTGTTGGCTATGCATTTCTGTGTGCAAAAGCCATAAAGACCGTTTTGATACTGGCAACCCCAGTGATTCAACCACTCAATTCTGAATGGACTATATACAATGTATTTGTGTAGCTCAGAGAACAAGGAAAAATATGTCTATAATATTCATCTTGGTCTACATGCTCAAAACGATCTGGTTGGAGGTAAAAAACATTGTATTGGACAATTTCAACATAGAACAGAATTTGAAATCACTCAAATATCATTTCGTTCATGTTGTCCGCAATATAGAGACACAAAACACTCGATTACAGTATAAAATTCTGAATCATCAAATCAATGTACCTTTGTAAAAGAGTCAAGGGAAGTTTATATTTCAGAAGTCAAGTGACCTCTGGCATGTATCAGATGATTTCGACTCCTTATGACACAGACCGTATACAATCATACGAAAACTACCATGATGGTTGAGAGCATTCTGGAACTTGAAAAGACAAATACCAAAACGTAGACTGATTTCCAAATTCTTTTAAATTCAAGACGTACACGGTCAAACAAACTTTTCGTGTTATTTAATTTGAAATTATTTCGCGCTTTTTACCCGGAAGCTCAAGCTTTCGCGAATTTGATTAATTTCTTTGACTTTTTCAATTTGAAAGAACAATTTGAATCGAAATAATCAAAAGATTTTGATTAAGGCTTTAGATTAGAAAGAAGTTGAGTTCTTTGTTGCTTTTTTTTAATTGATAACTCATATCAGCCATGGATAACAAGAGAAAGAAGTTCAGAATTGAATCGGATGAGGAAGATGATATCCCAGTGAATAATGACAACAACACCGAAGAACAACAACAACATGAGGATGAACAACCTCAATCAAAGCCTGAAGATAGTGCACCATCCCCTCAACCAGGTAATACAAATGAAGAAGAAGAGGAAGAAGGAGATATGGATAATCTTTTCGGAGATGACGATGATGAAGAAGAAGATAAAGCTATTGATTCAAGACCTGCAGATGAAAATGGTATAGTGGAGGATGAAGAAGATGAAGATGATTTCAGAAGAAACGATGGAATGGAGTTTGCAGTTGATGAGACCAAACCACAAAGAGAACTAAGAAGTATAAATCTTGATGTTGTACGTCATCCACCAAAATTTCATCATGAAGATGGGAAATTATATGATGCTAAAATTCCAAATTTTTTAGAAGTTGATCCAACAAGATTTGAAGGGAAAGCTTATTTAGAACAATTGGTTGAAGATTCTAAAACTTTAACAAAAGATGAAATTGAATTGAATAGATTAAAAGCTGAAAATACCCTAAGATGGAGATATGCAAAAGATTCAAATGGTGAATTGATAAATGAATCAAATGCTCAAGTTGTTGAATGGTCTGATGGTTCATTATCGTTAAAATTAGGAGATGAATATTTTGATGTTATTCAAAGTCAACTTACAGATACTTTTCTTGCAACTTATAGTGAAGAATCTGGTTTATTAACAACTGATGGTATTTTCACAAATTCAATGAAGATTGTACCAACTTCAACAAATTCCAAGATACACAAGAAATTAACAACTGCAATTCAAGCAAGACAGCAGACAAAGCCTGGTGCTCAAAGTGTTTATGTTGATAAAGATCCAGAAGAAGAAGCTAGAGCTTTAGAAAGACAACAAGAACAATTGATTAGAGAAAGAAGAAGAAAAGAATTGAAAGAAAGAAAAGAAAATGAAAAATATGATAGTGATAGTACTCCAAGACCAGGCCAAAGAGCTACAAGAGAATCTTATTATGCTCAACCAAGAATTAGAGATGAATATGAAGAAGATGCATTTATGGTTGATGATGATGAAGATGTTGAAGAAGACGATGAAGAGGATGATTTAGAGGCTGCTGAAAGATTAAGAAGAGTGAAGAATGAAGGTGCAGCTAAGTATAATAATGAAGATGAAGATGATGATGAAGAAGATGGTGACGAAGGTGAAGATGAAGATGATGAAGATGGCACAGCTAAAGCTCGTAAGAAGAGAAGAGTGATAGAGTCGGATGAAGATGATGAATAGACAATCAATCCATCATTAAAGCAATCAAATAATCAACATTGTACAATAAAAAAAAGGTTTATGAATTAATTACACAATTGTAGTTTTGTATTTGATTTAACCGTTGTCATGGTTATTTATGTTTGCTGCCTCTACCGTGTAACCCTACTTGGAATTTCTCTGGTTCGCGCAACAGCAACCAAAACAACAGATTTTTGGGCAAAAGAGAACAAGTTTAAATAAAGGGAATTTACATTCTTTTACAAAAGATTTCATTATACATTCAATCTTTTCAAAAAGGTTATTTATAGTAATTTAAAGATTAATCATGTCCTGGCAAGGTATGTCTAAAGTCAATTGAGGCTGTGTGCCTTGGAAGAAAAACATGAATTGAAGAATACTAACCCTTTTTATTAAGCATATACCGATAACTTGATCTCTACAGGTAAAATTGATAAAGCTGCAATTTATTCAAGAGCTGGTGATTCAGTTTGGGCCCAATCAAATAACTTAACATTATCTGGTCCAGAAATTTCAGAATTGGCTAGAGGTTATGATGATCCATCAGGTTTACAAGCTAATGGTTTACATTTACAAGGTCAAAAATATTTCTTGATTAGAAATGATGAACGTAGTATTTATGGTAAACATGATGCTGAAGGTGTTGTCACTGTTAGAACTAAACAAACTATATTGATTGGTCATTATCCTGCTGGTGTTCAAGCTGGTGAAGCTACTACTATTGTGGAAAAATTGGCTGATTATTTAATTAGTGTTGGATTCTAAATTCGATACCTATGATGATGACTATGGTGAGTTTGTTGAGAAGATTTATGAACAAGAAAACAAAAAATAATAAGTTGACCAATTGGTTTACAAGTTGTTGTTAATTTATACCCAACATCTGTTAATTTTAAATGAAATAGAGTGAAACTTTTTTTTTGGAGAAGATTGTAGGATGGGAAAGGAAGCTTGGCTTGATTTAAAGGCCATGGTTTACATGTTGAATAAGTGATTAAACCATGAAAATAATTAATATGCGAAATCTTGTTCGTTCATGATCTTCTATTCTCTGTTGAAATCAGATGACGTAGTTGTTGAGCTGAACGAGTCAGACGACTGAAGTAATCGAGTGATGATGAAATTATCAAATGAACTATATACATTTAAAAAGACGATCTTTATATGTGAATTCAAAGGATCGACTTGTTCTAGTTCAAAAGTGTCTTGAATCTAACGGTTTCCAAATATTTGAGTTTGACACAATTAGGCCATACCTCGATGGAAATCTTATTGCAAAAAAAGAAAACTGAATGCTCACCAAGCTTCTCGAATACTTTCAAGATGCTAAAATAGTTAAAAATCCACTATAGAATTCATTAGAATCGTAAAGAAAACTGACGTTTACAATCTTTTAATTCGTGGCTATTACATTAAGAGCAACTCTATATAAACTCGGGGCCAACAACAATAAGAACTTTGCCGTTTTGAAAAAAAAAACTTGATAAAAGTGAATTCAATTTTGAATTTGATTATAAACGATTTTATTTCAAATCAACTATCAAAGCATTGAACATCTTTTCACCTTTAAAGGAAACCATCTACTCAGTTTTGCTTTCAGGAAAATCGAAAATTCATTGCGAATTCAAAGACCTTTCCAAAGACCTTTTCAAAGACCCTTTCAATTAATCCCCATTCCATAAACCACAATTCAATTGATTCAATTCCATCACTAATACCCATCAAATTAAATGATCTCTGATTTAAAATACAATAAATTCCTTATCTTTGGTGATTCAATAACTGAATTCTCATACAATCCTTATCCCTTAGGATATGAACATGTTCAATTTGGATTCGGTGCAGCTTTACAAAATGGTGAGTAGTTGAAAAAGATATTCCCTTAATCATCTTACTAACCTCCTCTAGCATATACAAGAAGATTAGACGTTGTTCAAAGAGGTTATGCAGGTTATAATACTGAATGGGCTAGAAAAATCTTGCCAAAGATTATTGAGAATGAGCATCGTCCAGATTCAAAGATCTTGTTGGGAACTATATTCTTTGGTACTAATGATTCTGTATTGGGTGGTCCACAAATTGTTCCCCTAGAGAGATATATTGAGAATAGTAGATATTTCTTGGAACTATTCAAAGCAAATGGTATAAAACCAATTTTAATTGGTGTTGCTAAACATGATTATGATAAATGGGCTCCATCAAGAGAAGCTGATATTGCAATGGGACTTGTTAGAACTAATGAAAATAATAAGAGATATTCTGAAGCTTTGAAAGCTTTAGCATCTGAGGAAAATGTCCCATTCATTGATTTATATACATTATTTGATAATTATAAAGGAGATTGGAAAAATCTTTTATTAGACGGTGTTCATTACACTGGTGAAGGTTACAGAATCTTATTTGATGAATTAATGAAGGTTATTAGAGAATGGTATCCTCAATATCATCCAGAAAATTTGGATTATATTTTACAATACTGGAGAGATGTCAAACCTTCAGATTTCAGTTAACTTCCATAGATCATATTGTAATAAACATATATATATTCATTATTTAGCAACACGAACAGCAACTCCATATGGATAAATCAATGCATTTTCAACATCCCAAATGTTTTCCTTTGCGAAAATATCTTGTTTTAAAATTTCCAAAACTTCCTCTTTTGAATCTGCAACAACATTTAATGAGGATCCTGCGAATTTTAATGGTTGACCTTCTTTTGGCACTTCATGGAAAATTGCACCAGCATTGGTAATTTTACCATTGGCAACTTGTTTTGGAATTGCTTCTAAATGTTGTGGACGAAATTTTGATCTATCCTTGACAAGGAAGTTAGAACTGACTCTATCTATCTCAATTGAGGTGAAACTTACAGATCCTGGTCTATCATAGACAACAACTAACCATTCAGTCATTGTTTTCCTATTATTTGGATTTCCTAAAACCGTTTTCAATTGAGAAATCATTACACTTGAAACCGTAAAGTTGAACATTTATGTCTCCAGATTTTTCATACCTTAAAGAAAAAGATGACTCAGCATTGTGTATAATGCTTAATAATCATCAACTACAAACCAATTAACTACAATTCAACTTTTAAATAAAACTCTATAATTGTAATTAAAAATGAGATTAATTATGGTGAATCATTCTCTTTTCAATAAACGAAACAGCATCATCTCGAACTGTTTTGGAAATCAATTGATAAAAATCCTGAGGATCTTTAAACCAATTAAAATTTTGAACATAAGTTAAAGGATCCATTGCAACATTATCACCCCAATACATCAACCTTCTCAATATAAATTTAGTAATATATGGACTTCCAATAAATGCAACCATCAATCTTAAAAAACCCAAAGTCATTGAATCCAATTTTGATAAATTTTTTTGTATAACAATTTCTAAAATTTCCAAACCTGTTCTACCCTCCAATCTCAATTTAAACAATTTCCTATCAAGTATTTCAGGTGTACAATCTTGTAATAAATAAAACCCAAGATCCACAATAGGACAATTCTTATAAAATTCAAAAATTTTAACATAAATTTCATTTGAACCATGTTTTGATAAAGTGGAAAATCCATCAAGGTAATTAAAAGCTTCAATATAACCATTTATAGCACAATCAACAATCTTGACAAACTTTTCTTTAATTGGTTCTTCAGCTCCCAAAATATCTGAACGTCTATATTGAATACATTCATGATGATTATAAACATATTCTCTAAGTTCAATCCATATAATTTTACTCAGTTTTTTAATATTACCAGTTGGTCTAGATGCTAAAACTTCACCTAAATTTGAAGCATTCAATGATTTATATTTAAGTTTTTTGGATTCAAAAACTTGTGAATCTAAAACATCTAATAATAACCCATAATAATTAACCAAAGTATCAGGATCTTCATTTTTAACAAGAAATCTCAATTTAGGGAAAACAACAATTGGTTTAAATAAATCTCTACTCCATGAAAAACTTGAACGATTTGTAATAATTTTAAAATCATGGAATGGAGGTAACCAAGTACTATGCCAACCATCACCTTTCAGAACTCGACCATATCTTGAATCATTAACACCAACATATTCATCATGTCTCCAAGTTCTAAATTTATAAACATCAATTGGTGTCATTCCTCTTTGATTGACATCATAATATAGTTTTTGATTTGAATAAATTATAGTCAATTTTTTAAATAATGAATGCACAGCTTTTTTATAAAATTGATCCTCTCCAGGTTTTCTTTGAGTGAAGAAGGATTTAATACTAGAGAATGCATTCATTTGATACTTGATATAAAAAACTCTTTGCACTTCATCATCAATCTGTTTTTCAAGTTGTTTAGCAGTAACAAATTTAACTGGAGAACCTTTAGCAAATTTGATCATTGAAATGAAAAACAGTTGAGCAACACCTTTTGAACTCATTACAACTGATTTGATATCCATAACTTGTTTATCATTCTGTTTTGAAGGTTCAATTGATTCAACTTTTATTTCATTATTCTCCAAAATTTTCGAAGAACCAACATTCATACATTCAACCTCTTGTACCGTTGAACCCCTATTAATCTTGGATGAGTTATCATCCTTCACTGATATAGATTTCCCAATTTCAGCTTTTTTAATAGCACTTGAAATATTTGATTCAGTAGCTATTGTATCCAAATTTAAAAGTTGAGAAATTGTAGTCCCACTAATCAAACTTAAAACATCACCACCAGTTTGAGAATCAACATCTGTAGCATATATAGTTGTAGAATTCTTGACAATTTCAAAATTTTCCGAAAACAGAGGAGTTTGATGATTTCCATCTTTATTCAACAGTAAAGAACCATCTTGTGATATAGTTAAATCAGTTGAATCAGAACTTGATGAAATGGAACGATCAGTAATCAATTCTCCATTTAGTGCCAAATCACTTGAAACAATGTTATTAATCACGGTGAATGGGATTTGACTTTTAAAAGTTTCAAAACTAAAATCAGCACTCTCTTCCTCACCATCGGTCAATGAATTGATAGGACCCAGAACAAATGAGTTGTTAGCGATATCAGTATGAATGGCTGAATTTGGATGATGTGTAAAGCTTGATGCTTTTGAAGCTTTGATGGTATTATCAACAGACATTTGATGATCAATAGTTCATTCTAATATGATGGAACTTAATTGACAATTGATGTTTCCTCAACTTTATATATGAAACTAATGAGTACGACTCAAAGAGAATATTAACCAAGCTCTCCATATTATGAATTTTTTTTTTCACTCAAAAACTGTATCTTTGATGCATTTTTCACTTTTGTGACATCTCCAGCAAAACCAAAAAAAATTCAAACAATAACACCAACTCAAGAAAAAAAATAAAAAAAACATTCTTAACCAAAATATGAGATGATTTAATCTCTTTTTAAACCCTCCACCATTTTGAAAATTCTCTTTAAATCACTTACACCAGGGGGGATACTATGTAATAAACATGTATTGGAATAAATAAATTTCAACTAATCTCAAATATGGATAGTTAATAATAATAAATAATAAATAAGTAAATAAATAGATGAATAAATAAGTATTGAAATTCTAATCAAAAATGCTCTTTTTTTGTCTTCTTGGACCAATATTATCAAGATCTAATTGTGAACCAGGAACATAATTTGAAGGAGAGCCAGATGGGATAACTTGCATTGAAGTGAATTCATGAAACAATTTATTAGGAGCAGGAATTGACATTGCATCTCTTAGATCTGAAGATTTTTTAAGTTTTTCATTATAAACCTTCATATCTTCGATTAATTCTTCTTTTTGCTTAACAGGTGTCAAGATTTTAGATGTTAATGATTCACCATTATGTGATTTAGCATAGCTTTGATTAATTGCCCAATACGCAACTACTGCACCAGTGGCGATAAATCCGTAAATGTATGAACTTGAGAGTTTTTCTTCCTCATTAAGTGTCTCTCCGTGATGATGGTCATGATCATGATGCTCATTTCTTGTTGGTTTGTATTGAGAAAATGCTCTTTTTGGGCTCAAAGAGACTGCTCTCAAAGTTGATGAGGTTTTGATATTCTTCAACATATTGATCTTTCCCTCAATGATTGATTTAAATTGATGATTGTTGTTTATTTGGTTATTGAATTATGAGTTGTTTTAATCAATTTTGAACTCCTGAAAATTGAAAAGAATCCTGTGTGCGAACGGATTTTTCTCTCCTTCGCGAACTCGTTTTGCAAATTCAAATCATTTTAATTTACATTAAAAGTGAGAAGTTGAATGATAACAAATTTGATTAATAGTGTATTATGTTATTTTGGCTTAATTTTATTAGCTGGATACCTTTTTTAGTCATTTTGAAGGAACTTTTGTACCTGCAAATTTTTGAGTTTTACAAGGTAGCCTTAAGAGATTTCGACTCAATTTCTCAAACAAATTAAAATACCAAAATTTAATATTTATTTGAATACCCAGTTTGACATAAGAAAACTAGTTCATCATAAAATTGGAGAAGTTTTTAATTGTTTGAGTGATTTTTCCACAACTTTTCCACCAGTTATTCAAAGGTTTGATGTGTATTGTCTGAATTTCGCGAACCCAAATATGTACGTGTATTTGGCGCTTAGGGCCGTTAAAGTGATTAAATCTACTGTTTATAATAAGAATCTTGACAGACGTTCAAGCTTTTGAAATCGTAGAGCAATATTGAAAGCTTGGATTTACGTAAGTCAGTAAATTAAACTGATTCATCCAAAACCAATCTTTAACGTTCGTTTCCTGAAATATCTACAGCTATTAGCTCATTCTGTTCCTTAGTACTAAAGCCATCAAAATATTCAACTCAATCACTGATCACCATCTCTACATCTTTTATTGGCCAATTCTCATACTAAAGCCTCATGATGATCCTCTATAAACTATTCATAAGCCATTCTCGCACTTAAATCTTGATCAATTGTCAGTTGTTTGGAGTGGAGATACTCAAAACTCGGTTCCGCACTATTTGAACCCTTGAAAACTGATGGAAACGTTGAAATTCAAGCACAGAACTCTAATTAAACACTAGGTTATTATTTTATATACTCAATCTAATATCAATAATAACTTTAATCTTTATTCAGATAATCAATATCTCTCTTATTTTTTGTCATAAATTTAGCCTTTTTCCAACGTTTTTGGCTCTCCGGCGCTATGTCCCTTTTGGTAACTCACCTCCGAATGCCGCGATCGGAATTTTTTTATCGTGGCCGACTCAAGAAAATGTAACTTCATGAAAAGAATCATTCAAAAGGTATTAAACCCATCAGTTAACGGCTCCTTTTGATGGAAAGAGTTGATGATGTTCTAGTGATTGTCTTTATATATATATGCTTGATAAACCTTTATTGAAGAGACCCCTAATGTATGGATTTCATCATCAATAATGTCCCACAGAACAAGTTTAGAAAGTGTGACAACTTCACAAGTTGATAGTCAACATCAACATGATGCAGCTCAAGATCCAATAGCCCTAGCTCAAGCTAATGACACAACATCTCCAGTGACACATCAAATCACAAATACTTCAATTGGTAAGAAACTTGGAGATTCTCATAATAATCAATTAAGTCCTGCAAAGATTAGAGTTGTACTATGTGCAATGTCCATGTCATTAATGTTTGCATTTATTGATCAAAATGGTATTTCTGTTGTCTTACCTTTCATTGCTAATGATTTAAACGCTCAACTAACAATAAGTTGGGCAGGTACTTCACAATTGATTGCAAATTGTTGTTTCCAATTATTATGTGGCCGGTTTGCTGATATTTTTGGTCGTAAAAATGTTTTAGTATTTATGATTTTAATGTTGGGATTTTTCGATCTTGCCTGTGGATTAGCTCAAACTGATGTACAATTCTTTATATTTAGAGCATTATGTGGTGTGGCTAATGGTAGCGTAATGTCATTAGTTATGGTTGTTATGAGTGATCATGTTAAATTAGAAGATCGTGGGAAATATCAAGGTTATTTAACTGCGTTTATTGGTATTGGGAATGGTGTGGGGCCTTTATTAGCTTCTGCTTTTGTGCAACATAGTAATTGGAGAAATTATTATTATACTTTATTTGCTTTAATTGTGGCAAGTTCTTCAATTATTATAATATTCATACCAAATTCAAAATCTCCAATAAGTACAAGGGAAAAATTGAAAAACATTGATTATTTAGGTTGGGTTTTCGGTGCTATTGGATTAATATTAATTTTAATTCCTATAAATGGTGGTGGATTAACTTTTAAATGGAATGAACCAAAAGTTATTATAATGTTTGTAATTGGTGGTGTTTCATTTATTGGATTTTTCATTACAGAAATGTGGATTGCTAAATTACCATTAGTACCATTTAGAGTTTTCAGATCAACTTCATTAGCAATTATATTTGCACAAAGTTTTTTCTCAGGAGTTGCATTTTATCCATTATTTTATTATTATGCCTATTATTTTGAAGTTGTTAGAAATAAATCGGTTTTAATAACAGCTTGTTATTCATTATGTGTTGTTGGACCACATTCCACAATTTCTGCAATCTCGGGGAGATTTGTTTCATGGACAAAACATTATAATCCAACTCTATGGACAGGTTTTGCACTTTGGACATTGGCGTTATCATTATTAGCTGGTGCATTAGCTAAAAATACGAATTTGGTTGGAGTTGCATTCATAATGGTTGTTAATGGATTAGGACAAGGTATGACATTTCAAAATACTTTGGTTGCAGCTTTAGCACATTCAAGAAGTCAAGATAGAGCAGTTGTCATATCTACAAGAAATGTTCTTAGGTCATTTGGAGGTTCATTTGGTCTTGCCTTCAGTGCTTTGATTTTCTCAACAACTTTTACTAAAAAATTACAAAATGATTCATTTATAAATCAATCAGATAATGCAACGTTGAAAAAATATTTACAACAACATGTTTATGCAAAGATTGACTATTCACAAATCTCGATAAATGATGAACAACATGAATATATAAGAGATTTATATATGAAATGTTGTAAAGATATATTCACATTTTGGGCACCAGTTGTTGGATTATGTTTTATTCTTTCATGGTTAATTAGAGATCGTGGTTTGGTGTCTAAAACTGATCAAAAGGATAGAGACGAGGAAGAGGAGCTTAAGGAGAATCCTGAAAGTGAAGCTAATAATAAGGAAAAGGAAGAGAAGGTTTAATATCTGTATTTTATTTATTTATTAATCAATTAATTTATTCATTAATCAGTTAAATTCTTTAATTAAAAGTAATCTGCCCAAATCACCCGTGTCACTAAGGATGGACTCCAGAATTTTCGTTACGCGACACAAACACGCAAATTAAAAAAAAATTTATAGCAAAAAAAAGGATCATCATCATGTTACTTTTTGTATATTTTGAGTTAATTTGATCAAACAACAATAAAATTGATTGATATTTTCATAAGATCAAGGTTTTAATAATGAAAGGCACTAGTGGGTTCTGGGTACTTTGTCCAGTTTTTTTAATAGCTTCAGATTTCATAGTTTCTAAAAAATTTGCAGGGAATCCAACAACAAATAAATATGCTTCACAATTTGCAAGAAATAAGTTAGCAAAAAATGCTAAAAAGAGTTGAAATGGTATTGAGGGAAAGATTTGGAGTCACTTTCATTTTGGATCAGGGGGTTGGTACTGATTAGTTTATTGGTTATGCCCGGGTCATATACATTCATTTTTGAGAAAATCACACATTCGTTATAATTTGATAATTAATTGAGAAGGTCATTAGCTTCATGTTAGAATTGGGTTATAGCACTTTGGCTAAACCCTGGTGAGACTAGTGGAATGACACATGATTAGCCGTGTCGAATATCATATTACCGGTGATAGCACCATTGTATAAAGATGTAAATAATTATTACTGTACATATTGATATAATAAATATTCATTCATTCATTAATGTAATTTAAACAATATTATTAAAATGGTAATTTTGATTGAGATTTATCAAATTTTGTCTTTTTATTTTGATCAAGTTTATTGGATTTCTTTGATACTTCTCTTTTTTTAGAATTTAATCTCTTCTCACCATAAGATTTTGAATTATTTGAAAATTTTTGTAAATCTGATGATAAACTATTTGAACCGTTTAAAGCTTCAGTTAATTCAATTGCATAATGGAAATCTATATGTTCAATTTGATCATTAATTTCTTGATTACATTTCAAGCATTTGAATAATCCATTATCTAATAATTGAAATTGTTCAGGTGGGCCTGGTGATTCAACCTTGGGAGATTCTTGCTTCACTTGATCATTACCTTTTTGTTGTTGGGTTTGCTTTGCAAATTCTTTCTCTTCAATTTGCTTTGCAAATAAATCATCAACATTCCCCTTTTTAGTGAAATTTAAAATACTATTTGAACTATTATTATCCACAATTTCAAAATTACTTATGGTCATGTTGATATTTTGTAATGGATAAATTTTCCCATATTGAGATTCCGACATTTTCAATAAATTAACACCATATTTATATAAAGTTGATTCTAATTCCTCCTTGGGCACAATAGGCAGTGTGCTTTGTTTTGAATGAGGAGTTTTAAAATCTTTTATAGATCTAAAATGGATTGAGATTGTCTTGGGTCTTGTTCTATAACCATTTTCATCATCAGTTTCCACTAATCTTTGAAATAAATCAGCAGCGAAAACTTTTATCCATTTTATAGCATCATCTAATTTTGTCACTGAATCAACACCTCTAATGTTTTTATTAGAATTCATTGATTTTAAAACGATCCGTTCAGATAATGGAGAATAATATTCACCTCTAATCATTTTATATAATTTTTCAGCCAATTGTTTATCAATTAAATAATCTTGTAATTCATGAATATCATAATTTTCTCTAATGAATTTAATTGAATCTTCGAAAGGTGGTGATAATTTCTCTTTTATAAAATCACCAGTTTTACCACCCATTGACCAAAAATCTGTAAAATCAAAATTTTTCAGAAAATTATTTATCGAGGAATTTCTCACAATTGTTTGATTATCAGGCTTCATAAAACCTGAAGCTAATTTAGCAATTGTTTTAACTCTACCTACTCCAGCAGAAGTTGTATACCCCAATTCATCTTGTACTTGTTTCCTTATATCAAATGCTATAATAGAACCAATTATCATAAAGACATCATCCCAATCATTAATGATGAACTCATCATTATTATCAAAATCCGATGGGATAATTTCACCAAATGTTTCCAATTGGAAATCTTTGGGTATCAATGGTAAATAATGATCTTTATCCAATTTTAAAATATCTTGTTGTAAATCTGGCAACATTTTAAAAATTTTTTGTATAATTAATCTACCAAAATCCATAAAACTTTCATCAACACTAGCCTTCTCCACCAAATCACAATTTTTCTTAAAAATATTTATAATCTTCCTTGATTCTCGTCTATAAGGATCCAAACTAACTTTATGATGTTTAGGATCTGGGAAATGTTCATCATCATCATGATATCTCCAAAAATTCTCACCTTTCCTAAAGACAGCCGTATGTATAGGTTTCAGCACGGGACATTTCAATTTAGCAGTCTCCAAAGTATCCATTCTACTTATTCCATATTCTCTAGCCTTATAAGAAACTGCAATTATACTTTGCCATTGGACACAAACAACAGCATCATCGGTGCTTAGGCCCAGTCGTAGTTGTTCCACTTGGGCAAAGAAGGCATTGACATCGATATGGGCAATGACTGCTAATGGAGAATGGTATGATTTTAAAGGGTTGTTTAGGTCAAATAGGTGTTTAACTTTGAAATTAGAATGGGTTGAATTGTTGTTTGCTGGGATGTATTTGATTGTCTGGGGTGATTTTGGTTGATTTTGTGACATATTAATCAGATGATTAATAGATGAATAGCTAATTAATATCTAATTAATATCTAATTAATCCAATTATTTAAATCTTATCAATTTTATGCCCTAATTTTATTCAATTGTTTTTGCCTTTGAAAAGAAAACAAATAAATCCAAAACATCCAGACACCAGCCAGAATAAATTTGGTTGAAAAATTTTCATTTGGTTTAAACTTGAAATTATTTAATGAATTGAGAAAATAATGAATTAATTATGAATTGATTATGAACTAATTGAATGAATATTGATTATTGGAATTAGATTATTGGAATTATATTGTTGTTGACTAACTAATTAACTGATTAAATGATTAATATTCATCTTCATTTGAGAACAAATTGGTAAGTCACCACCTCAAATCCAATAATACACCTCTTTTACATGATGACACCTTGTCGCCCCAAACAGATTATCGTTTACAATATGATCGATTCGATTCATGCCAAACACTGAAAATTCTGATCTAAAAGAGATGTACTTTGATTGAAAATTAATTAAAGCATCAACTAACTAATCTTCTAGATGAATATTTATCATTTAATAAAATGGCTCGTGATGATGAAATTCTCCATGCTAATCATGAATAACCTCTGATTATACAAAGAAAGTTTTATACTTGACTCTGAAGCCTTTAATTTCTTTATTTAATTTTATTTAAATTGTATATCAATTGACATTTGATTCGCGTAACTCAGCAAAGCCTCTTAGAATAATCGTAGATTTAAGCTAAAAGAATGTAGAAAAATGGAGGAAACAACTAGAAAAAAGAACAATAACTTCATCCTAATCCCTTTCTAACTCCCTCTCAACTCTCTCTTCTTTTTCCTGCAATTTCATCTTGTTTTTTGTGTATGTTTTTCCGTTTAAAGCTATTTTGATGATTTTCACTGGTGATGTCTTTTTTTCAAGTACATTTCAATTTTCACAATTAAATTAAAACCATCATCCCTTTTAAATTTAATGGAATTAAATAATTACTAGTACTATTATTACTATTAGTGTCAATGTACAGAGCAAGAAGCCAGTCAGCAACGTCGCCTAAAGCCATCCAAGAAAGAATCAACACGAAATCAAAAGAATTGGAGGAGTTACAAGCAGAATCAGCTAATTTGATATTGGAATTGGAGTGAGTGTTGTATTTAGTTAATTATTGACTACTACTAACTGTTTAATAGACACCAGACTCAATTGGATCCAGAAGAAATAGTCAAGGCTCATATCCTGGGACTCAAGAAGTATAATGAATTAAAAGATGTTGCCCTAGGTTTAATAACGATGATTGCAGACCAGAGACAGCTGAGGATGGCTGATATCTTGAAAGAGATGAACATAGAGGGGGACGAAAAGTGATGATTAACTTAGCTGCATTTAACGAGAGGGTTTGCATTGTTCAGTTCGTCTGTATGTTTTTAATGCTATTAATGTTGATGATAATATTGTTCAAGTTGTTGCTATTTAATGCCATTCACTAAGCTAGTTTAAAGGAGAGTCCATTTTAATGACCATAATGACCATAAGCACATTCATTTAATTTAATTCAATTCAATTCTACAATAATTGATCAACTTATTGACTAATTATTCGTTGGTTTACCCCAAAAATACCCATTTTTCAAACGGAAAAAACCCCTCATGAGATAACCCAGTGCCAGAATACCACTCAGCTGTACTATACGCCATAATAATGCTAAATTAATAGAATTAAATACAATTAATTTAATCCAATCTATTTTAAGGTAGCGATCCGCGAATTCGTTTTGTAAAAATCATCGAGAATGAAATTTTCGAAAACGTCAACAAACAAAATGAAATGAAAACATTAAAACAATTAAATAACAATTAATTAACCAATTCATTAATCATGCCACAGGAAACGGACATCTTTGACAACATCCTGCCCTTGCCCTACAGAGTCATCTCGCTAATAGTATTAGGGTCCTGGTTATGGCTCCTAACATTGAAAATATCAAATAATGTGGGTATTAATATCACAAGTTTATTGAAAATTGATGAATCACCCACATCCACAAATTTAACCATAGCTCAAATAATGCATAACCATGAAAAATCAAGTATCAACATCTCGTTATTATTCGTCACAAGTTATATCATTTTTACATTGTTTCATGATCAAAATATTGAATCATTAACAATTTTTGATTTTTTACCTTTATTAACCATTATGGCAATTTTTTATACATTGTTGAAGCCAAATAATCTTGGTTCGAAAAGATTATTATCAAGTTTTAAAAGGATATTGAAAGGTAATATTGATCAATCAATAAGAACAAATGATATTTTGTTGAGTGATACATTAACTTCATACTCTAAAATATTAATTGATTTTGCAATTTATATGTGTCATATTATCAATTTTGAAACTTGTTTACCTAAATCCAAAGGGTCCACTATAAATAGATCATGTGGTGATTCAATATTATTGGAATCTCTAGTTGGTGTTATTCCAACTTTAATCAGATTAAGACAATGTTTTATTGAATATAAAATTTCAAATCAAAGAAACAAGACACATTTATTAAATTTCATAAAATATTCAACAAATATTCCGATCTTGATCATATCATTGATTATCAAGATTAAGAAAACTGATAAATTAACTAAAATTTGGGTCCTTGCATCTTTAATCAATTCAACTTATTCATTCATATGGGATGTTAATAATGATTGGGATTTGAAATTCTTCCAAAAATTCATATATGGGAAGAATGATCATGGTGTATTAAGATTGAAATTACATTATGATTTTAAACTGTTTTATTATATTGCAATCTTGTTAGATTTCCAATTTAGATATATTTGGGTATTAAAATTTTCACCAAAATATGAAAATGCCAACTTGTTTTGGAATTTTTTAAGTTGTTTATATACAACTGAATTTGGATTATATTGTTTACAAACTATTGAAATTTTTAGAAGATGGATTTGGGTTTTCATTAAAGTTGAAGTGGATTTTATCAATATGAACCCATTAGAATATAGAAAAGATCATGATTCAATTGAATTGGATTCATTAAAAGATTAGCATATGATAGCATTAAGGAAATTACATCCCACTCACTTCAGACATGTAGATTATTATTATACAAAATGCAAAATTTTTCCCCCATCAATCTCTATTTCTTGATTTCTTCTTTTTATCAATAGCCTTACGATTATTAGCACGACGTTCACTTTTAGTCAAATAACGGAATTTCTTCTTCTTTTGTATACTCTTCTTTGGTGCAGCTCCTGCAATAACTGCATATTTTTTAGCACGATCTATACTCTCCTCCAAGATTTTTTGAGATTTTTGTAAATTAACATAATTTAATTTAGCAATTTCTTCAAGATTATTATTAAATTCAACATCCTCTATTGTCACTTCTGTACCGTCTTCATCTGATCCCCCTATATTTGCTGCATAAATTCTTTTCAAAATCCCTTTAGATTTGGATTCATTATGATCTTCTTCACCTTCTTGAAATCCATCCCATTCTTCATACTCTTCTTCAACATCGATTTTCTTATCCTCATCTTCATCTCCATCATCCTCCTCATCAGATGTCTCATATTGTCCACTCAACTCCTTCATAGATTTTTGAAATTTTTCCAATTGAGCAGCCATCTCTTTTTGTTTCTCCAATTTAGCCTTTTTACGCTCTTCAATCTTGGCTAATCTATCTTGCTCCTTATGAAACTCTTGAGCTTTCTTTTGACGTTCCAATTTTCTTTTATGGAATCCTGTAAGATAATCCCTGAATAAAGGTTAGATCAATCAATCAAAACTGATACTAATTAATACTCACTGTCTTGAATCTTTATCAAACACAACTTCTTCCACAACATGCTTCTTTGCATTTCTTTGAGCAAACTTCTTACCACCAGTAAGGATCTCTCTGTTCTGTCTAGGCCCTGCCATGATGAATAACTATACTTGATCTGGTTGTTGGTATAGATCAATGTTGATGTTTTTATTCTCTAAAAAAGTTTTTGACGTTAACAATTTTTTTTTTTTTTGAGCCTCAGAGAAAAAATTACATAAGAAATTACAAATCAGTATAAACTAAAACTTCATTAATTCATTTCTAATTAAAATATTGTCAAGTTGTTAATGATGATGATGATGACGATGACGATGATTCCTCTTCATCATGTGCAATTTGGCTTTTCAAAACTTGTAAATGCTGTTCAGCCAATCTCACCATCTCATTCAAATCTTGATTTTCATGATTTTTCTCACCTCCATCAATTTTATCAGATTTTGTTCGTTCATTAATCCATTTCCAAATCTCATATTCAGATTGTTCTTTTAATAAATCATCTTTAAAAGATTGCTCCACTGATGGTATGATCATATATTCACGTCCTTCAATAATAACTTTTTGAACATGATCAATTGATGTATATGATGATGAATTATTAGAAACCATGAAAAATCTAACAATAAACCATAACAATATTGAAACAATAATTAATCCACCAAATGCGTAAGGGATTTGTAAATTACCAATCATCCCTAATGGATTTTTAGCCTCCATCTCTTGAGAAGGTATCTTGATTGGTTCTTTAATTGTATTTGATCTACTTTTTGATTTTGTCTTCTTTTTACCCTTTTTACCAGAACTTGCCTTATTCAAAATTGTTTCAATTTCATGAATTAAAACCGCAATAGATTCATTTTGTCCTTCAATTGTACCCTTTTCAATAGGGCCTTTAATCCAACTCTTACCTGTCCAATTAATAGATGTAATGACAAGGAGTCTTGTAGAATTATTAGCAGCCCATGAAAGATAAAAATTGGTAACAACAGTAAATGCATTGCCCGATGGAACATCAGGGGATGCTGTAACTTGTGAAACTAGAATATATTTGTTGACATCAAAATGCTCAATAGTTTCAGTAATATTACATCTTGTTTGCTTAGGACCAATTGGACCATTTAATGGTTTTGTATATGAATATTGTCTTTTTTTCAAATCTCCATCTTTTTCAAAATTTGGTATAGGAGTTAGATCAAAATTTTTTTGTGTTTCCAATATTGATTTGAAATATGTTGAGTCATCACCAAATAATAAAGAATAAATCGTACCTAATGGTGCATGTAATATTTCATCTGCAATTTGTGTTTCACCATTGGTTTTCTTATATTCATTATCTGTAGGTTCATGAGTTGCAGGACCAACAGTAGGTAAGGAACTAACATTATTTGAATCACTTGAATCTGATAAATCATCACCTTCACTAGAGGAGAGCATTTTTTGCAATTCATCAATCAATATACCAATGGATTCCTTTTGACCATCAATTGTACCTTTTTCAATTGCACTTTTAATCCAACTTTTACCAGTCCATTGAATACTTGTATAAACTGTTACATCTGTGGAATTGTTACCTCCCCAAGAAAGATATATTTGAGTTTGAACTGAAAATGAATTACCAGATGGAACATCTGGTGTTTTAGTATTTTGTGTAACTAAAACATAAGAATCAAAATTTTTAAAATCTAAAGTTTCCACAACTTGACATGATGTTTCCTTGGGTCCAACAGGTCCATTCAATGGTTTAATATATGTATATTCCCTTTTAGCCACATCATCACCATTTTTCTGAAATTTTGGAATCGAGGAAATATCTCTATTCTTTTGAGATTCAATAATTTTTTTATAATTTGAAGTATCATCACCAAATAACGTTTGGAACACTTTAGTCAATGGAGCTTCTATATTACCTTGTCTAATCTTTGTTTCACCACTAACTTCTTTATGCTCAGGTTCTGTAGGTGAATGTTTTGTCAACACATCTTCATCTTCACCATCACTTGAAGTACCATCAAAATCTGTATCAAATTCATCATTTGAATCATAATCATCACTTTCATCCAAATCTGACTCCATATCAGATCCACTAAAATCATCATCTAGATCAACTTGCATATCAATATTCCCATTAGGACCACGAACTAATTTATTCCAAATGTTTGTAATCAAATCAAATGTAACGTCTCTTGCTAAAAATGATGCAAATACATATTTTTGATGTAATGTTTGAATAACAATACTATTGGGGAATAACCCAGCTATTGATTTCTTTTCCAATTGCACAATTTCTTGTAATGGTATTATAATACTTGTAACCCACCCTAAAATGTTTGAATTGAAACATATATGTCTTTCTGTAATGTACATTCTTCCTTGGATCAAAATATCTTTTTGCAGGGCACAACTATAATCTTCCAATAATTTTTCATTCTTAGGTATTTTCTTAAACATTGAGTGGAATTCTGCATTTCTTTTACTGCTTGCATAATTCACATCTTTCAATTCAGCCAATGATTCAGCTGGCGAAATTGGTGGAACATAAGGTGGTGTGGTACTGTTATTTGTCTCAGCGGAAACTATACTTGCAGTTTGATTGATCCCACTTTGATTCTCAGTTCCTGAACTAACACTCCGACGATGTGATAGCTTCTTGGCTGAACCATTGGTAAATGTATCTTGTGTAGGGACTGCACTTGTTGATTTGGCCATCTTGGCCAGGTTTCCTGGTGATAATGATCTTCTAAAAGTTGAAACTGGAGATGATGATCTTCCCTTGTTGTTATTATCATCACCTAAACCTCGAATTGAATCTGAAGCGAAAGCACTTGGCCCTGAAACAACTTTTGTGATTGCTGCACCATTCCCGTTAGTTACTGTAGTTGCTCCGTTACTTTCAGTCAGTTGTCTAGATCTATTGATGGAATTTGATTGATTCAATTTGGAATCTGCTGGAGCATCAATTGATATTTGAGGAACTTGATTCATAGAACCACGATTGATTGAATTTCTTTCAGAATGTAATGAAGCATCTGTGAACCCCAATGCCTCTAATGTTAGTTCACCTTTACCCAGTGTACTCAATGCATTTTTTCTAATTGGTTGAAAGACAACATCATGTGCTAAAGATTGTGGTTTACTAATTTGGGAAGCACGATCATCATCTTCATCAGCACCAGACTTTGTAGGACTTTCAGCTGAAGCTTCTCTTGATGCTCTTTTCGGTTGTGAAAATAATAAAGAATCCAAGTGTTGCATGAATGAAGTTCCCTCAGCTTCTGAATGTTCAGCTGGAGGATGTGATTTAAATTCTTCAGGCTGACGGGATGATGAAACAATATGAGAAGCAGCATTATGAGCAGCTGACACTAATGATGAAAATAATCCACTTGAATTAGCTTCTGCATTCACAATACTTGGTCTATTTTTCAAAGTTGAATCAGTAGCAGCCATATGTGCTTCAACATCTGTTGGTGTATCAATATCTGAACTTCTCTGTCGGCTATTTGGTGAAGATTCTGCAATTGGTTCGTGTAGACTATTTCTCGAGTGGTTTTGTGATATATTTGAGTGTGAGTCTTGTTGCATTGAATCACTCTTGACCAGTGGGAGACTTAACAAAGCTGGCTCATTTGAATTGAATTTGGATTGTTTTATAGAATCTGAATAGGAATGTGCCTGACCATCAGAATCACCATTATCACCTGAATGTTTATCCTTTCTCGACCTCATTCTAAATATAGAACGATCCGTTGAATTTCTTTGTGATTTAATTGACATTATTTCAGGCATTATTGGAGATTTGGGTCTTGAATAACCATTGTTGATATTATCATTCATTCCATACTGAGCAGGCATCGTATTGTTCCCAACATCACTAGTACGCCTTATCTTCCTGGACCTGCCAAACAGGGGGCTTTCATTGGACATCATAGTATCATTCATATACTGTCCTGGAGCGCTCTTGGTTGATCCTGCGTTGGAACTTGGTGTTTCCTTGCCTTTGGCGGAGCCATTCTTCTTCTTATTGCGCCGGCCCAATTTGAAGGAGGGCATGCTGTTGGAAAGCGACTAACGAGTGGAATTTGGAATATTGAGAGGGCAACCAATCGCTGGGAAGCTTGAATGAGTTGTAATTTGATTAATGTGGTGAAAGGGTTTTGCGATGGTGAAAATTGTTTTTGCCCTGAACTTAAATTCAAGGAAGCTTTAAATTTTGTTTCTACCGAAGGAATTGCTAGTTATTCGGTCTTAATTCTGTTGATGCAATTTGTAACAAAGCAATGGTTCAAAGTTTTACGAAAAGGGATTGAATTGTTGAGCTATTGTTAATGGCTTTAATGGATTGTTAATTTTGCTGTTGGTCGTTATTTAACTAAACTACACGTAACTGGCTACAATCAAATTCAATTCAATTCAATTCATTAAACGCAAAATTAATCTGGAACCACACAATGAACATAATCAGTTATTCAACAAAAGGAAGTAATGGACACACCTAATTTTAACGATCTTCAGCCCATTCATTTTCACGTTTGATGGCTTCTTCCTCTTCTGGTGAGAAATCATTAACAATGTTGAATGTACGACGAATTTCTTCTGGTGATTTACCTCTAATCATTTCAGCAACAACTTTACAACCAGCATCTAATAAAGGTCTGATGTTAAGATAATTGGCTGCCAATATGATTTCATACAACATTTCTTGATCAACTTTTAAAAATTCCTTATCCCATTCATCAACAGGTGCAGATTTTCTTGAATCTTCATCTTCATCATCTGGGAAACTTGTATCTTTATGATGTGTAGCCCATTCTAAAACTTTTTTCAAGACTGAAGCACGAACATTTGGAACTGGAATTTCAAAATCATCATCATCATCATTAGCTAAATCACCAATCATATTTTTGATTAAAACTGATCTTTCAGCAATTTTTCTTTCAACTTTAAAAGATTCATTATCAGAGGATATAATTGTTACTTCAGACATTTCTGTAATTGTTAGTACACAGTACAATGGTCAAAGTTTTGGAAGAAGTTTCAGTGAAAACGTCTCAACAAGGGCTTTCGACATATCGCGCCACTGGTAATAATGCTTCAAAATATCACAAGAAAACTCCTCCGAATCATAATTGAGACGATACGTACTCTATATTTATCGATATTCAATGTTTTCCACTTCTTTGTTCAAAAGATTGTTGAGTTGAAACGAGTTTAAACCTTTCCAAGTTTCTCGTGATGTTGTGTGTATTTGTACTTTTATCCACTTTTTCTGTAGCTCGCTTACATAATTTTCACCTTAAATAACAGAAAACTACAACACTGAAAAAACACATTACTGATCTCATTTAATTTAGATTTCAAAATTGGAATATACACTGGCACTTAATTCATCCAATTCTGGAACTTTATCCATGTTGTTCACGTAATCACAATTCGTGGTGTTTTTGAAATCATTAGATGCTCTAGTAACATTTGCTAAAAGAATGGCTAATTTAACTTTAATTTCATTTGGTGGTTCTTGATTTGGATCTTTAGCTGATAATGATAGTGCAATATTATTCAATACAGTTGTAATACCAACATTTATCAAAGAATTTAATACAATTTGACTTGATGACGAATTCACGTAATTTTTGGTTTCATCAATCAAAATACGCAAAATTGAATTATCTTTAGATAAACTTGATAGATTATCTTCATCAAGGGTCTGTTGAACAACAAATGTTTCCAAGTTTGATGGAGGTAATAACGCAGAACTTATGAAATTTGAATCATCCTCTTGTTCAATTAATGTTTGAGCCCTACCGATCAAGATTGCGAAATCATCCAAAGAGAGTTCAGCTCTAGGATTTATCTCTTCAAACACTTCATCAACTGCATTCTTAACTCTTTCCCTGATAGTGATCCAACCACGGTTTAATAACCACCAACTATAAGATAGATATGCTTGTTCATTAACATAGTTTGTACTTTCTGTACTAGTATTATCAACCATGTCAATTCTGTCATTGAACCCATGTTTAGTTGCAGCAACTTTCAAAGCATCTTCTAAATATTCCCTTCTTGCTAAAATGTTCAATTGTAATCTTGTGAATAAAATTAATAATGCATTAGAATAGATTAATGTTAATAATCTAGTTAAAGTTTGACTCTTCAATTCACTCCATAACTCATTCTTGGTCTTTCTGTCCAGGGTATTTGGTGATTGAGCATCCACTGGTTGTTGATCAGTTGTTGTACTTGATCCTTCATCACCTATTGAACTAGCACCAAGATTTGAAGAACCACTTAAACCACCAGTCTTCTTTTCTAACCTTCTTGCTTGTAAAGATTTGGTAATTTCCTCCACTGGTAGACTCTCAAATATAGGTGCAGACAACACAGGAATCAATGCATATATTGTATATAGTGCATCTTTTTGAGTCTGATCAGAATACATTACAAATTACAACCAAGTGAAAGATGTCAAAAATTTGGAGAAGTTGGAAACTCAATTAAAGTTATTACATCGTCTAGGAATTCAACATAATGCTATTGATGGATCCAATATTTTGACAGCTAGTCAGAAGGTTTACTTGATTGACTTCACAAAAATGACTGAACGAAAAAAGTATATGACTGATGAGAATTTAAATGACAGGGATGAGTTCTTTGGTTCCAAAGATCGGTTTGATCATGAACAAATGTTAGGGAAGTTGAACATTAGTGAGACGGACAATTGAATAAAGTGTGTGAGTTCATTGTTTCGGAACCTCTAAAAACAACTGATAATAGATGATAGATAATAGATGATAGATTATGATTTGATAACAAGTAATTGTAGTTCTTGCTCATGTTCTCTTTGGTTGGTTTCAATAGAGTTTTAACCAGCTCTGTATTGTATTAAGGATCCTGTCAATGAGCTACGGGTCACTATCAATTGTTTCCCTGGCAACTTTTAACAGAGGGTAAGACTTTCGCGAAAAATTGAATTCGCGAATTCTCATGATTAATCGCGAATGTTAATTTTCTGGTTCTCCAGAGAGAGACGATGACTGAGAAATTGAGGAATCCAGATATCAACAACCAGAAACCACAACACACGACGCTATTGCACACCCAATCCACCCTTTATCCAGGAAAACCCAAGTTTAGCTCACTACTCTATCAAATAACAGTCCTATAATCATCATCCCATTATCACTGCATTCCTAGTTTGATCAAGAGTTTTATCAAAAGTTTACGTCCCCCCGCGCAATCTCGAATAGATAAGTTTTGCACACAATGTTTAGCAGCATTTCAAGTTTTTTCCGTCGAAATCGTAAAAGAGTATTCATAAGCTCTAGTGTTTTAGCATTATTATATTTTGGAGTTGGATATCTTCGTCAAAAATTCATAGATTACCAGTTAAAATTAGCAGAGGAGAGATTCTCAAGAGAACAAATTCGTCGAAGATTTGAAATCGTGTAATATCGAGGTTCTTTTGTCGAGCCATTAGCTTCAAACATCTCTAGAGTTCCATGGACATACATGACTGGTGTATTGATCTTTTCAGAGTCATCAACTGTTGCATTGTAATGTTCTATGAGTTTATAAGCGGTTGTCTCCTTAGTAAACATTTGGAACTCAAGATCCTTAATGGATTGCCCAGTTTTATTTGCAATAGTTGGATTAGCATTTAATACTTTCAAAACACATGGTTCATAATTTTTCTCCCAAGAGTCAAACTTTTTACTTAAAACCTGATCACCTTTCAACACCTTATACATCTCACATTTAGGTACGGTGTAGACTTCTGAAAGATGTTTATATGCATTCCTCAAACGTTCAATTGGCAACACACCTCTTTGAAGCTTGATATGGAGAGGAGCCGTTTCTGAATTAGCTATAATATCTTGTCTTTTATTGTGTAGTTTTTCCCTGACCAGCTGTAATGAGTTTTTTGGATCTTTGATATCCTTCCAGACCCGAGCCAATCTTACTTTGATACTTTCCCTTTGCTGAGTAGACAAATCACGTTCTCTCAAAATTGAATACATAAATAAATGTCTCATAGTCAGCCCAGTATCTTCACTTCCTGTATACAAATACTTAAAGCTCACCATATATTCACCATTTTCCAACATCCTGCATCTTTCAAAATCCAACACAATAAGCACATTGAAAAAATAATTGGAAAACAAGAAACTATCTTTTCTGTGAATTAGCATGTGAGCCATTGCCTCTTTAACCATGAGAAGAAATCTATGTCTTGATCCAAATTCATGTCTATAACTCCCATGACACAATGTTTGTAGAAAACATCTACGAAGGTCATTCTTCCTCACGTTCACCTGAACGAGACTGGATGATTTATTAGCTTGGTCTTCAATAATGAAGTCTGGTCTAGTATCTGGTCCAAAATCTTGGAAATATGGATCCAGTCCTTCATACTCTTCACCAAACCTGAAATCTATATCATTAACACTTGTAAATCCATATTTTGTACCTTCACCACCAAGAATGTTTAAAATCTGAGAAATGTTATTCAATTCAGCACCAACAGTACGTTGAAGCTCCTTCTCTTCAAGGTTGACGAAATCTCTCTTGTGTAATTCTTGACCACCAAATGTTGAATTTGTCATTAATGGGATCAACTCATCAACATCCACATCGGAGGAACCAAGATAACGCTCAGCCAACATGGAATAATGATCTTTGACGTAATCCCAACCATCACCAGCACTCATATCCTCTAGTTCGATTTGAATCTTTTTAAAAGATTTCATCATTTCAATCTCCTTTGGTTCCATAGTTTTAAACAAGGTTGGTGGAGGTCTTGGTAGGGCAGCTGGATTCAATTCAGCTCCTGAAAACCCTGCTCTTTCATAATTATTCAAAAACAATCTCTTACCTGGTAAGCCCAAATAAACATTCAGCCAGTCATTCTTGGATAACCAATCTCTATGAGGCTTTAAACCTTCATAAACATCTGTAGAAGTAACTTTAGTGCAATTTTTGCGGAAAAGATCAGACGCGTAGTCCATTTCCAAAGGATGCTTCTTGAGCATAGCATCAATCCTTCTGTCTTTAGTAGCGGTATCCATCCTCTCAGTAGCCTTTGTCATTGTGTTAGTGTGTAAGAAACTACTCAGGTTCAAACGTAAAGTGGTGAAGAAGTTGGAAAGGTTGGAAAAATGGATTCGCGAACTTTTATATTAAATTGCAATGTGAGCGGATTTGTGAAGTATTGTATGGAAATCAACTCGTATAAAGGAAGATTGCCATTGTAGAGAGTTGTTTTAGGTAGAATAGGGTTTGGCATGAGGAATTCGATAGAATATGTGTGGTTTTAGTGTTGGTAATCTGGTTCAACTACTGCGTAAATGAATGAAATCATGTACAAATGAATCTTGTTATTAGATTGAGTAAAATGCTTATTTAGTAGATTTACTCTTCTCCTTCTTCGGTTTCTTCACTTTATTCTTTCCACTATCTTTTTTTCCCAATTTCTCTTTCGAACTCTTCCTTATTGAAGCTTCGTCTTTTTTGGAAACTTTTTTATCATCACTTTCATCATCGCTCTTTTCATTTTCATCTTTAAACTTTGTATGCTTACCTTGGAAAGATGCAGAGCTAATTGCAGGTTCTGGAGTTCCTGTAACCACTGTTGAATTACCTGTACCACTATTCAAAGCTGCCTCTATAAAACGTTTAGCAACACCTGTATCAACTTTCTTTTCTATGAGAAACTATTGTTAGTAGTAGTTCCACCAAGATTTTGTGTAGATATACTTACCTTTTGATGGATTCAATGCTTCTTTTGCTCTATTCATATAAGATTTGACTCTTGCTAAATCTTTCATTATTGGATGATTAGTTGTATCAATACCTTTGGATTTCAAAAAAGCTGTGAGAGTTAGTATTAGATCTATGCAATTTGATTGAGTTTTTGGACACTAACCGAATGACAAGGACGTCAATAAATAAGCATAACTGTTTGATATCTTTATCTTTTCATGTTCATCTGATGTTTCATTAATTCTATCTTCGAAAGATTTTGAGCTGATCTCTTTGATGATTGGTTCTATTTCATCTAATGACACATCAAGCGCATCAATATATTGCTTTACTAGTTCTGTATTCTCCATTATGATGTATTTGGACTTGATAAACTGTGTAAACACTTGATTCTTCACTATTTTGTTTTCCTCAGTATGTAAATTTTGTGCCTACAATTTTTTTTCTTTCGTTTCGAAGAGCCTGAAAATAGTAAATTCGCGAGATTTGGGATTTTCGCAATTGTGTTCGCAAATTATCCACATTGGGTAGCTCTATTGTGAAAAAGCTCTCGCGAATCTCATACCAGGTACAGTTCCAACGAAAAAGCCTTCCCTGCATAACGTAACCCAACATCTTCAAGAACGACCTAGTACCTACAATTCAAGAGATGCTTGCTAGTCAATGTGTTGGTGTTGCTCTTTAGTGTTGCGAAGCAAGGAGGTTTCGACTTCATTACGCCTTAGATCTGCTGGTATTCACAAGTATATACTTCGACTTTTGTCAAGGTTTTTGAGAGCATGACACTGGTTTTCAAAATAACGAATGTTTGTCCTCAAAAGTTAAGTAGGCATTTCTAACATAATAATGTGAATAACTTTCTACACTTCAATGTCCCTTCTTTCTTGTCCTACTCACTTATTCCCCTTTGAATTCATCATCTCGACAGGTATTACCGCTTTGGGATGTTGGCGCAACAGCTGGCCACTGCCACTGGTCCACGGGTAAATAATCGATGAATGCAAACCAAAATCTAGTTGAGAAGTTGGAATTTATCGAACAGACCTTGAAGTGCGTCGTGAAAAGTAAAACACACGCCATTCAAACTCTGGACAACGCAAAACGGGTCATACAAAATTAGACAGCACAGTTTAATCGCCAGCTACTTTATCAACAGTAAGTGTTACCAGAACCTGTCTGATTGAAACCACTGCTTTTCGATCGGGAAGCTAGCATTAATGAGCTACGTAACCGAATCGAATCGAAGCTGCCTACATGATTGTCAGAATTCTTGTTTCAAAACGAATGAATCGAAAACTAACAACCACAATCAAGGAACAACTAAACTACACGGCAATCAATCAAACAGTGACATCCTAAAACAAATCACTTTTCCCTGGCTTAAAAGATCTCTATAAACCATATTTTAGGTCCTCTGTTTTTCCATCACGGGTTTTCCTCCGATTTGCAGAGTTTTTCTTTTTTTTCCCAGAATCTGACTTTACACGAGCATTGAGTGCATACAAAACATCAACAAGAATAACAACTTTGGCAAGACAGCTACCAAGTTTTTCATTGAAAGGCTCATAGTTCATTGCAATGAGTAACGAAGATATTAAAGATCCTAAGTTGATTAACCAGAAGGAGAAATTGGGTGCTTTTTCTTATGATGATGTTCCTTCAGAAGCTTTAACGTCTCAAAACGTTGGTGAGATTCTTGACAATCTAGATAATATAAATGATGTATCTGATATTGAAAATATGCAAAAGAAGTTACAAGGTGATTATAAATTACTGGCAAAACAATTTGGTAACTCTAGAATAAGCAGAGTGGAGACATTTATCTCAAAGATTGAAGAGTTACAAAATCAACTAAGGAAGAATTCAATAGCTCATGACACATTTGTCAACAACAATTTACCACAATTAGATGAAGAGACAAGTATGGAAGTGGATAGTGTCACTTATGCTAAATCTCTAAAAAGAAGAAGAAACCATTTTGATGATGCTGCTGCTCAAACTGGTGATTCTTCACCGCCCCCAGAAGCTCCAGCGTCACCCCCACTAGAAGAATTACCAATATTTACTGATTCATTTGAACAAGTTTTGAAACCTCATAGAGATTCATTAAAAGCGTTGAGAAGTAAATATGATTATGAAGCCAAATTGATAGAAGATTCTGCAAGACGAAATGTTGAATTGACATGGAGACAAAGTGCCAAAGATCGTATAGAGTTGAGGAAACAAATGAGGTCTGAAATATCTCAAAAGATAATAGACTTGGATAAGGATTATAACAACGAGAATAGATATGCTAAAGTTAGCCATAATGAAAGAAGGTTTAGAACTTCAACAAGAAAAGTTGGTGAACGTAAAGGTGGTAGATATGGAGTGATGGAGGTTCATAGAGAAGTTGAAAGTAGGGTCAGAAGGTTCAACAACTCATTTCATTCAGACAGTAAGCCAGTTTCTGGCGCTTCAGCTTCTGAAATTGATAATGATTTGAGTATGATGAAATCACCTTATGCAACAGTCAAAATTGAGACAATTGAAGCCAATTATTTATATCAAGAACAACCATTGAAAAAGGAAAACATCGGCCCTACAACAATGACAGATTTAGTCAATAGTGAAATTGAAGAAAGAGGTATTGCAGGTATGCAATATCAAGTTTCCACTGATAGAACACCTTATCAACCACCAAGTGGTTATAATTACAACTATCAACCACCTCAACAACAACAACAACAACAACCAAGACAACCTCCACAACAGCAATTCCCTTCTCCTTATCCTCAACAACAACAATCACCTTACTTGCAATATCAACAACAACAACAGCAACAACAACAACCACTACCAGCACAGGGATTTTTCAATCAACAGCAACCACCTCCAATGATTAATTACTATCCAGCCAATTCACCATATCAACAACAACCTCAAGTGCAAGGCCAATATCCTTTGTATCCTCAGTATCGTCCTCAACAATAGTTTTGGTGAATAGGGGAACTAGTGGGAAGAAACGAAAATGGTTGCTTCAACTCCTAATATGAGCTTATGAATAATATAATTGAATACTTGCATTGATAAGAATGAATAAATATATGATAAACTAGTCTTTAGATAGCATGTAGTAATTAAACTAATGAAACAGAGACCTAGGGATTTATAAAAAGCTACAAGAGTAAGCCTTTTAGACATCTTGAGCTGGCTTGCAAATTACCTAGAAGAATATGAATATTAAAGATACCTGATTATCTACTAGTTGAATAGTTGAATTGAAATTGTATATTCAAAGTCAATCTGGAAGACAAATGATTTTCATCAATTGATCAAACCAGACAACTTTAATAAGGGATATTGATGAGCTATGAAACTATCATGCTTTAAGTATGATCACACTCAACAAGGATGACCAGCTCCATTTTCACTGAAATGCCAGAAAATGATGAAAACACAAACGCTATAACTAAATGCCAATGTGTACGTAGATTTTTAAACCGGTCAATCACTTACCAGAATCACTCTAAATTCAAGTACAGAAATTGAAGCACAATTTTTCGTTTACAATTAACAAATCAATATTACACGAATCCAACATGAAAGCACTTCAAGTTTCTTTACAACATATGGTACAAAGTACTGGGTACAGCCCTTAAAAATTGCTGAAATTGGGCAACATCCAATTCATTCCACACTTTTCAATCACGTCTTGATTCATTTCTCAGTGAATTGGACCCATCGTCACCTTTTTTGTTTTTTGTTGTGGTACTATCAACACTATTTTTTTTTTTTTTTCGCTTCCTCTCATGTCAGTCAATATTTGGTGTTTGGTGTTCGTTGTCTTCAGTGATTGGGAATTACTGGGAAGAAATGATCAAAATAGTTTCACAGGGGGTCAACTTCTAATATGTGATTATGAATACTATAACTAAATACTTGAATTGATAAGAAAAATCAATAAATACGCGATAAACTAGTCTTCAGATACCATGTAGACGTAATTGAACCGATGAAACAGAAACCTAACTAGGGATAGATACAGACATAGCTGAAAGCCTCCGAGATATCTTGAGCTATTAATCGAAATTAATAATTAGCAGCTTGTAAATAGTACAAATGTTTGAATGCCTACAAGATGTGATATGAAAAAAGTTGAATTAAAATTGTATATTGAAAGTCAATCTGGGAGACAAATGATTTTCACCAATTGATCAAGCCAGACAACTTTTATAACGGATATTGATGAGCTATGGAACTATCGTGTGCTAGGCCTCAATAATATGATCAGACGAAACCACGATGTTCTTGCTCTATTAATTGGTCTTCAAAAAAACGCCCAACAACCAAACAAAAACCATTACGATGCATACTCTGGTCTGAAAGGATCGAATTCGATTCTTCAGGCCGAGAAATACACATGGAATACGTCTTGGAAAAAGATATCAATAACACAATAAAAAACACTAAGGCATCCACACAGGAACTATATTTGTAGAACATAAAACATCGAAAATCCTTCGTCAACAAGGATGTTCACGCAAGATAATCTATTTTCAAAGAAGTAATCATAAAAGCTAAAACCATGTGAAATATTGGAATCATGACAATGCCAGTGAACATATGCCTCTCAAATGGTACAACTTCACTACTGTTTGGTTGTCGACGTCGACGAACTGAAGAAAACAACTCAACACCCAAATTAGGAAAAAAGACCTTTTCGAAATAATGACACGCTCCGAGTTGGCAGCCACTGTTGTTTTTTTGAAATTTACCTTGATCAAATTGCCACAAGTATGGCAAAAGACATTATTCAAGAATTGTACAAGATTCATCAGTATAAACAAGTATACACAGCTACAACTAGTAATAATTACAAGTCATATCTTCAATCTTTGCCATTCCACGGAACCATTGTTCAATATTCATAGCCAAAGATCCCAATTATGTCTGAACAAGTTGATACATTTCTAGCCATTACTGGCTCAAGTGATGGGAAAGTTGCTGAGCATTTCATTGATATGGCTGGTGGTGATATTGAGACTGCTATTTCATTATTCTTCGAACACGGTGCCTCAGCTGCCCAGCCTTCAAATCCAAATACAACGCCTCCATCACATACGGATGATGATGCAGCACTAGCTGAAAGACTACAAAATGAAGCATACCAAAACCAACAAGCAAATGAACCAAGAGCTCCAGATGCTGCAGTGCATGAAAGATTAGTTGGTGGTGAAGACCATTTTGGTGTGTTCCCTGGTACGTTTGGTGGTGTTGGTGGTTCTTTTGGTGGATTGTTAAATAGACCAGCCCCACAGGATATATTTGGTAATGCTAGACCAGGTATTTTCAATCAACGTGATGATGATTTCCCTCAAGATGACTCTGAAGAAGAAGATAAAGTGGTGGAAGTGGATAGTGACGGTGATGTTATTGAAAGTCGTCGTGATGATGGTATGAGTGAGACTCAAAGACGTTTAGCTAGAATATTCCGTCCGCCTTTTGATATAATTGATAAATTGGATTTGAACAGTGCGAAACAAAAGGCTAGAAAGGAAAAGAAATGGCTGTTGGTCAACATTCAAGATAATGCTGAGTTTCAATGTCAAGTTTTGAATAGAGATTTTTGGTCAAATGGGAACGTGAAGGATTTGGTTAAAGATAATTTCATTTTCTTACAATATCAAAAAGAGTCAAGAAGTGGTGAAGAATACTCTCAATTCTATCATTTCTCAGAGTACCCCCATATTGCAATTCTTGACCCAATTACAGGTGAGCGTCTTAAAATGTGGTCAGGGGTACCTGCTACCAATAGTTGGATTCAAGAAGTGTTTGACTTCCTTGCACAATTTTCATTAGAACCTGGTCATATAAATCCAACAGTCAGTCATAAAAAGAAGATAGATCCATCAACATTAACTGAAGAACAACAAATGGAGCTGGCTATTAAAGAATCTTTAGGAAAGAAAGAACAAGATCACGATGATGTACAAATACTGCATGGCGGTGAACAAAATGATCCTATTGAAATTGATGATGACGTTGACGAAGAACCTAAAGAATTGACTGAACAAGAGAAATTTCAAAAAATTCAAGCAATTGACCATCCAGAACCCGAAGCAAATCCTGCAACTACAACAAGGGTACAAATTCGTTTGGGGGATGGTTCCCGTCAAGTTCGCAGATTCAATACTGATGATAAAGTTGTTGTTATTTATGAAGTATTGAAAGCTACAGTGGAGTCAGTTAAAAATGGTGAAGCTTTCACATTGACCAGTCAAAGAGAAAATTTGATTGGTAAATTAGATGAAACGATAAGTGATGCTGGTTTGAAGAACGCATCTATACTTCTGGAGTTGGTTGATAAAGAAGATTAAATTATGTCAACAGTCTATAAATTAATAATACAAAACAGCAAATTTAATTTGAGTAAAGTACAATAGTTTATTCTAATTTGTAATTTGATTTATTTACTAAAAATACAATGATATAAATATCTAAACCCTAATCAACTTCATTATCGTTCAATAATTCTGGTTCTTTTTGGACAGCCTTCTCCTCTTCCTTCTTTTCTCCTTCCCCTTCTGTCTTCTCTTCAGCTTGCTCTGTTTCCACTACTTCCTCCTCAGGATCATTCTTCTCATTACCTACTTCAACATTGACACCAGTTTCCTTTTCAATTTCCTTTTTAGAAGTGATCAAATTTTGTAATTCACTTTCAATAGCTGGATCTTCCAAGAATTGATTATATATGTCCAAAATCTTCAAGAAAATTGCATTATCTGCCTTTCCTAATTTAAAGAAATGCAAATAGACTTTGGAAATCAATGACAAAATTTCATTCTTAGCAATATCTTCATTCAATAAGGGGAAAATACCAAAATCAAAGATACCACTAGCCTTCAAACCATCAGTCAATTCGATTTTCAAAACGGTATCTTCCAATGAACTCAAAGCATAGGATCGGATTTGAAAACATGGATTTAAGCATTGGTGAGCTAAAGCTTGAATCAATGCATATGTTTGATCTGTAGTCAAATCGGCCTTGATATCAATTAAAGAAGCTGTTGCATTAATTGATTTTAATGATAGTTGTACAATATCTTGATATGGATTCTCCTTGTCAACTTGGTGACCACTCTTGACTAAAGCATCATATTCTTGTTCCCATTGACCACCAATAGCACCAACAGCTGAAATTTCATCCAATAAGCCTAATAGCCACATGAAGTTAGCGGATTTAATTGAACCAATGGAAGTCTTAAGCAAATGGTTGATGAAGTAAAATATATCTCTTGAAAATTGAGAGACTGATGCAATAAGTCTCAATGACTTCCAATAATTCTCGTATTCCAATGCAATGCTTGATGTTGATGAATTTGGATCACCAATAGAACATAATGGTTGAACAATCTGTTGAGCTTTTTTCTCAAGAAGTTTTCTATCAATCTCCAATATTTGGTCAATTGACTTTTTAACTGATTCTGCAGACACTTGTTGACTATTATTGATAATGATCAATTTGTAGGTAGTTAATCTCAAAAACATTGATGCGTTTAGTTTCTTGTTATTCTCTGCTGATTCAACTTTTTCAATGTACTCCAAAAGTGTATTGAGTTCATTTGTGTTCTCAGGGCTTGACAATGCCAAAACAAGAGCATTTTCAAGAGTGAAGAATAAGTCAGCTTCATAAGTCCTTTCATTTTCAACTGTACGCTCTGTGGGTAGTGTCTCCAAGACTGCCTTCAATACAGTATCATCACCACTGATAAGTGCGCTTGGATTTTGGAAAAATGTATGAACTCCAGATGATTTGATGCAATCCACAGCAGACAATGTAGCTTCAACCTCCTCATCGGTTGGTTCATCGTCACCCTTAAGGTATGATGCAAACGTGGAGAACAAACCTTTAGTGACAGTTGATCTGGTCAGAGAGACTTCAGGTCTTATTCTTGGTAGTTTGGCTAATTTGTATTGACTTTGGAATTGTGGGAAAAAATCAGGTTCAATAAGACCTGTTTGGAATAGCTTGAAAATAACCTTATGAAATGACTTCCAACTTTCATTTAGGACATGCAGGTCTCTATTCAAAATTCTGAACAAAACAACAGTTGAAATTTGAGCCTTGAAATCTTTACCAAACAAAACTGAGGTTTCACTGACAGTAATGGGGTCACCACCTTCAACTTTAATTCTTGTGACCTTAGTTGGTGATGAATTATTGGTCTCAACAGATGGTGATTTCACACCTGTTAAAGTTGTCAAGTCACATAGTTTAATAACCAACTTGTCAATAAATGTGTAAAACTTGAAAAAGGATGCAATTTGTGAAAGTTTATCAACTGTAGTCATCATTTTGGTAACTATTTGATCATCAAAAGCAACTTCAAAAATCTTTAGAATAGTGTTGCATATAGGTTCAAAAACACTTTGGAACAAATTCTTCTCAAACTGAATAAGCTCTTCCACTTCAAAGGAGTCAACGGAGTAGAAATCATCAATTATAGAAATATTAGCGGCAATCAAGTTATTCCATGAATCATCAAACCATTGTGAAGAGCCATGATGTTCTTCAGGCATGACAATTTCTTTATCTTCGATGGATTGATAAATCTTTTCTAAATACCAAACAGGGAAATCCTTCTTGTTGTAAACACCCCTCAGGTTTCTTTTATAGTCATCAAGCGTCATATGTGCCTTGATATTTGGATTATGGAGATCTGTGTTCAAAAGAATAATGGAATAACTTAGCACAAAAACTGCATCAGCATCTGGTTCAACTGGTTCATCTTCTTCACCATTAATTATCTCAACTGAATCTTTGATTGAATCCCTAGGTTCCACTTCACCTGACTTAACTTCTTGCTCGACATTGTCTTCTGGCTTTGGTTGGTAGTTTTGACATTTCACATATCTATTAGCAAAATTTTCCACAATTCTTTCAATCTGTTGAGATTCACCAGGTAATCTGAAAGTTTTCAACAAGATTCTTAAGGCTTCATCAACTCTCAACCCTTCAAAATCAAATAATGAGTAAAATTCTTTCAATAATTCAAGGTTGGATGGTTTAGCAAGAAATTCTCCTAAAACTTTTTTATTTAATCTGCTTGATTTTTCATAAAAGAAAATAGCTAATTCATGAATATCAGTTGATGATTTGATGAATCCTTTGTCTTCTAAGGCTTTCAACCCGTCTTTTGGCTTTTGATTGAATATTTTAGTTGCAGCAATAAACTCTTTCTTCTTTTCTTTCTTGATCAAAAGCTCATGAGTGGTTTGTTCAGAGATAGGGTCAACGGTTTTGATCTGTTCTGAAAGCTTATTGACAAATGATATCAAACCTTCAAGGCAAATTGGTGGGACATTATCAGTTGTAAAACTGGCACTCTCTGGCAAAGATAACTCCGATAAAAATTTAATGAAGCGAACTGTCAAATCTGTTCTGTGAAAGTTGCAATCATAATTAATGAAAAGGTTCATGAAGAATGATGGTGATCTTGTCCACAGGATGGATATTTCCTCAACAAGTAATTCTTTAGCAGAAAGTGATTTCTGATTCAGTTCTATTGGCGTTGACTTTCCACTAGCAGGAGGTTTCTTTTTGGTATCTTCCTGTGGTAGTATGGCGTTGAATATTGTAATCAATGATAATTCTATTTGTGCTTGAAGATGGTCTCCAAGTGTCAATGATAAAGTTGTAAATAGTTGTAAAGCAGCTTGTAAAACAGGCAAAGAATTGATATTTTGGATGATGTGTAAAGTGTGTTTGAAAACTGGATCTGCAATCAAGTTCAATAAGCTGGGGAAAGATGAGAATCTATCAGCACTCATTTCCACGGCTGTTGCTATCAAAGAAAATGCAAAGACCTTAGTGGATTCAGTATGTTTGAACTGATTTTCTGGGGCAATCATTGATATCAAGATACCTAGAAACTGTTTGATTGCTGGAAGCCCAAATGGTTTGGTAGTGTCATTTAAAACTTCAAAAGATTTTTTTGATAAAGTAACATCATCATTAGTACCAATTGTCCCCACAAGTTGGTTCTTTGTATAATCTTGGGTTTCCTCCACTATGTGATGGTGTTGCTCAGGTTCAATTGAATCTAACCTTTTAAAGACTTTTATGGTCACTGTGTACATTGATAACTCGGCAGCCTTTCTTAAAACCTCACTTCTTCTCTTATTACAGGCTAGTGATAATGAAGTTTGCACAACCTCATAAATAACATCATCCGATAGTAAATCACCAAGACTTGAATCTATTATTGTTTCTAGCAAGTTCAAAACTTTCAAAAGAACAGCATCATCTGAAGATTGTTCAGAAGCTTCAAAACGGCAATGAGTCAATGAACTAATGATATGAGTCAATGTGAATGCTAAGTTTTTGGAACTAGCTGAAATAATGTTGTAACTTATGAATTTTGATAATGAGTCTAGTGCCAATGAAGTGATGTTTCCTGTTGTAGAGCTTGATTTTATTACAAGTAGAAATGGCTGCAGTAAAGTCAATGAATCAATATCATCTAAGTTCTTGGAGTTATTCAACATCAATCTTAATTGAATGAAACCAGATAGCAGTGGATCATTCGTAGTGTTATGATTTGATCCATTCGCGTGGGAATTAAGACCGTATTTGTTGGATTCGCCTTCATCATTGAATAAATCACCAGCACCGCTCCCTAAAATAGCTGCAACACCAGATTGTGAGTATTTGGAAATCTTCCTCATTGAAGATGATATTAATAAACATTCTTTTATCACAACTGTGACAGGGTCTATAGCTATAGATCCCTTGGGCAAAGATCTAGCCTGTTGATTTGAGCTCTGTGGCATTGTCAAAAATTGATACAATTGGTTGACGATATCTGAAGGTCAGTGACTTTCCAATGCACTATCTAAAACACCAAACAATCAAGAGAGCTATAAAATCAACGTTGTGATGCACTTTGAACTGTTTAAACAGTGAAATATTGGCTTCAAAATTGAGTATCTGTCAACTTTGAATTCATGGGAAAAGTTGTTTTTGTTTTCGCGAATCCAGATCAGGCTAACTGCCTAATCGGGGCATTTTGTGCTTTTACACGCCTTAACGCTATTACAAGTCTTTCACGTCAGTTCATGAAATTATATATACAGGTTTTCGTTATTCATGGTTCATGAAATTGGGGTGTTGGCTTGTTCTGATTCGTCATGTCACTTTGGGAAGTGTTTGAATTAGCGAGGTCCAGTCTTTTCAATTCTTCAAGATCAGCTCCTTTTCTCATCATCTCAAAGAAAGGTTTCAAGTTAGTGTATTCTCTCTGAGGTTCAAGTTTATTTTCCTTGATGGCCCTTTTATGCAAGAGGTCAACAAAATGCTCAAGCGAATCATTTGTTCCAACAATTGTATAAGCTGCCAAAAAATCAGACACTTCACCAGACTTCAAGTTTGGTATTTCATTGATGATGGAAAGTCTGGTATCTGGGGCCAAACGTTCTTGCATGTAGCGATTGACAATGTTGTAGACATACTTCTGCTGTTTTTCTGAAGATGGTGCCTTTCTCCAAGCAGCAAATTTGGTGAGATCCCTTCCTCTGAATCTCTCCTTGAAAATCTTGTCAACGTATGACAATACGGGCCTTATATCCCTAGACAATGGTAGCAGTAACAATGCCTTGTATTTTTTGGCAAAAAAATTCACACCTCTATCATATTGTGGGTTTGTTGTGTACGACGACAATGTGTACATGGTATGTTTAGTATTCATGTGTTCTTCCACGGCTTTCTTGTTCTTGTAAATCTCTCTTACACTCACATCTTTCAAGAACTTTTTAGTGATACCTTTCTTGAATCTTTGAAGCCTTAAATGTATCTGAATTCCTTTCTTTATACTTGGATAATTAACGATCCAAGTATTGTTATCAATTCTGACCCAAGGATATATAGAACTTTTGATGTAATAAATATCATCTTCTTTCGGCATTTCTCCCATTTCTATAAAGTCATGGAAACTTTCAAATGTCTTCAATTCAATATTTTGAAAATCGAAAGCTTCCTCGTCATACTCAGCAACCGGAGCAGTTGATAGGGTACCTTGCCTCAAATCAGCATCTAGCAATTCAGCTTCTTCTTGCTTCTTCTTCAGTGCCTCCAATCTATCTTGCTCTTCTTTTTTTGCCCTTTTCTCTTCCAAAAGCGCTTTTCTCTCCTCCATTTCTTCTAATGTCAGATCGTTAATTTGGTCGTCATTTGGCAATCCTCTTAGGCATGGTACAGAGATCACGTTCGCATTGTTAACTCCAACAAAATCAACAATATGACAGAACTCCTTTAAATGGTGTAATCTTAAACCTCTACCAATCATTTGGATTAAAAGATTTTTGGAACGGGTAGGTCTAACCAACAAAACACAATCAATATTGGGTATATCTGTACCTTCAGTAAATATACCACAATTCATTAGAACTGATAGCTCCCCTTTTTTGAATTTATCAATACGCTCTTTTCTCACTGGAGCCTTTGTTTCTGAAGTGACAAAATCAGCATCAACACCACGTTCTTTGAATAAAGCAGCTAATGATCTAACATGTTTAATATCCACACCAAAGAGTAATGCCGACCTCACATTTTGGGTGTTCACAAAATGGAAATATGTTCTAAGTACAAGCTCATTATTCTCAGGGTTGTTCACTGCCGCAGCCAACTTGGGTATAACGAATTCACCACCTCTTGTTGTAACACCACTCAAATCGGCATTCACCAACTTCACTGTGGTGAATTTGGCATCACATAAATGTTTATCTGTCACCATTTGTTCAGTATCCATATGGAAGACAACCTCATCAATGACATCAGCTAGATGCTTATCGTCATCTCTTTGGAGAGTTGCAGAGAACCCCACCAAAGCCACATCAGAATCAGGTTCTGTTATGCCGAAATAATTGAATGTTGAGACATAACTATCTGCAGCAGCATGATGAGCTTCATCCACAATAATCATTTTGAAATCCAACGGGTTAAATTTTTCCAATCTTCCTCTCATCAACGTCTGTACAGATGCAATAACAATATCAGCATCCTCCGTTGCATGATAATTGGCCATTTCCACATCAACTATCTTGTCAGGGTGAACAGATTTACAAGTAGCAGCAGCTTGGAATATAAGTTCTTTTCTATGTGCAAGAATCATCACTTTGTCTCCATGTCCATTTTTCGGTTTCACTTGATCTATTAAATTACTGAACACAACGGTTTTACCACCACCTGTAGGCAAACTAACACCAATTCTTCTCCTATCATTTTCCAAAGCGTCCACGCACTGATCAATACATCTCTGTTGATATTCACGAAGTTGAAACTTTGGACGTGGTGTTGCTGGTTCTTCAATATGAAACTGTTTTGTTAAACGTGATGATGTCTTGAATGTTCGTACCAAGACTTTATTATAAGCTGGTTGGAAGAGATGCCTCTGAATTGCACCTGGGATACACCCTGTTATCAGCCTCAAAGCCATGGCTTGCCTTTTCAACACCATTATCCCTCCACAAACTATTATCAACATTGACATCTTTTATCATAAAATGTGAAATACTTTTGTTTTGGATGGTCAGAAGCCCTGACCCTTGATCAAAATCGCGAAATTCTCGAGATTTTTTTTTTTTTTTTTTTTGGTTTTGGCGATTTGTACAATTACAAATAGAAGCCATCGACAACAAACATAATACTCAACCCAGAACAACCATCATCACCATGCTTATACCCTTCCATTCCTTAATAAGGCTTTTTCTAGGTATTTCTCTAATATCATCAGTTTTGGCAGCAGAAGAATCAACACAAAATGAATCATCATCTCGTCATACAAACAATTGGGCAGTTTTGGTGTCAACTTCAAGATTTTGGTTTAATTATAGACATATGGCAAATGTGTTGAGTATGTACAGAACCGTGAAGAGATTAGGTATACCGGATTCACAAATCATCTTGATGTTGAGTGATGATGTTGCTTGTAATCCACGTAACTTATTTCCAGGTTCTGTTTATAATAATATGGATAGAGCTATTGATTTATATGGTGAAAGTATTGAAGTTGATTATAGAGGTTATGAAGTCACAGTGGAAAATTTCATAAGATTATTAACAGATAGATGGAGTCCAGATCATCCACGTTCTAAAAGATTATTGACAGATGAGAACTCAAATATTTTTATCTATATGACTGGTCATGGTGGTAATGAATTTTTGAAATTTCAAGATGCTGAAGAAATTAGTGCATGGGATATTGCTGATGCTTTTGAACAAATGCATGAAAAAAAGAGATATAATGAAATCTTCTTTATGATTGATACATGTCAAGCAAATACCATGTATACCAAGTTTTATTCACCAAATATTTTAGCGTGTGGTTCTTCAGAATTGGATGAATCTTCATATTCTCATCATAGTGATGTTGAAATTGGTGTTGCTGTCATTGACAGATTCACCTATTTCAATTTGGAATTTGCAGAAAAGATTGATAAGAATTCTACATTAACTTTACAAGATCTATTTGATTATTATTCATTAGAAAAAATTCACTCACATGCTGGTGTTAGAACTGACTTATTCAAACGAGATCCAAAAGACGTTTTAATTACCGATTTCTTGGGTAATGTTCAAAGTGTTGTTTCTGATGAAATTGAAGATGACCTATTATATTTGATCAATCACAAGGAGAAAGATGAAAGTGAACACAATACCACAACAACACATGTTCATACAGTTGATACTTCAAGCATAAATAATTTCGATTCGAACGTCATAAGCTTGAAGAATGATGAAGACAAGAGTTATACAAAATATGCCATTTTATTTGCCGTTGGTGCATTGTTTTTGAAGACAATATTCACAAAATGAGAAAAACAAACTACAACTTGAACAATTTGTTAATTAACATCCAAAATATATACATTAGTACTTTGGTGCTATAATCATGACATATCCAAATAAGAAAAAATACTGTAGTTAATAAAACCAAAAGACCAAGACAACTTCAATCTGCAATTGCAGAAGTTAATTCACGAGTTGATTCTCTAACATGTCTATTCTTCATCTTCGAAGACCCATTTGAAGAAAACCCATCATGGTTGAAAACCTGTTCACCAACTCTTTGAGCATACGCATGAAACATTTCAGTTTTCTCAAAATCATCATCATCAATTAAAAAATCATCATCAAATTCATCAATCTTGGACCCATTATTAAACCAATCACTCTTTGCTCGAGTAGGAACAGAAGATGACATCAACTCAGCTTTACGTTGATTTGTAATGAATCTAAACCGACCAGTGTTATGATTATGATTGTTATGATGGAAGCTATCAGCTTTTTTATGAGTAGCTGCCCATTGAGGATAATCTGCCCGATGATGAGGTGGGACATATTTCTTTTGACCATTATTTTCATCAGATGAATTAGAATTTGAACTCTTTGGAGCAACTTTCGGTTTCAATAGCTCATTCGATTGCATATTTGACCTATTGTGAACTGTCAAAGATGACCCTTTGTTACGATCACCATATAATGGCATTGGAACTAATAGTGAAGGTGCTGATGAACTATCACTCAAATAATTGTCATTCAAGTCCATTTGAGCAATGGCATTATCCAACCCATGCATACCTTCGTTTTCAAATGTTGAATTTGGCGAATCAGCTTCTTCAAGAACAAACAAATCATCATCAAGATCCAGATTATCAATTGTCACTGACGTTTGTAAAGGAGATTTGAAAGTATTTGGGGACCTCAAATTTGGTGGGATATATTTACCAGTTGATGAAGATGAACTTTTTCTTGTTCTTCTTTGCGAAGGTGATGATGGTGGTGGAATCAAATGGTATTGTTCTTTTTTTGAACCATTATTCACGACATTGGAAAGAGAACTTGGATGTTTGAAAGAGGAATTTGATGATGTTGGTGCATGTTGCTGTTTCTTTCTGTTCCTTTCAAATTTCTCAAGATAATGAGCAGAAGCTGATGGAGGTGTGAAAAAATCTTTACGATTGAAAAATTCCTTCTTATAATTTGTAAAATTATTGTTGATTCTAGAGCTTGGAGTTGGAATCCCCAAAGCTTTTCTACCAACAGCATTGTTCTTGATTTTGATAGGTTCAGTACCGACATAACCATGAACTTCCTCTTGTTTAGAAAAGTTAGCCAGGTCATCATCAATTGTTAATGATTGAATCTTTTTGATTTCATTCTTCAATTGGATCAAATCTCTATTCTCAGGATCAAGGGTCAATGAATAACGTAAGGCAGTAAAGAAATCATTAGACATTGTGGAGAAAATATCAAATAAAGCTTCACGGTTTCTTGCAAAATAGCTAAATGATTTATCATCATGAGTTGCAGAACCAAAGGGATTTTTATGGAACACAATATTCAAAAAACAAATACCGATTGACCAAATATCACACTTGGAAGCATCATAGACGTCAATATTCTTTTCGTCAAATAACTCAGGAGCCATATAACGTTCACTACCAACACCAAAGTCATTACAAAATCTCTTTGTGGAAGCTAACCCCCAGTCAGTCAATCTGATTGTCCAATCATCGGCAATCAAAATATTTTCAGGTTTGATATCACGATGATAAATTGACTTATTGTGAACAAATTCAACAGCGTCAACCAATTGCAACACAACGTTCACAATATCTCTTGTTGAGCTTGGCCCCGCATCAGCTTTAATAGCTTCATACAAATCACCTCTTGAACAGTATTCCAAAATGATAAAAGAATCAAAATAATCCAATAATGAAATAATATTTGGATGGTGTCCAATTTTCTCTTGGATGTTAATTTCATAAATTGCCTCTTCACAAACACCTTCTGTTAATCTCTTGGAAATATTGAACTCGGCATTACCTCTAGACCTGGCTTTACTAGGAGCTCTAGACTTTTTAGGATCAATATCTTCCTCTTTGAAAATGTATTTAACTGCAACTAATTTGGCTTTCTTGATATCTTTAGCCAGTGAAACTAAACCGAATGCACCTTCACTTATATCTTCTAACTTTTGATATCTTCCTCTCAACAACCCACCTTCTTTATAGACTTCATAAGAGTTGGACATTCTCTAATTAAAACTAAGATGATTGAAATGGCGTGTTAATTTGAGTGATGAACTTTCGAGGATGGATAGAAACCGGAATCTGGGTGTCAAACAAGGAAAATCTGAAATCTCAGGAAACTAATGAGTAAGAACTTGAATAATTTGGCTGAATATTCTTTACTGTTTAATCATTTAACTCTTCCTCAGGTAACTTATTGATGAAACTTTTTAAGGTTCCTGTATTTTTTTATTTTGAATGGTTTTTTATGACTTTTTTTTGCTTTAATGCTTTAAACTATTATGCAAATATTACTAGTTGAACTAGATAATGAACCTTCTCAAGTAGATGTTTCTTGAAATGAAGGATTTGGTGATTAAAAGTATATCTTTCAACACCCGGGTATTATATGCCAAACTTTTAGCAAAAAATAACAACGACAACGACGATTGAATCCACTGTTATGTATAGACTGTATTGTATTTGGTTATAAGGTCTTCCTGCTAACCTGTAGCTGAACCTCCTTGGTTGGTCTTTTTTGAGCAAAAAAGCGTACCGAACTGGTTGGTTAGAACTTGGTACCTTAACCTCCTTTTAACTCCAATAAATTAACAAAAAGTTTTATAAAAAAAAAGCAGCAGTAAAAACTTAAAGCGGATCTCGATCTTTCAGCAGCTGTGTGGCCTCTGGGATGTTCTTATAGTGTGGGAATGTCAGTTGTCAAGAACTAAAAAGATGGTCTAAACGAAATGGGTTTGTTGTGGTTGTTAAATTGTTGAGATCTGTCAGTTTTTTGATGTTTTGGTTTTTTTTTGAAGTCAAGTGCTTTTTAATTTTTACTCCAGACAATTCTATCCCGTTGACTTCCTAATCGGGAAATGAAACTGTATGGAGGGGCATCTGTGCCACAGTTGCAAATGGCAGGAAAATTGATAAATGTGGAATGATTTGATTGAAATAGTACTACATTTGAATATATTATTAGTTGCTGAGTATGTATATTCGCTGTATCTGAAAGATTCATAGTTCTACATTGTGTGGAACCTCCGGGACATCATCAAATCCAACCACAAGCCCAGAAAGAAAGAATAGCCAGTGAGAAATAGTTACTCAATTAGACTGGAAATTGGAATGTTCAAGCTACAATGCTACAATTGTATGTTTTGTTCAACAGCTTTTGATTCAATTAAAGGTCTTTTCCAATTATGACACATTCTTTTGTACCCGACACATTTCCAAATTGCGACATCGCTTCTCTTGATAAGGGTTTTTGTATCGTCAACGTCTTTACTCTCAACTCATGAAAAGAGTCACATTCGTCTTTCAACATCAACCATATTCACATTGAGCTTACCTACTAGGCAATTTTACAATGGGTGCTAAAATCGTTGTCTTAGGGTGAGTTATCTGAAAAACAAATGTCTTTTGACCCTCCTTGCTAACTTCATTTCTCTTCAGTGCTGGTGTTCTTGGGTTAACATCAGCTTTAGAACTATTGAAAAAAGGTCATGATGTTTCAATCGTTGGTAGACATATTCCTGGTGATCTAGACTCCTTGTACACTTCACCATGGGCAGGAGCTAATTGGGGAAGTTTTGCAGGCCCTGATGAATATTTCTTGCAAGATCTTGATAAACCTGGTTATAAGAAATTTTTTGAATTGGCTCGAAACGATCCAAGTGCTGGAGTCCATATTGTTCCACATCATACTTACATTACCAAAGCTGAATTGGAAAGAAAAGGGGGGAAAGTAACATATCCTTGGTTTATCAATTTCGTTGAAGGCTTTAGAGAATTGGATCAAAGTGAACTACCAAAAACTGGTGATATTGTCAAAGGTTGGACTTTTGACTCTGTAACTATCTCAACTACATTATATTTAAATTATTTATTACAAAAGATCTTCAAATTAGGTGGTACTCTAAGAAGAAAAGAAGTCAAACATCTCAAAGACGCATATGCTTTACATCATACTGGCTCAAAGGCTGATATTGTTATTAACTGCACTGGTCTACTAGCAAGACGTTTGAAAGGTGTTGAAGATCAAGATGTCTATCCAATTAGAGGTCAAATTCTTTGGGTTAGAAATAATGCTACAAAGCAAATCGTTGTTGCTATAGAAGGTTATGCTAATGAGTCATTATACATCTTTCCAAGAAAAGAAGGTGGTTGTATAATTGGTGGTACATTTATTGTTAATGACTGGAGCACCATCCCAGACCCTGAGTTATCTAAGAGAATGATTGAAAGGGCAAAGAAATACTTGCCTGAATTGGTTGACCCAAAGTTGGGTAATGATCCAGAGATTGATGTGTTTAGACATAATGTTGGTTTGAGACCAGCAAGAAAGAATGGACCAAGAATTGAAAGAGAAGGTTCAATCATCCATAATTATGGAATATCTGGTGCTGGATACCAAGCTTCCTATGGTCTTGCTGGACAGGTCATTCGCTTGGTTGATGAATATTTGAAAAGAGAAGCAAAGTTATAAAAATGTTCCTACAAGTTTTTTTAAGTGTTAACTGTTCTCTTTACATCTATATACCATTTAATAAATAAAACAAGCATACAAACCACATATTAAAAATAAATCAAGCATACGGAAACACGAAAAGAAAAAATAAAAGGTCATTAATATAAAAGTTCATTGCTTATCTTCATCAACTTCATCATAGATCTTATCCTCCAAATAATCGTTAAGTTCCTCTTCATTATTATTCTCACCGCCATTACTACTATGACCACCTATGCTTCCACTCCCAGTATTACGTACACTTTTGTGATAATTCCATGGATCAGGGGCTGTGGATTCAGGTGTTGGTAATGAATGATACTCTAGTTCATCTGTATTTTCTAAATCTTTTGAACTTGACCCGACTGATTCACCTTGGTTTTTCTTTAGCTCTTCATTAATCCTGTGCAAATTTTGCTGAGAAAACTGATGTTTCAAAGGTTTACCAGGTTTTGTCACTCTTCCTCTTGGTGGAACAATTTGATGTCTTAATCTCGAAGCTGATAATGGACGAACTTGTGGTGGTGGTGCAGCTGCTTGAAATGACGGGAATCCTCGACTAAATGGTGAAAATGGCTTTGGCTGCTGTTGCTGTTGTTGTGATCTAAATGAGACATATAATTCATCATCACCATCTTCCTCTTGCATTTCATCCACAAATGCTGGATAGTATTGGTTTGGAACCATCATTACAGGTTGCTGTTGTTGTTCTTCATAATAGTAACCCATTGGTTGTTGTGGAACCATTGCAACACCATATGGTGCATAACCTCCTGCGCCATAATAAGGGTATGGAATCTGCTGTTGATATACCGGTTGCTGTGTATATTGTTGTTCATATGGATCAAATTCGGGCACATCGACATACTCTTGTGCATCACCTTCCATCTGGCTATCATAATATTGACCATTTGTCATTTGATATGGATTATATGGAACTTGTTGTGGTTGAACATAATATGATGGTGCCTGTTGTGGCGCTTGTCCCATATAGGTTGATACTGGAACATATTGTTCTTCAATATCATCACTTTCATTATCATCTCTAATAGGATGTTGTCCTGGTGTGTCAAATCTCACAGCACTAAATGGTGTTTTGGCATATGTTTGATCTATTAGATACTCATCATTATAAGATTCTGGAGGGTTCATAAAGACTGATGGATCAATCATCATTGGTTCTTTTGAGTCTTGTATTGGGAAATAGTCCAGTGGGAAATCATCATCTTCAGCTTTCGTGACATTCAATTCATCTTCTTCTTCCTTTATGTAAAACGTTTGTGGTTCTGGTTCTAATAATTCTGTAGCTTGTGAAGAAATTAAAGGTGTATGAACGGCTGATGACGGAATATCACCACCATTGATCGAAGAAGTCTCTGATGAAGCATATAATTTCTTCTTTATGTCTAAATGGTCAACTAATTGTTCATATAATGGCTTGGAATCATCATAACCAAATGATAGGGCAGGTTCAGTCTTAGATTTTGTGGTACCAGCTTGATTCTGTTTCTCCTTTTTCAAATCTCTTTCCAAAGCGTCAGCAAATAATTTATCATGAGGAACACTAAACCAAAAAAACACCTTTTGCTTCTTTTGAGTTCTTAAACATGAATTCTTGTAAAGGAAATCCAAAAATGGAGACTTTGAAGCTTCCAAAACAGCATCCGACCCACATTTTAAACTTCTAAGATCTGAAAATATACCTTCTTCAAACTTTTTTCTATCTGTAATCTCTCTTCCAAATTGTTCAAATCTATAGACAATACAACGAACAATATCAGTACCTGTGATGAAATAAAGATTGTTCCAGAAAACACATGACACGAACCCTTCATCATGGTTCAAATAGTATCTTCTTATGATTTGATTCTTTTGCCAATTTGCAGGAGCTGTAGCTAAGAAGAATTTTAAATCTTCAATCAATCTTAAATTCTCTTCAATTTGGGCTGGTGAGATCTCAACTGATCTGTCTGATAGTATGGCTTCAGTATTGCCACTGATGCTGTCTTTCATCTTTGTTTATTATATGTTTACTCAGTACGATCTTAAAACAAGTTTGGATTCTTTCTCAATAAACTTATGAAACCAGTAGGAAACGAATGTGGGTTTTTGATGATTGTTTCTTCCTGTTGCAGAAATTGGACCTAATATAAGTAGCAAATGAGTGTGATGAGTAGCAATGAGTTCTCCTGTCCTTTCAATGGGTTCTGTAGCTTTTGTGAGTACGACCTCTTCTTTCCTCTTGTTCTTGATAATGTTGAAGGAAGAAAAAAAACAGGGATCCTGAAAAGTTTTATTAGGCAAAGCACCGGAAACGTTCTTCTTCCCACTCGCAGCTGATCAGCAAGTCTTCTATCTAATGGGTAAAGTGGTGCCTGGAATTGGTAAGAAACGTTGGGTTGTAATTTTTTGGTATTTTCAGTTGTTACAAGTTTGTTTCATAACTTCAATTTGAAACATCAACAACTTTTGAGGCTACGGGAAAACCCAAACAAGAAAAGGAATTCGCGAACGCTCCATAGTTAACGCCAAAATTTTTGTTTCGTGATGAAGAGCCGGATTGGGCCAGTCAATGGGTCTACAATAGTATAGGATTGCCCATTTTAGACCGTACCTTAGATCCTGGAGCGGTAGTGTACATCCTTGTGCCGATTTCGTGGCACTTGCCTTGAGAAAATACGAGATTTGTAGTTCAATGAGGCTACAATTTAGATCTCTATGATGATGATGAATAGTCCATTTATATACAAGGAATATTTAAGGTTATACGATCGTGTATCCCCTTACATGTAAGATTCAGGAACAATACTTGATCACTGCTTGGGCATGCTCAACCAATAGACTATTATTATGCAAAACTTTAGAAATATCATGATTCTCACCAAATTTTATAATTAAAGTGACATAACTTGAGATCTTAACGTCAAGCAAACCAGGTTGTACATCACCATTGAAAAATCTGGTGTTTCTTTTAGCCAATATACTTTGCAAGTTCTCTATAGCATGTAGAAACTCCTTATAGTTTCTCTGTTTCTCAAATTCAACAGCTCGACTGTATTTACGGAATTGTTTTGTGATCAATGAATATGCGTCTGCTTGAAATTGTCTGGCTATTGCAGGGTTTCTAACATCAAACCCATTTCTGTAGACTAGTTGAGATAACAAATTGCCTAGCCCCCAAAGGTTAACTCTTTGTTGTGCTGGTTCATCGTGAAATTGAAAGATTTGAGTTTGGACATCTGTGCTGAAATTGAAAAGCACACTCGTTATCCAATAGTCGTAGATAACATTATCTACCAGTGTAATCAACATTAGCTCTGAGCTTGATTTGACAGAGGTGAGTAAAGTTTCATTTATACTTTGACTGTCTTTTATTAGTCTTTTGGATTTCCTTTTGGAATCTTCTTCGATGTAAATAGGTAGATATCCGTTAGAGCTGGAATGATGTGATAACAAGAATAATGAGTTTCTGCTTTGGTCTGTATGGTCATTATTCAATTTTGGTAACTTAATGCCATTCTTGATGGCAAGGTACAACTCAATACTTAGACATAATGGGTCAGTTGCTAGAAACGTGTTGTCCTCTGTTTGGAAAACATTGTAAGTCCCTAGCTTAAATGAAGTTGTACTTTGACTTGGGTTTTCTGATGAAGATGCTGAATAGCTATAATTTCTCTTTAGGATTTCACTTTTGGTTTCTGGAGTCAATTGTTTGACAGCTGGATATTGAACGAGAGGGAACTGGTCAAACAGATCCTTTACTGGACCTGGTACTTTAAAGAGCGACACCATCAAGAACAAATATGATAAACGATCCTTCAGCAATGATCATACAAAATCTGTTCATAATAAAACTGAAAAATTGTTCAAACTTTTTGTTGATGGAGTGCACCAACCAGGCATGTTTTTTTTTTTAATTTGGTCTTTTTGCCCCAGAAATTTTAACAAATAAGCAGCTCATAAAATTGAAAAGAATACATCCCAACCCATTTCAAACAATGAGTGACCAAGCAAACTATAGCGATGCTCCAAATAGCCCGGTCCATCCAGATCCTGATCAAGAAGCCTCCAATTTACCTGAAAGAAGTCTCCCAGGGAGTGTGCTTGATCTTTTGGACTTGAATCCAGATCTAGAGGCTAAAACAGCGACAGAATCAACCACAAGAAATACAAATGGTTTAGAGCATACCATTGACGATCACCTTTATGACAGACTGGAAGATTTTCAACCAACATTAGTTCCCTCGCCGCTCAATCCTGTACAACCTCATCTGGGGAGAAGGTTATCCTCTTCACAACAATCAAAATTCATAAATTATGCTGATGAAAGGTTACTACACATCCAAAGGAGATTTGTTCAATCCTTTGGACTAAGTGAACTGGGCTATAGCTCAATTGATGAGCTTCTTAATGATGTTAAACAATTGTTGAATTTTGTCTGGCTTTCTATTGATTCCAACCCAACTATTCATGATAAAGAGTATTATTCCACCTTACCTGACACCAACTTTGGCCAAACACACTTTTTAATACGGATAGCTGGTGACTTGGTGGAATACGTGGGGAAAATGGAAATCACACAAGCTTCAGGTGTGGAAATTTTAAAACTGTTGAAGTCGTTAGATGATAAATTTGCAAGACTTATAGATGGAACAATACCAGGTGGGAAATCCATAAATAGAACGGAAAGTGTGAGGCTTTATGGGATTGCTGAAAGAACCAGGGTACTGGTTTCTGATTTATTTGAGAAGAAACAGATTGAAGGATTCCATTACGAGTTGAGTAAAGTCTATGAGCAGGTTCTAGATAGAACTGCCTGAAAATAAGCAACTTACAAGAGTCCACAAATGTCAATGGGAATGTACCTAACAAATATCTTGTAGAATCTTTGAAGAACTCAATTGAACTCTTCAAGCTCTTTAAGCTTAAAAGCGCCATTTCGCGAATGTTTTTTCACTTCGGAAAAAGTTAAGATAACATTCTCACGATCAACATCAACAATAGAGAATCAACAAAACCTTACAATCTTTTCAAGGACGAACGATGTCCAAAATTGCATATTCAAATATCCCACAGCACAATGATGATGATGAGGATATAGTGAACTCCCGTGACAATGACTCTCTAGAGCTTTCAGAACTAAACTCTTTAGATTATGAAGAAGCTACAATACCGAATGCTACTCAGGACACTTCAACGTTGGACTCAGAATCACTAGCTGAAATACCTGCACAACTGAATAAGTCAAACTTGAAGATGGCATTCATGAACATGGCTAACTCTATATTGGGTGCTGGTGCTATTGGAACACCTTTTGCAATGAGTAATACCGGTATTGTTGGTGGAGTTTTCGCTTTGATCTTGTTAACACTATTGGTTGATTTCACTATAAGGTTGATCGTTATCAATTTAAAACTGTCCGGGAAAACAGGGTACCAAGACACTGTGGATCATTGTTTTGGTAGGGTTGGTAAGGTTATCATCATTGCAGCTCAAGCATTATTTGCATTTGGTGGTAGTATTGGATTTTGCATCATTATTGGTGATACCATACCGCATATCCTAAGGTCTTTCTTCCCTGATTATCAAAATAATGAATTTCTTAAGTTTCTATTTGCAAGAAATACCATAATTGTTTTTGTTACTCTAACCGTTTCCTTCCCATTATCATTGAGTAAAGATATATCAAAACTGGCTAAGGCAAGTGCACTGGCGTTGGTTAGTATGCTCGTCATTATTCTGATTGTATTAATAAAAGGCCCTGAGTTAAGCCCTGAGTATAAAGGGGTTTTGAATACTAAGAATACCATTGTCACTCCAAGAATATTTCAAGGGATAAGTGTTATTTCATTTGCTCTGGTGTGTCATCATAACACCAGCTTTATTTTCCATTCTTTAAAGAAGCCAAGTCTCAATAGATTTTCTCTTTTAACCCATATAAGTTGTTTTGTATCCATGCTGGCATTAGGATTCATAGGATTTGGTGGGTTTTCAGTCTTTAAAGACAAGACCAAGGGTAATATCTTGAACAACTTCCCAGGAAATGATTTTGTTGTGAACATTGCAAGATTTTGCTTTGGCTTCAACATGTTGACAACATATCCGTTGGAAATTTTTGTGCTGAGAGACGTTCTCAAAGATTTGTACTACATCAACTATGATACACCTCAAGAGCTGTCAAAGAAAAGTCATATCATATTTACCACTGCTCTTGTTTTGATAACGATGACAATCTCATTAACTACATGTAATCTAGGAGCATTATTTGAATTAATTGGAGCTTCAACTGCATCTATCATGGCATATATATTACCACCTATGTGCAATTTGAAAATGACTGGTTCAACAAAGACACTAAAAGAAAAATTACCATATCTTGGTTGCATTGCTTTTGGTTTTGCAGTCATGTTCATTTCATCAACACAAACAATTATCAATGCAATTCATGAAAAAGATGGGGCGCATTGTTCCGCTTGAAATATCTACATTTTCAGTGTTTTTAAATAAAAGTGCTCTCATTATTTTACTATCACTATGTAAATTTCATTCATCGTCATCGTCGCTAAAGACAACTTTAGTCTTTCTTCTTGGTGCAACAGATGGTTCGCCTTCATCAGATTCGTCTTTAATTTTCTCATCGTTGAACGGCACTGGTGGATTAACTGCAACTTCATCAATCAGCATCAAATCTTCATCATCTGAATCATTATTCAAATCATATCCAAAATCAATTGAAGGACCCTCAAGATCTGAACCCTCATCGAATGTAGCTTTTTTAGCTTGAGTAGGTTCACCCATTTGTTCATCTGATAATGAGCCTGTGTCTGAACCTTGATCCAAAACTTCAGATCTATTGATTGAGTTTTCCAAGTCACTTTCTGAATCTGAGGCATCTCTTTCAGCTGCTTTAGGTTCTTCTTTTTCATCCTCTGAAATGTAAACATTACCATTAGCAAATTCAGACTCAGAAGCAGCTCCATTCATTGTTCTATTAACAAACTCTTGTAATTGTTCAGCACCTAAAACACCATTATTTTTGATCAAAATTTCTCTCAATCTTTGTTCATTGGCAAAGAATTCCTCATCTTCACTTTCATCAGCTGAATCATTGACATACTTAGCAGAAACATAATCATGTGATTTAACTTGAGCTTTCTTCTTTGAAGCACCAGCTTCACCTTCATCATTTGAAAGATCATGATATGGTAATGCCGGACCACGATTTCTTCTTTTCTTTCTTGCTCTTTGTCTTGGTCTATCATCATCATCAGAATCTGAATCAGCATTTTCAGATTTTCTTCTTCTTCCTTCTCTTTTGGGTTTGTTCTTAGATCTGGCGACACCTTTTGGTAAAGCTCTATCAGTTTTTCCGATAGCATCTTCAAGATTATCCAAAATGTCATCATTATAACCTTCATCAACTTTTTCACCTTTGACTTCGAATGCAATATCATCATCATCCCAGCCATAAACATCATCACCCCCACCATTATAACCATCATCTGAATCACCCTCAAAGGCTCCTCTAATCTGTTTGATTTTGATGAAATCGTTGGCGTTCTTGTCATTATCAAAAGCAACAGGTTGGATCAAATACATCTTGATGTATGTAACAGTTTCTGATAATCTCGTTGTATCGCTATCAGCTTTCAAGATACAGTTATCGCCTGTTTGGCTTGGAAGTTCACAACCAGCTAAACTTATTAAATATCTTAGTTTAGGATTTATAATCAGTGAATTCATGAGCTTAACATCATTGGATTTGAGTACAAAATCCACAATGGGTTTTTGTTCTGGAAGTTCATCATCTTCTTGTTCTCTTGGGATATTGTTGTGAATTCTAGACATCAGAGCTTTTTCTAGTTCTTCTCCAACCCACTCGGCAAGATGCTTCATATCATCATCAATAAGACCAGCAACAAGAATGGAAACTTTAGTTTCAAGATCCATATCCTCATCTCCTTTAAGAAGAGCATATTTGGTAACCCTTTTAATCTTCTTTGGTTCAACATATACCTCACCTGTACCCAAATAGTGTTCAGTCCTGGTATCATGAAACTTATCGAACAAGAGCTCAATGTATAGACTTGGTGTTGTATCTAGACTTTTCTTTAGCTTCTTCATATAATAGGACAAAAACTCTGAGAAATGTTTTCTGATATTTGATCTTTTTGGTAGACCATCACCCGATAATAGTCTATGCAACAAAAGCATGAAATCTAAACGAAACAAAACAACATGGTTTTTTTGAATGTAAAAAGCTCTGTGTAAAAACTTCAATCCCTTTTTGATATCTTTTTCGCTCAAATCTTCAAACCGGCTTAGATATGCCATGTAGGTTTCAATTGCTGCAGCATTGACAAACTGTGTTTGATATTTTTTGAAATCAAACTTTCTTTGTGCAGATAATTTACGACTTGTTCTTTCTAGCTCCTCACCATCACTACCTTCCATATCATCAATTTCTTCTTGCTCTCTTGAGACATTCTTCCTTTTTCTTTGCTTTCTGTTGGATTGAATAAATAACACCATGTCTTCATTCGCAAATTCTTCCAAAGTTTTCAACACAACATCAACCAAATCAACACAATTATTAACATAAGTTGGTGAGTGCTTATAAGCATATGTTGGAACTTTTGCCATAAGGTCAAGATAGTGCTTTTTGTGAAATAACCTTTCTTTTATATTTGTTGCGATTTCTTTATCTTCCTCACTCTCAGATAGTGCCATAAAATTCGTGGTTGTGACAATTTCCTTGAAAGTAATAACAGCAGCATGAACCAAAGACCAGACCTTATTATCAAAACCTTCAGTTAAGTACTTGAACACTAAAATGAAAGTCTTTTCAGTAAGACCAGCAACGATTAGCCCATAATCAATGTTATTTGCTTTAGCACCATTTCTGTGTCTCTCAGCTTCCAAAAACCAAGCAATGACAAGTAAAAAGTGAATTTTGCTTGTATTTGGTCTATCTTCAGACTCACTTGTGAAATCTTTGGATATAGCATTAATTAAAGGATTGAAGCCACCATCCAAAAAATCATTGGTGAATTTATTCAAAATTTTGTTAGGTTGATGGGATAGATGAACTTCTGTAAACACAACATTATCATCAGAATCATATCTAAATGGTTGAGCTTTATGCCATTTTTTGTGAGAATCAAAAGCAGCAATTGTATTTTGACGTTCTGACAAATTTTGTTGACCAGACAATGTCAATCTACCTTGATCTGGCGTTTGTAATGACAATAACGTACCAAATCTACTGTGTCTGGAAGAACCCACCGATTTGAACTTGGTTTTCATTTCAGATTCCTTTGATAAAAGATCCGAAAGCCCTAGACTTGTTGTTGACTGATTAGTTGATATGGTTGATGCAGATGGTGGAGGCGTTGCTCCTAATGGAACTTGTTTTCTTCTTTCTTGAATAACAACGGAGGCCCTAACACCTCTAGTAAGATCATAAATCATTTCCAGACACGCCATTGACAAAAATTGACCATCAAAATCTTTATTAATTGATCCACAGATAGTTAACAAATACTGGAAAACCAAATTTTCTTCGAAAGCAACAAGACATGCTCCAAGACTAATGTCTTCAGCGTTGACACCGGATGGCATATTATCAGCAATGTCACTTGGTTTCAAATGTTTGGAAGTTTCCTTGGTTATGGAAGCTGGTTCAATAGCTAAAACATTTCTAAAGAAAAAGGTACACAGTCTCAATATACCATTATCTCTTCCTGATCTTTCACTTCTTGGAGTAGCCATAATAGGAAGAGCTAGTCTGACAACGGCTTTCAACACTTTTCCACCTCTATAGCTCAATATGTTTTTCTTATAATTAACTTGATGCTTTTTCAAATTACTATAGTGTTGTAACTGACCTTTATACATTCCTTCGGATAGTTGTAGAGGCCATGTCAAAGGCACAAGAAGTTCAAGGCAAGCCAAAGCAATTTTGTCATTCATTTTCTTTTTATATTCAGGGCCATTTTTGTTCAATTCACCAGCTTCCCAATCACATAAGATAACTATCAAATCATTCACAACTAATCCACTTTCTGCACAAGCAACTGCAACTTCCCAGGTGTTTCTCTCCTCATCATATGACTTTAGCCATTTCTTGATATCTTTCAAGCATGCAAATGCTTCGTCACCTAATCTATAAGGCGGGTTTGTTTCTTCTGATGAATAGTCAACACCACCAAGTGCTGATGTCAAGACTGCAATATATGATCTGATCAGTCGTCTTTCCTCTTCTTGTTTGGTCAAAGTTGGCCCAATACCTTCATTAGAGTATGTGGGCACTTGAGCTTCATCTTCCACGTCAGACATCTTTAATCGAGTCTATTGATCGTTATTTGATTAAGAAGTACTTGTTGATATGATACACGGTCTTTCATTTTTCAGATTCGTTACGCGTCGCCAAAAAAATTACATAATCGATGATAAAAAAAATTCGCGAAACTGAAAGACCAGTTGCAAAATGGCAGTTCCACAAGTACAACATCTATACTTAAATTTTTGTATTTTAAGATATCTATTTATTTTAGGAATTGTTCATATCTCCGTTGGTTCTTCTCCAATGTTTTTCAATGAGAATGGCTCGTAAGCGTAACCTTCACCTTCGAAGAATTTTGACATGGCTTCAACCCAATGTAGACGTAAAGAATGCAACATGGCAGAAGTACCTTCCATTAAGACCAAGATACAAACTGTCAACACAAACCACATACCAAATAATATCACAACTTTGGCAACAGCTATTGGACTTCCTGGATTTTCAACTGAAAAGGCATTGGCTATAGTCATTGACCACAAAACTGATGATAATTGCGCATGAGCCAATGATAAGGCCCATAATCTCAAATAGGAAGCTGTGTGAGAAACACAGTTTAAGCAAAACTCAATAGTATGGATGACTTGGTGAATCATAATATCTCCAAAATTGAATTCCTCTGGCTCCTCAAAATGAGCAATTAAAAATTCGTCACCAGCATTTTCTTCAGCCTCCACCAAAGTATCATTATGTTCTTGATCATGTAAATTATGATATCCAGCTTCCATTGCACTGTTATTTTTACGACGAAGAGTCAAAGGTTTGAACAACAGCAATGTTGGGACACAAACAGCAGCAATCAGTATTAAAAATACTTGCAATGGTGCCTGGAATTTGAACAATCTATCATCAACAACACCTGGTGCCAAAAACATATTAATCAACATATTCAAAAGACCTGGAGCTGGTCTGTCCAACGCAATCCAATCCCGACACCATTTCAGAACAATACAGAATGACAAGTAGCCAAAGATACTTTGCATAAACACCAAACCTGGGATAAAGTTACCAATAATATCAACTTTTGAATGTCTGTGGCGATAATTGACCAATGAGAAGAAGAATGAATAAGTCATATGAAGGAATCCCATCAAAATGGACAATTTCATCTTGTATGAATTTGTAAACAGTAAATTGTTTTCAGCACCATGCCATGCCCAATCTAACCCAAATGGATAAACACCAACTTTGTGACCTTCGATTGTATCATGTTTCTTGAAGTCATCAGGATATTTCCATCCAGATTTAAATAATGTCATAGATTTCGAAAAAATATCATTGTAAAGAGCACCAGTGTACATGGAGAAAATACCCATCAATAAGATGATATAACGACCAGAGTATGCCATATCAAAAATTTCATCCTTCTTCTGTAGTGCCAATTTCTTTTCATTCAACACCAATGTTAACGCAACTAAGAAAACAATAAACCCATGCCCCAAATCCCCAAACATAATAGCAAACATAAATGGAAAAGTCACGACTGTTGCCAACCCCGGATTAACTTCTTGGTAAGTGGCAATACCGTATGCATCAACAATAGATTGGAAAGCCTGTGTAAATTTATTTGTACGATGATAGGTTGGTGGGGTTTTGTTAGTAGCCATGACGGTCAACACAGCTGATTGAGCACCTTCAACATCTCTCAATGCATTTTTAACGTCATCGATCTCTGAAGTTGGGACCCAACCTTCAGCAACAAGACCACGAGCACCTTCTTTTGATTTATTCAACGTAGCATAAACCATTTTTTCTCTTCTGATGATGGCTTGCCAAATTTGAAGTTGATCAGCAATGACATAAAGTTCAGTATGTAATGTTTGGTGTGTGCTATTCAAGACTTGTTCAATATCGGTTACTTGAGCATTGATTTGAGCCAACGATTGCTCATAAATTTCATGATCTGAAGAAACATCATAAACGCTACCATCCAATGAATCAATGATTTTTTTCACTCTTTGTAATAACAATTCACCATGAGTGAAGACAATGAACACATCCTTATCAATCTCAGCTCCTGAGTGGAAATCAAGGATTGGTTCTTGAATTGGTGTGTGATTGAAATATAAGTTACCTCTCAAAGTTCTCCACAATATCTTATTCAAGATATCAATTTTGGCTCTAGGTATTGAACCAACAACATAATTCATTGCCAAGTCGTTCAAGTGAGATAATTGAATACCAGCTTCTAAACTCTCTTGCTCCAACAATAATGGGGCATCATCAACTTGATCTAAACTAATTCTAACGTTTTCTTCAATGTTATTATCAAAGAACACCCGAGATTCATTCAAAACATGTCTATTTTCCAGCAATCTATGTTGACGGCTTTTCAGCTCATCATATGAAGAGTCTAATTGCAGTACTCGCTTCTCTAGTAAATCGATATCACCAGCCAACGTTTCAATATTCGATCTGGAACTTTGCGCAACAGTCAATAATGGGTCATGAGATATCAACAAATTGTGTTCCTTAGCAATAATTGATTGCAAGTACCTCAATTGACGCTCAACGTTATCTAGTTGTCTTATTTCTTGGACAAAAGTTCTTTGGAAAGCACTGACATCTGCATTCAAATCATTAAATTGAACGTTTCCTAATTCCCCAAGCGTAGTTACCACATCTCTCGCTATTTCACTAGGAATATAAAATTGAATGAAGGACATATCCGCAGAGCCTGGAAATGAAGCATGTTAGTATGATTTGAAATTATTGTGGCTAGCCAATGATTGAGAGAGGTCGAGAATAAATCAACCTTAAACCCCTAACAAGTCTTTGAAAAACACAAGCCATATTAGCACAAAACGGCGGTACTCACGGAAAATAGCCTCTTCGGTCGTCATCTTGTAGTTGGAAGTCCTTAGTTGGAAATGACTTCACTGGATCTGTTCAATTCCCTCTTTCTTCAGGTGTTGATTCTGGGCCCTTTCTGATTCTCTGTGTTTTTCAGTTGAACAGGTATCATTTACGCCAAAAAAGCTCAATTGGGGGATCATGTACTCTTTCGCGAACACCCAGACACCAGCAAGAATATTCGCGAATTGTTTTGACCGCAGCTGCTTTATGGGTTACAGAATACAACCAAAACCATTCATACCGACAAACACAAGAATCAAAACGGAGAAAGATACAGTGACTGATAAAATGGCTCCTTCAGTCTCACAGGCTGAAACGCTTCAGGCTCCTCCCTCTTCTCATTTTCCGGGATGGGGTAGCTCCTTGAATCTCCAGGAATTACAAATCCAAGGTGCTTCAAATGATAACCAAGAAGTTACATATTTATTCCCAGATACCATTGCTCTAGAATCTATCTGTGATAATCAAGAATCACAATATGAAATAACATCAATAAGAGGCTTTGAGATCTATATTGTGGAGCAATGGGCTTGTGAAAGAAAATATGGAACTGTCATTACAGCATTCACTGGTGATAGTGAACATGAGATAAAAGTTGGGAAAGTTAATTTACCACTAGATACCTCCAAATGGTCAGATAAACTGATGCATTTTTTCCAAGAAATTGCAGAATCTGGAGCAAAGCCTAAGAAAACAGAAGAAGGGTTCTTATTCATAACAAATTTATCATCATTCCCATCAAATTTAAATTTATTACCAATTCCATGTGGTTGTGTACTGGATACCTGGGAATATTTCAAAGTTAATGTCAATTTAAGAAGAATGCACTGTGGTGGTAGATCTGCTCTGTTGTTATGCTCACCTTCTGATGCTAGCGGTGATAAGTTTCGTCAAATTTACAAAACACATCCAAAAGTTGATGTGATGTATGCTGTCAAAGAATTAGTTATGCTGGTACAGATATGTCTTGTTGATTTTAAGTTACTAGATCCAAACTTTGTTGATGGATTGCTGTGTGATAAAACCGTTGAAAAGATTAAAGATTGGTGGAGACTATTTGGTTCCGCATATTATGGCACAACTCCGAAAGATGGTTTATTAGGACCAACAACAGTGGCTGCTATACTAGGATTTGTTTTGAGTTGTCATTTCAGATTAGATATTGCAGGATCTGATTTTCCAAAGGAACCTTTCAATTACTTCAGCTTCAGAGTCAATGTCGGTAAATTTCAAAAGCAATACAATTTGAAAAGAACTTGGTATTTAGATCCAATTACAGTTGAGAAACTCTTCAGGGTTACTACAAAAATTTCAAACACAGATATCTCCAAGTTGAAAAAAGTTGTGAAGTCAACAGTGCAAGATATTTCAGGTAAAGGTAGCTCCATTCAATATGCGCCTGAGGTGTTGACACTAGATTTGGAGAAACTGATCAAATATTTCCATTGCAGTGCTAGATTAACATATTTATGGTACGGTAAAGGTGATATAAGAGATATCAAAGGGTTTGATTATCATGAAAGGGGAATTCCTGCTTCAAGTTTAAGATCTGGTGTTGGCAAAATAAGGAGTCTTCCAAGAAGGCTACAAGATGATAATGTATCTGAGAAAAGAGCAAAGGAGAGACAAAGCGAAACTTGCAAAGAGGTTGAAGATGAACCTCAAGAGCAACAACTCTGTCAACAACTAGATGAAAGATTTAAGAAACAGATTATGATGAAGAAAAAACTCACCACGGATGAATCATTCAATAATGAGCTTCGGAGAAGATGTTCATTCCCATTCATTAGAAATGAAATCAGTGTTGGTCAAATAGAGTACGAAAATTTACCAATTTCAAGAGTGTCCAATATAACTACAAACACCATTATGAAAAGGTCAAAAAGTTTTTCATTTGTGGAAAATTCGCTTTCAAGATGGGATTTTGTTCCTTCTCCTTATAACTTTGGTGATAAAGTGAAATCATTGAAATCAAAGCTCTACATTCATCAACATTCAACGGAAGAATTCAATAAAGTTAAAAATCAATATGCAAAGACTGTCGAAAAATCACATAATGAGTTGGCAAAATTGAATCAAATGGTGAAACCAATAAACAGACAATATGAAATTCAAACACAAGCCGGTGAAAGAGCCAAAATGAAAATGGAAGACATACAAGCTCTTAGTGCAAGGCTAGAATATGAATTGAGAATTTTATCAACAAGAGTTCGTGATACAGAAGATAGTGTTGATCAATTTGTCTCTAAGGTGCAATCATTAGATAAATCAATATCCGAATCTAATGCATGCCTGAAATTCAAATCAAAAGATTGGGATGGACATTCTGAAAACATTGACGAAAACAACATGATGGAAATTTGTTGGTATTCGATTGTATCTAGATTTGATGTGGACAGGTTGAAGCATTTATGGATGAAGTTTGATCCAAGTTTTGGGTATGCCAATTGGATACGTGATAAGCTCTTTTGCTCCAATGAACAACAAGAACAACCATTACCAAAAACAACTGTTTCATCTTATGAAAGTAAGAAACAAGCTGACAATAAGAATTCATTTGTCAACACTGAAAAGGCAAAACAAAATTAATGATTTAATAATTTTAATCAAGGGGAATATCATTGGGTATAAGGGTATAGGATAATGGATTTTATATAATAATGGTCATTTCTGTAGTCTTTCTAACTTTTGTATAGCTTGTACCAATTCCTTCCTTTTACCATTATAGTAACCGACATTGTTTTCTTTTGAAATTAATTCTTGTTCAAAATCTCGAAGAATCACTAGCAATGTATCAATGCATTCTCTTGATTGTTTGATTTCATACTCCAAACCTCTAATACTAGTCTTATAGTGTGACTCTATTTCATAATATTGGTTCTCTAACTCGATTGTATTTTTCTCTAAAAGATCAGGATTTTCACTTATCCAAACTTTGACGGTTTCTAAAATATTTTCATTTTGTTGTAACACCTGATTCCATTTCTTTGATAGGTAGTTCTGTCTTTCAATTTCCATCATTAATTCCAAGTTCTCACTTCTAAGTTTATCTAATTCATCTAATTCTTGAGTATCATTGCTATTATCTGGGTTTGGTTGAAACAGTTGTTCAGTATTTGAATCCGTATGTTTTGAAATTTTCTTCAACAATTCTTCAATTCTTTCTGTTTTAGTTCTTGATGTTTGAAGCACTTCACTGAAGCTGTTTGCTAGTAGAGTAACTGGTTGTAAATCATCGTTTCTCAATTCCATTGTGGTGATGTTAAGTAAATAGAAACGTCAACAGGTTCGTTTGTTCCTACTGGTCAACAAAGGGAATTGATCTATTTCCATTCTGTCAAAATAACATGGGTCTATAAAGGCCTGTTACATGCACGCAAAGACTTTGCTAGAAGGGGTCTCCCAGGCACTTGTTCGCTGTTAGGCAGAGAATTTTAAGCCTAGGAACTTTTACACTTTAGAAAACTACAAATCTGTTTAAACCTCATCAGTACTGTTACAATTGAAGAGACGTTAAATCAAGTGAAAAATATGTGGAGCTTTCAATTTTATTAACTGTATTCATTATTAATTTCTGCAACCCTTTCAAGTAGCTATCCATGAGTCTTCTATGTCAGTATCAACCAGCGTACTCTCATCTGATCTAAAAGACACTTCGTCATTAAAAATCTCTTCATCACTATCTTCAATAACATTCAAATAGTCAGAATTTGATGGGGCGACAGCGTTATCAACTTCATCATCAACATCAATCGTTGAATCTTGACTCAAGATTGTGGATTCCCTAAACATAACACCACCTTTCACTAACTTTTCTGGGGTATTTTCAAATACTCTCCCTGGATTATTAGTGAAAAAGAGTTCCTTCGTAACATTCACATCAATTGGATCATAATAACCTTTGTGGTCTCTTGAAAAAGAAACAGATGATGATTTCGCATTCCTGGTGAGCTTTAAAAGATACCAGAATAGCAAACCCTGACCAACAACTAAGGTAACAGCACCGGCTAAAGGCATTTTGGTGCTTGATATCGGTGTAGCTATTGTGCTTGTAGAGGATTGAAATTTTTCGTTTGGATAAAGTGAGCATTGGAAGCAAAATTATAGGTCTCATGAGTTCTTTATGTCACCAAAATGAAGAAAAATCTCTGGGTGCAGTGAATACAATGTCCTTCAATCTGCATAATAAGCAATGAGTAACATTATGAAGATTAATTGATACTTGAAGGCCTTGATCTGTTCGTTTTGAAGTAAGAGAAATTGTGTCAAAATGGTAGAAACATTCATTGATTTTTCAACACGTAAAAAAATCAACGGGTTCGGAGTTCCAACTCCGCACCGCTCAAAACGGTTATGAGCATATAAATAACCTAGGATAACCAATTTTTGTAGCACTTTTTGGATAACTAATAAACTGGGCATTCTGACGACTATATAATGTGATTTTTAAAGGATCTTTCCATTAATAAAACACCTTATTTGATGTAGTTACGATTTTCCCATAGTTAACCTTCATCTTCAGAGTAATTAACACCGATCAAGCGTTATCTGAAAATTTATGACAAATCTCTTGACCATTATGATTCATTCGAGCAGAACGCTTCTATAAGAACCCTAAACTTTCCACAAACAATGGGAGTCGATCAAACCTCACCAAACAAATCGCCAGAGGGTAAAGAACAAGTTGACACAATGATTGATGGCTTGAAAATAACCTCTTCACCAATTGCATTTCCTAGAACTGCTGCTGTCAAGAATGAAGGGTCAAAAAAGGATTTTTATGAACTACAAGATCAAACTACTGGAGTTAGAATTGGCAAAAAGAATGAATCAGTAGAGGAAACTTATGAATTACAAGACCAAACCGGTGTTCCATTGCCTATTGAAGGGGCTAGTGGATCTGGTTTCGCATGGCATCAATCTTCGGGGACTCCAATTGATCAAAGATCTCCAGTGGAAGAACTTAATGAAGATGAGATATTCTTACTGGATGATGATGTTGAATCATTTCCTGAAGGTGGGTTGAGTGCATATTTAGTTGTTTTTGGGTCGTTTATGGGGCTAATTCCAGTTTTTGGTTTGGTTAATTCTGCTGGTGCAATTGAAGCTTACGTTTCTTCACATCAATTGGCACAAGTTTCCACTTCAACAGTTTCATGGATTTTTTCAATCAATGTTTTCATTGCTTTTTCATCTGGTATATTCTCTGGTGCTTTCTTTGATAGAAATGGGTCAAGACCTCCTATGATTATTGGTGCTGTGTTTTTCAGTGCTGGTTTATTTGCTACTGGTAATGCTCAATCAGTTTATCAATTCGTTTTGGCGTTTGGTGTTGTTAATGGATTTGGTTTGGGAATGTTAATGTCTCCTTTGGTTGGGGTTGTTGCGCATTATTTTAAGAAAAAGAGGGCTACATATACAAGTATTGCTACTACTGGTGGCTCGATCGGCGGTATAATAATGCCATTACTTTTGAGATCATTGTATCCAAAAGTTGGTTTTGCTTGGGCTATGAGAATCTTGTCTTTCATCTGTCTATTTTGCTTTGCTTGTGCAATAACATTTGCAAAAGAGAGGATATCAAATAAACCTCAAGCTGATCATGAGATTGAAGGTGAAGATAAATCACGCTTAACTGCAAAAGAATTCATAAAGATCTATATTCTTGATGTTTTCGATTACAAGTCTTTAGTTGAAGTTAAATTTATCTTTTGTGCATTAGCTGTTGCCTTGGCTGAGTCTTCATTGGTTGTTTGCTCCATTTACTTCCCATCATACGCCATTAAAAGAGGATTCAGTGAAAACACTTCATATTTGCTACTTACTGTGATCAATACCACTGGTATATTGGGCCGTTATATCCCAGGTTATGTTGCTGACAAGTTTCTTGGGAGATTTAATGTTGTGATTTTGACTCTTTTGGGATGTGTTTCAGTTTCTCTCATACTTTGGCTGCCATTTGGTTATAGTTTGAAAGTTCTATATGCTTATGCTGGTCTATACGGTTTCTGTTCAGGTTCTATCTTGTCATTATCACCAGTTTGCTGTGGTCAAATATCAAGAACTGATCAATTTGGTAAAAGATACAGTACTATGTACTTGATTGTTGCTTTAGCTATGTTGGTGGCTATTCCAATCGGGGGTGTTGTTATTGGAACAGGATCAATCCATAGCTATAACAATTTCATCATATACTCTGCCATGTTGAACGTTGGGGGTATCTTGTGCTATCTAGTCTCCAGATATGCTTGTGTTGGGTTCAGATTGTGCAAATTTTGAGAGCACCCTTTGAGAATGCATATATACGACAACACTTTATGACTTTTTTCAAAATATATTTATTAATATTCGATTTTTCTATTGTTTGAGTACAGATTCCGGCTATTTGAACTTATCTAGCGTAAACTACATAGGGATGGTGCTTACTTCACCGAGAACAAATTTGCTGTAACTGAAAATCAATATCGAATAATGAGCATAGGTACCTTCATACGCTATTTCCTCATGTTCCTCATTTGTGAACAGTTTGGCACCTTTTCTATTGATTTTCGAGTCCAGATTGTTCTTTATCCCTTTTGTTTCGCAGTGTATAACCTCATGGATTTCCATGTTCGCCAATTCTATCTTCATGGGTTTTTGTCTTTTAAAGGCGCGAAAAAAAAAAACGATCTGAGCAACTTTTTTAATTAACCATCGTGGTGACAAAACGCATGGACAAATTTCACATAGGACAAGGGTGGCAATGGTGGTCTTTGTGATATATGTGTATTCTATGTGAATAGGACTCACTAATATTGTGTGTTGAATACTGGTTATTGTGATGTTATTGGCTTCAGTGTATGTGATCTGAGTGTTGGATGAGCTAGAAATATGTCAAAACAAATTTGCATTTAGCAAGATCTCTAACGTTGTTGCGAAGATCCAACATGAAAGGCTCAAAAGAAACGATGCATTACAACGGTGGCTTTGTGTCTTGACTATGACTCCTTTGATTCTATTTATGGTGCTGGTTACTAGTTAGAAAGTGTCAGAAATAATTTTTGCCCTGTGATATCCGCTGTTGAGTCAAAAGTCAAAGCATGTCTAGAACTCAACATGGTCCTTCATACCTCATGGGTGTTCCTACAGTATACAAGGCTCTTCAATTTGAGAAGAAAAATTATTATATATAGAGTTGTCAGGATCCTCCAATTATCAATGTTGTCGATTCAAGATCAAAAGATCAAGAGCGCCAAATGTCAGAACAAAATCAACCACAAGAACCTATAAAACCACCAGATCCTGTTGCACAACGTCCAAATTTTTATGCTATTGATTCCTCAGAAACCATAGTCGGTACTGGCCCAGAATCGCTTTACAAGAAAGATGATTTTGAATATTTTCAACAAGATCCAACAACAGCTTATAATTCCGAAAATGAAGATGATGATCATAACGAAGTTGCGGAAGGCTTCCCTGAGGGCGGTTCTTTGAAATCATACCTAGTTGTATTTGGTTCTTTCATGGGACTTGTACCTTGCTTTGGATTGTTGAACATTTTGGGTGTTATTGAATCTTATGTTAATGAACATCAACTTTCAAATGTGAGCTCATCTACTGTCGGTTGGATTTTCTCAATCAATACGTTCATGACCTATACTACATGTATCTTTTCAGGTACTTATTTTGATCATGGCGGATCAAGATCACCTTTGATTACTGGTTCTGCTCTTTTAGTTTCTGGTCTAGTTGCTACTGCTTCTTGTCGAACATTGATCCAATTCATTATGGCTTTTGGTATTATGACCGCTTTAGGTAATGGTATCTTGATGTCACCTTTAATTGCCGTTATTTCACACTATTTCTTCAAGAAAAGGGCATTCTTCTGTTCATTGGCAACATTAGGTGGTAGTGTTGGTGGTGTTGCCTTTCCATTAACGTTTCGTGAATTGTTTCCTAAAGTTGGGTTTCCATGGTCACTAAGGGTATTTGCATTGATTTCTGCCACTTGCTTGTCCTTTTCTATTGCATTTGCCAGAGAGAGAAAACTTGAATCATTATTAGAAAAGGTAACATTATCGAGAAAGGAGAAAGTGAAGTCATATTTCAACTCATTTGACTTCAAGGCTTTAAAAGATCCAAAATATTTCTTTTGTGTCTTGGGTGCTGTTTTTGCTGAAATATCTGCAATTAGTTCAATCACTTATTTTGCCTCTTATTCTAAAACAAGAGGGTTTTCGGTTAATGATTCATTTATCTTGGTATCTCTGGTTAATGCGGGAACTTTACCAGGCCGTTTGATTACAGGATATCTGGCTGATAAAGTTGGAAGATTTAATGTTTTCATTGTGACTATAATTCTTACCGCTGTGGTGAATTTGACTGTTTGGATGCCATTTGGTTACAATTCTAAAGTGTTATATGCTTACTCTGTCTTCTATGGTGTCTTTTCGGGCTCTGTTTTCTCACTGCTGCCTGTCTGCTGTGGGCAAGTTTGTAAGACTGAGGATTTTGGGAAAAGATACAGTACAATGTATTTCATCATTGCATTTGGGACACTATTTGGTGTACCTATTGGTGGTGCTATTATTGGTGATAAGTCCGTTGAACGTTATAATTATTTTATTATTTACACTGCTGTTACTGCTGTGGCTAGTGCCAGTTGTTATGTCATTTCTAGATATTATTGCATTGGGAAAAAAGTTTTTGCTAGATTTTAACTGAAGTTTGTTTTTGGGAAGTTTTTCATGGTTTATTGTTATGGCTACATTAAATATATAAATAGATTAATATCAAATATATATACTGTTTTGCATTACAATATGGCGGACTTGTAGTACTAAAAAGTTAGTTCGTTTCCTTCATAATCAATGAATTTACCATTTGATTCTTTGTTTAGCTTGAAAACAACATTTTGTAATAACGCTTTAGCACTTTCTTCAGGTGCAAGAATTGGAACATCCTTAAACAACTCAGCAACTTCAGGCTTAACTTCCTTCAAGTATTCAATACCTTTACCCATATCAGTTGCAACCACACCAGGATGGATTGACACAGCAGTGAAACCCTCTGCACCTAGTTCAAAGCTAATTTCTTTAACACTATAATTCAAAGCAGCTTTTGACTGACCATATGCAGAGGTTGTGAACTCAACGAATCCACCAATTGAACCAACAACGGAGGATACATAGATTAGATGTTTTGTTTCCTTGAGCTTCAAATATGGATAAAGAGCTTTTGTTAAAAATATTGGGCCTAAAGTATTAGTTCTATAATGATGCTCATAAACCTCTTGTTCACAATCGATAGCTGGTGCAATTGATTGTGCAATACCAGCATTGGAAATCAAAACGTCAATACCATCTTTTGCAACATCTTTCAATTGAGCATCTAAAGCATCGATCGAAGCTTTATCAGAAACATCCAGCTTAACAATTTTAACATTCTTTTGAGCATCAGCTAGAGCTTGTAGTTCTGTAGCTTTTGTAGGGTCTCTTGCGCTTGCAATAACTGTGTTTTCTGAGCTTGATGATAATTGTTTGACGAATTGGAAACCGATGCCACGATTACCACCTGAGACGAAGTAGACCTTTCCAGACATTTTAAATTGATTTGTATAACACTAGTTTATGCTTCGAGTCTTTGAGTTCCTCATTTAAAACGTTAGAGTCTGAAATGTCATCATATTTATCCTTTTTCTTTCAAAACCTGTATAGTTTAAATGTTGGGCTTCGGTTTTTTTGAAGACACTTACCTCCATTAAAACCCTTCAAATTATTGTTGGTTACTTATCACAATGACTGTAAAAAGGCATAGTGCCTCCTTCTATAAATCCCCTATTAATATAGCATTACAGTTCAAAGTGCTCTCGGTTTGCGGCTAGAGTTGTTCAGTATGGTGAAAATGGGCCTCCCATACCCATACTCACCATACAAATCCGTATGGCCATACACCATACTAAGTATGGTGGGTCACGTGCCCCCTATAGTATACAGTGTACGCCTCACCAAAAAGGCTAGCCAAAACCTGGGCCTTCACCACATAGTGCATTTCAGTACTGTCATTTATTTTACGGTTCACTAACTACTGAAGTATGGTGAAGTATGGTGGCCTAGAGGATGGAAACGGATTTAATACGTGAATATTTTCGCTCTCGAATAGGCCTAATTTTGTCGCATCTGGAAACCGAGTACGCCAAAACCGTGAGTAGGGTAATCCCTTAACTATGGGAATTTTGGAATAGGACACTACTTTCTTCCACTATAAAGTCTGGAGTTTTATACGTATAGAAAGTAATATAAATAAACACAATCAGATGTGTAATATACTTTGAATATTGTTTCAAAGAGTCAGTTACCACTGTAGATGTATTAAAATTATGTTTTTGCTTCATAAAAATGCTTCAATCAAGCCTTAATATTCCCCCCTGCTAACCACCATATCCAATGCAACATGGATGGAAAAACATTTATTTTCTCGCAACAAAAAGAGGAATCATTCCAGAACTACTTGGGATCGATAAAAGGGGCCCTAAAGAACACTACTGATAGGTTATTGGGCCTTTATTCCTTGAAACTCGCTTTTCCATTAGTATACTCTCGGTTTGCCAATTCTCGCTTCGGAACACGAATTTTGGCCAAAATCAAACCGAAAATGAACCGTTTCCATCCTCTATGGTGGCCTCAGCTCTCCCATACACCATACACCATACTTCACCATACGCGATTTGTATGTTTTTTTTTTTTTTACCATACTCCCAGCGATGAACAACTCTATTTGCGGCACCAATGGACATTAATAATGAAACCAAATTGTTCACCGTGTATATTAGAAATCAAAACGTCTCGGTTTTGGAGGATTCTTACGGGTTTACCATTTTGTTGGCTGAATATCAGCGCCTGTATAATATAATTAGCACATGAACAATATGAACCACCTCAGTACAGCTGAAGCTATATGAACATATGAACATATATGATAAAATTATTATAAAATTATTATAAAATTATGGAGAAGTGCTCTTCAGCACTCCAAAAAATTGTGATGATTGATGAGTCGACCTCAATTGTGAGGCGCGGGCCGCGGCGCGCTCTCAAACTTCTACCAGCAATAGCTCTCCAACTAAATAGCAAACCAGTAATTTGAAATAGCACTAGCCTCATGATTTAGTCCATAAGGTATACTTATATTATTAATCAACGTCAATTCTGAGATAAATTAAAAATTAAGAAACTTTTAATTTTGAAAGTATTCAGGTTATAAAAAAGAATATAAGGTCCACAAAAAACTAAATTGAAAAATAGCAAAAGTGCATGCCAAAACACAAGATATAACAAGGCTAATAAAAGCAGGATAATATATAGGGAAATAAGAGAAAAATATTAGAGTACGTATTTCATTCCTACTAAAAGTACGTCGCAACGCATTACGATGAGAGCTCTGGGGGCTTCGGATTCCGGCGCCGAAATAATTATACAACCGGAGAATTGTGAATTTTGAAAATTAGTACAACTTTTCATTTCTTGAGAAAACAATACATTTGATTCATTTTTAATACAAAAGAAGGAAGAATGATTGAAGCCCTGCAAATTATTGCTTTAAGAGTTAAGATTTGGGATCTGATGATATTAAAGCATTCATGGATGGCATCATTGAGTTGTTTTTAGTGTCGTGGGTATGAGATGTCCATCTTTCCAACTCTTCAGCTATACCAAAACTTGGCCCTTGATTGATTTATCAGCGCAATAACTGACAAGCTATAATTGATGGGAGTGTCTATATGAGAAATACAAAATCACAGTGTATTTTGCAATGATCTCATTAGTAATTCCATGATTATTTGTCAGCTGTCCATGTGATTAAAGCTTATCACTTACATATAAGGCATTTCCCCCATGATTTTACCCTAAGTTGCTTGAGAAAGGGTTCATTCATATCGATATGGGACGTTTATTGCGATTAGAAGCTATGATTTTACTGATTGTGAGTCTTCTTGGTCTTGGTTTTCAATTTTTCAACAATGGTTGATCCCTTGATTAGAAACCATTGTTTTTTTTGATTAGACACAATGTCAATATATAGATTACATGAAACCTGTTGTTTAAGGGTCTACAAGATGAATGAAGTGTGTGCTCTACTCAATCATTCAAATTCAGGATGCGAGGACCAGTTGACCTTGAGCTTTGTGTTCATACACCAGCGGAACCTGATTTAAGCTATATTCAAGTTCCACATAAAGAAGATGAGACAGTTAGTTTAATGAACCAGCCAGATGATATAGATTACCCAGAAGGTTCCCTTAAAGGATATCTTGCAGTGTTTGGATCTTTCATGGGTCTTATGGTTGTGTTCGGGTTATTAAATATACTTGGTGTTCTTGAATCTTACGTCAATGAACATCAACTTCATGATCAACCGTCATCAACAGTGGGTTGGATATTTAGTATTTTCACATTTGGAACTTATTTGAGTTGTATTTTTTCAGGAACCTATTTTGATAGATCTGGTTCTAGAGTTCCTTTGGTTGTGGGTACTGTATTGTTATGTTGTGGATTGGTTTCAACAGCTTCTTGTAAAAACGTTTGGAGTTTTATTTTAGGGTTTAGTGTTTTGACGTCCATTGGTAATGGGTGCTTAATGTCACCGTTAGTTTCAGTAATTGCACATTATTTCAAAAGGAAGAGGGCCTTTTATTCAAGTGTTGCAACAGTGGGTGGAAGTGTTGGTGGTGTCTATTTACCTATTGTCTTGAGAAAGCTTTTCGTTTTAGTTGGGTTTGTTTGGGCTATTAGAATTTTGGCATTGATTAACTTTACGTGTTTATTGTTCCCAATTTTGTTGTCAAAAGAGAGATTAAACCAGAGGGAAAAATATAAAAATGATACATGGAGAGAGACTGCTAACGCTTACTTGAGAAGTTTTGATGTAAAAGCTTTTAAGGATTGGAAATTTGTATTTTGTTCCTTGGGAGCATTTTTTGCAGAGATATCTGCTGTGTCTGTGATCACATTTTATACATCATATGCTTTAAAGAGAGGTATCTCCATGAGTTCTTCATACTTGCTAGTTACACTATTAAATGCTGGAAGTGTCCCTGGTAGATTAGTCACTGGATATTTAGCTGATAGATTTGGCAGGTATAATGTGATGATAATTACAACTTTTTTGATGGCTGTCTTGAGCTTGTCAATGTGGTTACCATTTGGGTATAGTGTCAAAGTTCTTTACGCATTCTCAGTCATTTATGGGCTTGTGCAAGGTTCAATTTTTTCACTTTTACCTGTTTGCTGTGGTCAGATATCTAGAACTGAAGAATTTGGGAAAAGGTATAGCACGATGTATGTTATTGTTGCCATTGGATGTTTGGCAGGTGTCCCAGCTGCAGGTGCAATTGTTGGTGATAGATCAATTGCAGAATATAACCACTTCATTATTTATGCTTCAGTTACAGCATTGGCTTCGTCAGTATGCTATACCATCTCAAAAGCTTTCGCTGTCGGGAGATACGATTATTTAGCAAAGTTTTAATAACATATACCGTCACTTGTTGGATTTATTTAAACTGCCAATGTTCCAGTTCTCTTCAAAGCAGTCGCTCTCAATTACTGAGCATCATACTTTGATGATGTTAATTGTGGTCTATCACCTGTCAACTAAACGATATTTGTTATTTCAACAGGTTTAGTTAGGACGGGAAGCGAGGTCCGTCCGTAGGCCAAACGGTTTTATTGACAATTAAAAAGAAACGTTTAAAGATTTCGGATATAACCAAAAATAAAAAAAAATTTGCGGCATGGTTAAATTTCCAACGCGTTTTCTGGGAAGTGAAGAATTCAATTGAACATTAAAGACGTGTAAATTTCGATGGATTGCTTGAACATTTGCAGTATATGATGAATTATACTTCAATATGGCCATCACCCTTTTCTCTTCTCTATTTTCCAGCAAATTCGCCACAACAATGGTGTTTTCCGTTCAAGGCCACACTCGCTCTTTCATACTCTTTACCTCAAGTTAATAGAAGGGCATCGCAAAACAGAGTCGGGCTGAAGCTAAAGTACCAAAAAGCACACTTCTTCAGAGCTTCAGAGTCATAATTATGACCCATCTCTGGTGAAACTTTAAGGAATATATAAAACCCTGAACAATCCCTTAAATACATCATAGAGCTCTATTATTAATATCATCATCAAAAGTACTTACACTGGCTAAATAAAAATTTTCATACACGGATTTGTTTATTGTCAGCTAAAGCCTAAATCCTTACAATAGAAATGAGCACAAAACAAGATATTGCTCTCACCACTACTCAATCACCATTAGATACTTCAAAGACAATAGTTAACGATCATGAGGTTAGAGATTATTTCCAAATAGACCAATCATATCAAATCAACGAAGAAGATGATCGTATCTCACGTATTAATACAACGAGATCCACAGCTTCAAAGAACATCAAGCTTGATGATTTCAATAATGAAGACCAAAGAGATTTAGAATCAATATCATCAAATGAAACATTCAGAGGTGATAATAACTCTGGTAAAGATGCAATGTTTGCAAATGATTCAATCGATGACTTCCCAGAAGGTGGACTGAAAGCTTATTTAGCAGTCTTGGGATGTTGCTTTGGATTAGTTCCATGTTTTGGTATATTAAACTCATTAGGTGCTATTGAAACTTATATCTCTGAAAATCAATTGGCTAATGTGGAATCATCAACTGTTTCTTGGATTTTTTCAATTTTTTTATTTGTTAATTTCACAAGTTGTATCTTTTCAGGAACTTTTTTCGATAGAAATGGTGCTAAGATTCCTTTAATAGTTGGTGCTACTTTATTATGTGGTGGTCTTTTCGCTACAGCTAACTGTTCAAAAGTTTGGCAATATGTTTTAGCATTTGGTGTACTTTGTGGATTAGGAAATGGTTTAACTTTATCACCATTAGTCAGTGTTGTTCCTCATTATTTCAACAGAAAGAGAGGATTCTTCTCAAGTATTGCTTCCACTGGTGGTAGTATTGGTGGTATTGTGTTCCCAATCATGCTGAGAAAGCTATTTGATCAGGTTGGTTATGCTTGGACTATAAGAATTTTTTCATTCGTGGTCATGGCTTGTCATATTGTTGCAATTGTATTTGCTAGAGAAAGATTACCACATGTGAAAACTGATAGAACAACCACACAAAAACTGATGAGTTACACAAAAGCTTTTGATATCAGTTCTTTTAAAGAATGGAAATTCGTGTTTGTTGTCTTAGGTTGTACATTTGCAGAATTATCAATCACAACAACTTCAACTTTTTACACATCTTATACTAGAGCCCAAGGAGCTTCAATGTCCACGGCATATTTGTTAACAACTGTTGTCAACATTGCTGGTATTCCAGGCCGTTGGTTAACTGGTTATTTGGCTGATCGTGTTGGTCGTTTCAATGTTATCATTACAATTTTATTATTTGCAGGTATCATCACTTTGATTATTTTGATCCCATTCGGTCAACATGAAGGCGCCCTTTATGCTTTCTCTACAGTTTGGGGGTTCTCTACCGGTTCAGTGTTTTCATTATTACCTGTTTGTTGTGGGCAAATCTCCAAAACTGAAGACTTTGGTAAAAGATACAGTACAATGTATTTTGTTGTTGCATTTGGTACTTTGGCTAGTATTCCAATTGGTGGTGCGATCATTGATGATCGTAGCCCTGTTCACTTCAACAACTTTATGATCTATTCTGCAATTACTGCCATTGCTGCCGCAGGATTCTATACTGTTGCAAGAATTCTTTGTGTTGGTTCAAAGTTTACGAAAAAGTTTTAGAGTGGGTATTTACATTGTGTTTTTTTGATTTTTTGGGTTATTTTATACAGGGATGCTAAGGAATAGTATATATACAGTTTAATAATTAATGCATAGAGTGATTTGTTTTAGCAAATTTATTCATCAATCATAGTTACAGCATGTAATTGAAAATTGGTTCCTTGGAATAATGCAATAGAGTAGGGATTGAAATAAACCTTCAATATTTGACCACCAACATAATTCGAAGAGTCATATTCGTTGTCACCAACTTGTTTCATTCGAGATATTTGACAATAAACCATCGGCGTATCAACTTTATCAATTTGTGCTTGTCCTTGAGGTGTCAATAATTTGGTGCAGTCATAATCACTAAAGTCTTGTTTCTATCTTTTGGTGCGATATTATAGTGGAAAATACCTGAAAGTTCTCTGATTTCTTTAGCAGAGATTTTGAATGCGAAACTTTTACATTGAACTAGAACATCAATGTCCATGTTTTTCCTTAGTGCAAGTGGTTTGATTCTCTTCCCATTAACCACGTATGTTGGTTTCTCTGGTGCTTGTTCAGTCTTGAATTGGGAAATGTCAAGTTTACCTATGAGGTCAATACCATTATCGTATGCACCACCAGAATATTGTAGGTCTGGAATGTTCAATGCGGATTGAAGCTTTTCTTTAACCTTCATCTCAAAAGTTGTTCCTAGAAATGTAGTTGATTCTTTTCGAAGTTTAACAAATTCAGCATATCTCAAATATGATTCGAGGTCATTATACGATGGTTTGGCGGATCTGTATCTTTTGAAAATGAGAGTGGGTATGACCTTATTCTTAAACGGCCGAAGTAGCATCTTTGATGGTGGTGGTTCTTGGTAAATGATGTGATTGATCATACACAAATTTTTGTATACTGGTTTTCTGGTTTGAAGCGATGTTCTTTCCACGAAATGTAAACACGAAAAATCAAACTCATTAACAACTTGTTCAAGTATGATTTAAATCAGCATCCACAATGAGCTCCAAAGAACCAACACCAATCAACACAGCCGCAGCTTCAGCTTCAGCATCAACTGACTCGTTTGTCGATGCCCCAGAGTCTGCAGATGCCATAGAAACAGTGGAAGTTGATGACAAAGACACATTGAAAGAAGAACCTCTAGCAACACCAAACCATAGTCTAATCCAATCAAATGGTAGCGAGGAGAACCAACCTGAAGAAAGTGAAAAGAAGACTGATGTGGTCACGATCTTTGACGTTGCTACTGAAATTGAAAACATGTTGAAAGAGATTGTAAGTCAGGACAGAAACTCCCAAGGGATAAGGAAATTAACAAGGAACAGGATTCAAAGATTGATGAGAATGACCAACTGGTTCAACAAAAAAGTATGTGAAATTTTATGATAGTAACCTGTTTGCTCTAGTACTAACTAATCTCAGTTGAAAAAATTAACAAAACGTTAGACAAGATTGAAAACAAGATGAGAAACAACAAATGATGGTTGAGGTTAAGTTAACAAGAAAAAGCTCGATGAATTAGCTCTATGACCTAATTAGACATCGCGCGTCAGGTCAAGTGATGGCTAGATGCTGCACAAAACATGTTATACATCATTATAGAGCTCAAAACCAACTGGTTTTGAGAATGACGGTTGCATATATATCCATCTTTGAGGGCTTGATTGTATGGTGAACTACAATAAACTGGATTACCTGACACTACTAAGTGACGTAGAGATCCGTTAACAATGCGCTAAATGATTGAATTTTTCAATCTTGTATTATATTGAGATTTTGCTACATGTAGCTGAAAAGTACAGAATGAATTCGCGGGATAAAGTCTACCTTTTGAAAAAACAATTTTATACAACAAAAAAACTTGAGGGCTCAACTAAGTAACATCAAAGTGCTCAAAAGTGATACCAAAATGGCTGTGGCCAAGAAATCAAAGAATCAATTACGCCGAGAGAAGCAAAAGCTTCTAAAGAAACAGTCAGCAAATCTTGAAGGTGCCACTAACAAGAATAAAAATGATAATGAATCTATATCGAAACCTCAAAAGCAAAGTATATCAACCACAAATTCAATAGATGCTGGTGTATCAAATGCCGTAACTAATCAAGAGCCATCATCTGGAAAGATGTTCGAAACAGAGTTTGACGCTCTATTGGAAAAACCAGAGTTTGCACAATTTAAACATGTTTTTGACAAGTTTCACATGGAGGAACCAAACACGGTTGAACAATCAAAAGGTGATATAATGGATAGTGAAGATGATGAAAACCCAGAATATGGAGAAGGATCAGAGGACGAGAAAGATGATCAGCCTAAGATGAGCAAAAAGAAACAAAGAAAGGCTAATAAAATTCCATTAGCTGAACTAAAAGCTGCATCAAAATATCCTGAACTAGTTCAATGGTATGATGTCGATGCTGCTGATCCTGTATTGGTTGTTGAAATCAAGTCAAAGAAAAACTATGTACCAGTACCGGCTCATTGGCAATTTAAAAGAGAATATTTATCAGGAAGAAGATCAATAGAGAAGAAACCATTCACATTACCCAAGTTTATCAGCGAAACAGGTATAACTGACATGAGAGATACTACAAAAGAGGATGAATCAAATATGAAGCAAAGAATGAGAGAAAAAGTTCAACCAAAGATGAATAGATTGGATCTTGATTATCAAAAGCTTCATGATGCATTTTTCAAATTTCAAACAAAACCAAGATTATTTGGCTTTGGTGACGTTTATTTCGAAGGTAGAGAGAATGAAGAATTAGATATCTCAAAATACAAACCTGGTGTTGTTTCAGATGAACTAAGAAATGCATTGGGAATACCCAGAGGTGTCACTTTACCATGGGTGCAAAAGATGCAACATTTTGGCCCACCACCAAGTTATCCAGATTTGAAAATTCCTGGATATAATGTTGACTTATCAGAAGAAGAAACTATGTTTGCTGATGATGTGGCTGTTACAAGTATCAATAATGTTGAAACTGAACCATTCGGTAAACTACTATCCTATGAAAGCTCTGAGGACGAAGAAGAAGAGGAAGATGATGAAGAAGAGGAGGAAGAAGAAGTGGACGAGGAGGAAGCTGAAGCATATTTGTCAGACTCTGAATTGAAGCAGGCTGCTGGTATTGAGAATGGAGATGGTGATGTTCCAACATATGAGGCCGAAGAAAATAGTGATGAAGAAGATGTTCCCTTGGCTGAAGTTGAAACTAAAAATTCACCTGCAACTGAAGAAGAAGATCAACAACCAAAGAAACTATATCATGTCGTTAAAGAAAGCGAGCAAACAGATTCAGGTCTAATGTCCTCTAAGCGTGCCTACGATTTAACAGATGTTCAGAAAAACAGTACTAGTGATCCTAGAAAAAAACCAAAAGTGAAAGAGAATACGGAGAACAAGGAAAAGGACGACGATGATGATGAAGACGACGATGAAGAAGAAAGTGGCAAAAAGTTCAGGTTCTGAAATACCTAGGCACTTAATATACACGATTTGATGCTTTCGCGAATTATTTGACGTGTAGATTCCAGATCCAAGAACGCGAAAAAGAAAATGGCTACGATATTTTTTTTTTGCCTACCTTCGACAAAAAATTCCTAAATCTGGATGGTAGCCCATAAACATTAAAAACCAGCGTTTATCATCAAATACAACATAGTGCCGGTATTGGAAGGAATCGAAAAGGGCGGCTACTATTTTGAACATGAGTAAGAGAAAAGCAGAGTCGGTTGGTGACACTTATGTGCCAGGAGATCGTAATAAGTCACAGAAACTTTCGTTGTCTAGAGAGACAACATCTAATTCTGAAGAGAAGAAACAGAATCTAGATACATCTAAAGAGGTCGAGTCACTAGTTAGCAGGATATACTCCAGAACTAATGAATCTGAAAACGGTGAAGAAAGTAGTGAAGAAAGTTCAGAAACTTCAAAAGCGGCAAAGGTGCCTATTGACCTGAATCAACCAAGATTAACTGATATTTTACTTGTTGAACATGCCGTCAAGAATATTCAATCATCCATTGATTCTATAATATTAAGTGCCCCAGATGAAGAAGGGCTTCTCCAGATGCAAAAATCAGTTACTGATGAAACCAATCCACAATTAACTTCAGCGTTAACAAGATATAAGATGAAACTAGCTGCAAAGTTGAAGACGATGTATAAAAACAAAGAACTGGAAATTTTCGACCAAATATTGAATTTTGAAGAATTAACAGATGCTCTTACGGCTCCAAAGCCAATGACGTTTGCCAATACACCCCAATTTACTCCTATTCCAAGTGCAGGGTCATCAACTTCAGCAGCTTCAACAGTTAAACCAACATCTTCTTCATTTGGAAATCACGATAAAGATTTACCACCATTACCAGAGATTAAAGACCCTGCTATTCGTGCAAGAGTTTTCATTCATAAATCCATTATCAAGGATAAACTATTTTTATCCAAAAGGGAACAACTACATTCTCATAATGAAAGATTGGAATTTTTAGGAGATTCCGTTTTGAATAATATGATGACTCAAATTGCATATCATAGATTCCCTGATGCAGCTGAAGGTGTTTTATCAGTTTTGAGAACAAAATTAATCAGTAATGCTACTTTAATGCGTTGGTCTTCTGCATATGGGTTAGACAAAGAGTTGAAAAAGAACACTCCTGATGAAACCCTGAATAACGGTAAAATGAAGTTATATGCTGATGTGTTTGAAGCATATATCGGGGGATTAATGACTGAAAATCCAGCAAATTATACTGTTGTTTATGATTGGTTGAAACAATTAGCTGAGCCAATTTTGAAGAAAAACGAACCTAAAAAAGAACAAAGATCAGAGTTCAGACCAAACGCCAAGATGGAGTTGTACTCTTTAATTGGTAGTGCAAGTTTAGGTCTTCATTATGACTGTATTCATAGAGATACTAGATCAGTTCCAACCACTTTCATTGTGGAATTACGTACTGGTGCTGGTGATTTGTTAGGTACAGGTCAAGGTGAAAACATTAAAATCGCAGGTACTAAAGCTGCCATGGAGGCATTGGATAATAAAGAACTTATTGAAAAATATTCGATTTTGAGAGCAAATACCCCAAGAGATGCTTCCAAAATACCGTCACACGAAATGAACAAAAATGGGATTTCACCGGATGCTCCGAAGAGACCAGAAAACGATTCTGAAGAGAAACCATCAGTTAATTTCAATAAACCAGATTCAAATGGTAGAGACTCAAACAACTCAAAATCAAGCTTACCTTCAGTTCCAACATTTAGACAAGATCACAGAGCATCAGTCAATTTTAACAGAGCACCAAGATCTGAGCCAAGTAGAAATGACAGATTCACTGCACCAAAAGGTCCAAAAGGTCCAAGATCTGAACCTGGATCAAGAGCTAACTCTTCTTATAAGGGAAATTCATATAGACCAAACACAGCTACTTTTGATTCCTACAGACCTGGTGGATTCAATGGATCACACCGTGGAAATTACAAAAATAATTCTAGAAAAAACAATGACAGATTCTAGATATATGTATAATTATTACATGTTGTACTCTAATTAATTTTCGTTGTATTGAATCGTGATTCGCGATTTGGTGCGAAACAGAAAAAAAACACAGTATAACAAACAAGTCAATTTCTGTCACTTTTGTTCCAATTGACATATAAAGCCATTCGAAACACTATAGAAATTGAAAAGTCTCCATGTCCACAAAATTCGATTCTGAAAAGATAGATATAACATACGGGCGTCTGTTCCAGCTGAAAAAGGACTTCCACGACTTAGAACACTCCTTTGAGAATATAACCAAATTTGGGTTAAATCTAGCTGATATCAAACAACTGAACCAGTCCGAAGACGTACCAGAAGAAATCAAAGAAGTTACCAATCATCCTTCAATAATGGCTGCTGCGAATTTGAAGACTGCTTATCAAAGGGGTTCTTTGAACAATATGGCGGGATTACTCAATCCTTCAACTGCCATCGAAACCAAAAAATCCAACAGCTCTTCATCATCAACATCATCATCAAAACTTGACAAATATACCATTGACCCAAAGGGCTTACCTCAATTACCAAATATCGAAAATAGACGTATTTATCAAACTGTCTTTATTCATAGCTCTGCGGCCAATAGTACCAAATACGATGTTCATGAAAGTTATGAAAGATTGGAATTTTTAGGAGATTCAGTTTTGAACAATGTCATTAGTGTTTTGCTATTTACAAAATTCCCAGAATATCAAGAAGGTTTACTCACTGAACTCAGATCTATAATTGTTTGCAATAAAAATTTGACACAATGGTCACTTGCTTATGGTTTTGATAGAAATCTAGTTTCAAATTTAAATCTTTTGGAACAAAACATGGCACACAAGAAATTATATGGTGATATATTCGAAGCTTATGTTGGTGGGTTATATTTGGACTCCAACAGAGAATTGCACAAGATCACACCATGGCTAACACGTTTGGCTTCACCAATCATTGAAAAATTTGCATCATTAAATCCTGTGGAGCAGGTGCCTACTTTTATCCCTAACATCACATCTGAATCAAACCCTGTTCAACAGGACCTTACAAAATATGATATAAGCGCAGAAGTTCTGTCTGCAAAAGTGAAACATTGCAAAGAAGATTTGTATGTTCTACTCAACCCTATGTTTGTTCCATCTTATGAATTATTGGAAAAACTAGATGCTGAGCATAAGCCAACATTTAGAGTTGCATGTGTTGTTAATGGTGAAGTATTGGGAGTTGCTATTGCTGGTAATAAAAAAGATGCAGGGTCAAAAGCTGCTTATGATGCGTTAACAAATAACAAACAAAAAGTTGATAAATATGCTGCTTACAAGACTTTGGCAAAAAGAGGAGGCCCAACCCCATTAGTTGTTACAACACCTATAGAGATCCAAATTGCACAAGGTATATATGACACTAATCCTATGCCTTATTGAATTTGGCATTGGCTATTTTAAGGCTCTAATTAACCTTATTACGCAGGCTACTTTGCATCAACCCGCTACACTTTGTTCCCCAGCTGTCAAATTCATTATTGCTATTGAGACAAGACAGACTTGTGTATTTCATTGGAATAAATAGTGCCATATATATGATAAATAAATAAATGTGGGTTAATAAATAAGAATAAATAAATAATAAATAATAAATAGGGAGCCGAACAACGACTTCTTCCTCATGCCATTGCATATTCAGGACGTTCATCAAATACTTTATCACCTTTCTCACCAAAACTTTGGATACATTTAGCCATAGTGACTGAGCTTCTTGAAATAACATCAGTCATCCAGAAGTTTTCTATTGGGTTCTTCAATACAGCACCAGTTATCTTTGTTTCTAATCCAGCTAATGTATCAATACCTAGTTTGGCAATTTCAGCACTAACTGGTTCCAAAACATCAGTATAAACTAATGATGGTGAAATTTCACCTAATCTTGATTTCAAAGAGTAGATATCATCATAGTTCAATTCAACATTCATATATTCAGCCAACGCTCTCAGGATCTTCCAATCTTCTCTTGCTGAACCTGGTGGAGATGTTGCAGCTCTAGTTGATTGAACTCTTCCCTCAGTGTTTACATATGTTGCAGTCTTCTCAGTGTATGCAGATCCTGGAAGAATGACATCTGCAAATGAAGCACCCAAATCACCATGATGGCCTTGATAAACAACAAACGCATCACGTGGAATATCTCTATTTTTAACTTCGTCGGCACCCAATAAGTAAATGAATTTTGGTTTGGTGGAGGCAGCTTCTTTAGAAGAGTTATGGAATCCAATTTCTAAGGCACCTGCACGTGAAGCTTCACGTTGTAATAGATTGTAACCATTCCACTCAGCAGTAATAAAGTTTTTGTTCTTTTTAACAAAATTACCAACCATGGAATATATAGCTTTAGCATCTGGTGAATTGACAACTCCAGAGCCCACAATGATCATTGGGTTCTTTGCAGCAGCTAGTTTTTTACCAACTTCGCCTGATAATGCGCTTTTCAAAGCATTGGCATCTTCACCTAAGTAATTGATGTCAAATGTTGATTCGAATTTTTGACCAACTTGATGGATTTCTAATGGATTGTCCAACCAAGTTCCTCTGATTCTAGCATTCAAGACACTTGCTTCATGACGTGGATTTGTACCAACTAGTAAGATTTGATCAGCATCTTCAACTCCGACAATTGATGAGTTGAAGGTATAATTAGATTTAACATTAGCCCCATATGGTGATGGTTCCTGCTCTCTGTCAATATCATCTGTTGTCAAGTTTTCAGAACCTAATTTGTTAACCAAATCTTTCAAAACAACCATAGATTCAACATCTGCTAAAGCACCAGAAATACCTTTGATTTCGTGTCCTTGTGGTTGTATTCTTGTGAATGCACTTGCAATAGTTGAAAGGGCTTCATCCCAAGTTGCAGCTTCAAATTTGTTACCATTTCTAATTAATGGGGTAGTCAATCTTTGAGTTTTTAAACCATCACAGGCATATCTAGTTTTATCAGAAATCCATTCTTCATTAATATAATCATTCAATCTTGGTAAAACTCTCATAACTTCAATACCTCTACAATCAACTCTGATATTTGAACCCACACCATCCAAGACATCAACACTTTCAGTTCTTTTCAATTCCCATGGTCTAGCCCTGAATGCATATGGTTTAGATGTCAAGGCACCAACTGGGCATAAATCAACAATGTTACCTGATAACTCAGAATTGACGTTTCTTTCAACATATGTACCAATTTGCATATCATTACCACGACCAGATGTACCAAATTCTGGGGCACCTGCAACATCATTTAAAAATCTGACACAACGAGTACAATGGATACAACGGTTCATAGAAGTCTTAATCAATGGACCGATTGCCTTATTTTCAACAGCTCTTTTACCTGAAACTTCTTTGAATCTACCACGGTCAGCACCGTATCTCATTGATTGATCTTGTAAATCACATTCACCACCTTGATCACAAATTGGACAATCTAGAGGATGATTTTGTAACAAAAACTCCGTGATACCTTCTCTAGCGTTTTTGACTCTTTCAGAATCTGTATGAACAACCATACCTTCTCTAACAGGGAATGCACAAGAAGCAATCAATTTTGGTGCTTTTTCAACATCAACAAGACACATACGACAATTACCAGCAATTGCCAATTTGTCATGATAACAGTAACGTGGGACAACAACACCTGCCTTGTCACAGGCTTGAATAATTGATGAACCATTTTCAATCTTCACTTTGACATTGTCCACTGTGACTTCAACCTCCGCACGACGTAGTGCTGATTTCGAAAACTGACGAGCACTGAGCACTGGTCCCCTAAGGACACCAGATCTTAGCCTAGAGAGCATTTTAATTGACTTATACCTGAGAAATATATTTGATATTTTTTTATCGTTGACGAGCGTCTAAGTGTTGTTGTTCCTGTTTTTTTTTATCCCTTGATTTTTCTTTGAAATCATTTTTCCCAGATTTTCCCCCATAAACGGATAATTTCCGCATTTGGCGAAATAAGTGGTCAGGGACACAGCTATACACAAGGCCAATCAGACTACAGACAATAAATAAAGATTAAATATGCTAAAAAGTGCTTCCTTTTCTTTGTCGTTATATTATACAGCTTCTTGAAATAATATACAAATGATTTTATTCTGTTTTGACTTTTTTACTTTCAGATTCTTCAACTGTATCTGTTGGTCTTTTCGCACTATTTGGTGCTCCATTTTCAGTGCTAATGATTGTTGTAGTGATGGTTGTAGATGTTGGTTCCACTGTGCCTTGACGACTGACATTTGGAGTGCTTCCATTCGTATTATCATTGCCAGCCAACTTGGTTCTTTTTCTTTTCAATGCTTCTGGACCTTCAAATTCTCTTGTGATGGCTAATAATAATGTATTTGTTCTTCTTGCAAGTTCTTGTGAAGAACGGGATTGGAAAAACCAGTCAAACTTGAAATGTTCACTAGTCCTTATTTCATTTTTAACTCTTTCAAATAAGAATTCAGATAATAGTCCAAGTTTATTAACTGTAACCAGCAAAAATCTATCTTCAATATCACTATAAACTCTCTTAGAGTTATTTGGAGGATAATGAATAATCAAGTTCTTTAATGGTGTCTTAGTTTGCTCAAGCTTTAGTTTCAACAATTTGGATTGATTTAATAATCTTTGCACTTTCTTCTCACCAGCTTCAATCTGGGCAACGTATTTTTCATGACCTTCAATCTCTGAAGTTCTTTCCCAAAAAACTTTAGAATAAGCTTTGACATCATCCACTGATTTATTGTTCAACATTTCAGAAATCAATTTATAGTTATCACGCCCATACTTTGCACAGTATTGAATAAAATTAGTAAAATCTCTTCTTGACCAATCAGAGAATGCTTCATTAATGTATTTCTGTTTCAACTCTTCATCTTCTGGAGTGAATGGTTCAGCATTTGCAATCTTGTCTTGTTCAACTTTTCTGCGTTCTTTCTTTGACAAATTTCTGCTTGGTGTTGAATTTTCTTCATCCTTCTTGATTTTCTCTTTTTTAGCATCTTCTTCTTCTTCGTAATCATCTTCAACATCACTTAGTGAAACTTTATAGTTTATTGATTTTTTGTATTGTAACTGTTCTTTTTCTAATAATGTTTTTAGCTCAGGATTGAAGAATTGATGATCTTGAATATGAACTGATTTTGGAGCTCTTGGAGTTTTAGGTTGAGGAGTAGATTTTGATTGCAAAACGTCTTTATAATAGTTATCAATAGAGTAAGTTTGTTCTTTTCTTTCCCTTTTAGATGGGTTGATCCAATTCAAACCGCCATCATTTGATTTCTTTGCGAAATTTTCACCATTCCATTCATAAGCGGATTGATCTGAAGTGAATTTTTGCAAGTCATCTAGACCTAATGCTGAATACTTTGCATTCAAACTCTTAGTTTTCTCCTCACCTTTCCTCAAAATTTCATCAATGTCAGTTTCTAATGAGGATTGGTTATTTTCAAAAACGTCTTTTGCACCAAATTGAATCATACTCAAAAGATCTTCTTTATTATTACCTATGGCAGAATTCTTACTCACAGCTCTACCTTGTTGAATAACCAATTGATCTAATCTCAATTTTTGAGCAGCTCTCTCTATGACTTTCTCTTCAATGGCATTTTCAGTAACAAATCTGAAAACCATAACTTGTTTCTTTTGACCAATTCTATGAGCTCTATCCATAGCTTGTAAATCAGCTTGAGGATTCCAATCAGAATCATACAAAACAACAATATCAGCAGAAGTTAAATTAATACCCAACCCACCGGCTCTTGTTGTTAATAAAAAGATAAATTTATCAGAATCTGGCTTATTATAATCATCAATGGCAGCAATACGTTCTTCATGAGAGGTTGAACCATCTATACGACAGTACTCATATTCTCTAAAGAAACAATAATCCTCCAAAATATCTAAAACACGACTCATTTGACTGAAGATCAACACTCTTGAACCCTGTTCCTTCATTTTCTTCAATAGCTTGTCCAAAATGGCCATTTTACCTGAATTGTAAACCAAATGTTCATCAGTGGTATAAGGTGGACCAGGCTCTGCACCTTCAAAAAGATAAGGATGATTACAGCATTTTCTCAATTGCATCACAATGTTTAGTAACCTTGTTTTACCTTCTCTTTTCCCCACGACACCATTAACAGCATCAATATCTTTTTCTAATAATTTTTGATACCATTTAATTTGCATCTCAGACATACCGACATATAAGTTAACCTCTTTCTTGGGTAGTAATGATTTCTCGACATCTGCTTTAACTCTTCTTAGTAAAAAAGGACTTAGCACTTTATGTAATTGCTGCACAACCAAATCTTGATCATCTTCTTGGTTTTCAAACCATTGATCAAAAATTTCAGAATCACCAAACACATCAGGTAAGATGAAATTCAATAATGCCCATAATTCATGCAAATTGTTTTGTAATGGAGTACCAGTGATTAACAATCTGTTTTTGGAATAGAATAATCTGATGATTTGAGATAATGCACTTTCTTCATTCTTGATACGATGAGCTTCATCAACAACGATATATTGCCATGCGATTTTTTTCAAAGCTGATTTTTCTCTTATAACCACTTCGAATGAAGTCACCAACACGTCAAATTTAGCTTCCAATATTTGATTCTTTATAATATCACCTCTTTCTTCTTTATTACCCTGTAAGACAACAACATTGACATCAGGTGTCCATCTTTCAAATTCTCTTCTCCAATTATCTAGAGTTGATTTAGGGACAATGATAATGAATGGCCCATCAACATTTCTATTATATCTCAAATATCCCAAGAATGAAATTGTTTGTAAAGTTTTACCCAACCCCATTTCATCAGCCAATATACCTGAAAGACTATTTTCGTATAATGAAATCAACCAATTCAAACCTTGGATTTGATATTCTCTTAATTTACCATGAATATAGTGTGGAGATTCAGTTAAAACGGTAGTTTCTTCTTCAAATTCTTCATCTTGTATCAATTCTGCATCTTCTTCCTTTTCAGTCTTTCTACGACGTGCATTACTCTCTTTTGGTTGTCTTGTGGTGATTCCTCTCTTTTCATTGTCCAGATTCTTCAATAACTTTTTGATATTTGGGTCTCTTGATGATCTTAGATCCAGGAAATGGCGAAATAGATCAGTTAGTCCTAATAAGTACTTGAATCTTTTAGCTGTATCATTCTTGTCTTTTAATCTTTCAGTCTTTGCATCAACTTCTAACAAGAAACGTTTCTTTCTTTCAGCTGCAGTTTCTTTAGCAGCCTTTTGCATTGTTAGTTTTCTTTTCTTTTTGATGGCAAACTTGTTTTGTGTGTTTTGATAATACTCACCATAATTGGAAATCGGGCGTATTCTTTCGAATGTGACAAAAATTTGTTAAATTTCCACGGAGATCAAATATAAACAAATAGATATATGATCTGAGATTCTAGTGAAACGTGAAGACACTTGGAAATGGAACTTGTTCTTGATTGTGAATGTGATAGGTTTTTGGGATGAAAAAGGAGCTCAGAAGAAAAAAAAAGTTTGTGATTCCGAAAACTGAAATGTTTATATCAAAAAATCTAAAGCGACGTGTGGAACCTCATGAAAACTGAGGGAGTGGGCGTATCAGGGGGATTTTAACAGCCAGAAAACACCAAATAAAAGTGATATAATTCAAATTTATAATTATCACAACATTCATTAGAAATTCAATAGCCAATCCCTTCCCAAATCAGCTTTCTACGACCATTATCCATCAAGTTATGCCCATATACTTGACTTGAAATCACACCTGGTACGCCCACTCCCACCAACGTCTCGAGAGGGTAATGTTTATTTTTTGCGCTTTCTCGAGCGCGTTTGAAAGTGTCTCGATCGTGAAACTGAAAACCACAAACCATTGAAATGCGCTGGGTCTGGTAGTTTAAAAGGACTGGACAACAGCCACCAGCTGAACCCAGAACATATATAGGCTCATTGTGAAGCTGAGAAGGAGTATTATCAGCTAGACAAGAGTGTTCAATGTCTAGACAAGACGAAGCTAGAGCATTCCACTACGCAGTGTACGAAGCTGTACAACTGATACCTCAAGGACGAATCACAACTTATGGACACATTGCTAAACTTATATATAAACCTAGAAATTCGAGACAAGTAGGGCAAGCATTGAAGTTTTTACCTAGAGAGGGTCAAGAACATGAATATCCTTATAGTACTGCAAATGTTCCTTGGTGGAGAGTGGTATCTAGTGCTGGTGTTATATCTCCAAGAGAGGGAGGAGCTGTTCAATTGCAAGCTGATCTGCTAAGGCAGGAAGGCGTAGAAGTTGATGGTAATAATAAACTCAAACTTTCTGAATTTGGTTGGTTTCCAGAGACTGAATTTGATGAATATGACTGAAAGAAAAAAGTAGTCTTGAAGCTGGTATTCAACTCTACAACGGTTTCATATTGAATATCACTATATTACAAACTGTATAAAGAATCCCTTAATTGACTGACCTTTTCCTATTTCTCGAACTAAAATTCTTCTTTTTTTGTTGTCCTTTTGGTTTATCATCGCCATTGATCCTATTCAATACATTCATCTGTTGTTGAACCTTCTTAGATTCAGCTTCCCACCAAGATGCAAATTCTTCCTCTTGTTGGATTTCTGCTAAGCTCTTGCTTCTGGTTTCATTTATAACATCCTCCAAAACTCTATGCTCTTCTTCATGAATAATACCGGCCAGTGATGGTGTTCTCTTCTCGGCAGCTAATGCATCTTCTTGAGCAGCTAACAATGATGAAACATTTTTCTTGGATGATGTGTCTTTTGGTGCACTCCATGGAGTTGAAGGTTTTGACTTGGATGGTGTGGATTCAGGTTCATTTGATTTCATCATTCTTTTTCTCTCCTTTTGTGACATCTTACCAGCACCATTATTGAAATTAATTTTGCTTGTAGATGAAGAACTTGAAGGTGGTGAAATTAAAGGTTGTTCTACCCATATTTTTTTCAAAGATGGAGAACCAGCACCATTTAAACTTGTAGTTGAACTATTAGCCCAATTGGACATTGGACTTAACCCACCAGGTGAGGATCCACCATTCATATCAGGCCACATATTATCCACTAATGAACTGACACTGCTATTTCTGTGGCCATAAATAGGCTTACTTTGAGGTATTGGAATGTTTTTTGATGGTGTTGAATTCAAATTTGGTGTTGGATTCGCTAATGGTGATGGGGCAGTTGGTGTTGAGACTGATGCTCTCTTTGCGGATGACCTTCTGCGACGACTAACAACTGGTTGGAAATCTTCATCTGTGAACTCAATTGCTGATGATGAATCAACTTGACTAGTTTTTCTAGACCAATGTGAACTAACTAATGGATCAATTGAGACAGATTTCTTCTTCTCGGTATTGACAATTGGTGGAGGTGATGGTAATTTATTTTTCTTTGGTTCTAATTTAGGTGATGTTTTTACATCTTTCTTGACTTGTTTGATGTCAAATAATGGTTCAAAGGAATTATCTTCAAGGAAATGATTGTTGAAATCCTTACTGTTGTTCAAAAACTTCTTGACTGCTTCACCTGAATCCTCATCATACCAATAACTTAACCCATCACTTGATTGGATCTTATTAACACGATTCATCCATCTGAAATAGCTATCAATTCTCTTGATTATATTCTGCGATAATAGATCTTCATAATGACTATCAAATAAGAACAATTCAACATTATTGTAAATAAACCACAAGCATTCACCAATCAACATATTACAATTTAATAATTCAGCATGGTGTAGAATTAACAAGGCATTATCTTGAGTGATAAAATCTTTGATCATCAACTGTGCCAAATCTTTCAACCCAAATAACATTAATTCATCACTCAATTCAATAACTTCAAATTGTAAATTGATAAACTCAGAAATACTGGTCAGCTCAACCATATGATCCAAAATTGACAATTGTTCATACCCATAAATATACCTCAGAGCAATTTCAAAAACTTGCTTAGAAGTATGTAAAAATTCCAATGTTTTACAACCATCCCATCTTTCTGAAAATAATGTTTCAAAATAAGCATTTCTTGCAGCCATAATATATGAACAACAACCAATTTCTTCATCATCTTTCAGTTTGATCAGAACATCATTCTCAAAGTTTTCAAAACTGTTGAATTTCTCAAAAATGTTGTAAGTTGGTCTTTGTAATTCATTAATCAATCCAAAAGATTTCATCAATTCTAAAGTTTGTTGCTTAACCTCTCTCAATAATGGTGGTGTATTACTAGCTGTGAATTGATCCCATATCTTGATGAAACTTCCTGTATATAAGAAATTCAAAATGATTAGTAAAGATTGCAAGTGTAAGTTTGAGACTTTGATGATATTATCCTCAACTTTTCCAAAGACAACATCACCAATAACAACGTTTGATTTAAAAATTTCATGAAATTGAGGGATGAAGAACAATATGGATTTATGGACACCAACTAAACAATCGTCAATTTCAAACTCCAAATCATAATTTTTGCCATCCTTGAAATCATTTGTGATCAAATAATACTTCAGGTCCTTCTTTTGTAAAACATTTGAAATGTTTTCAATATCTAATTTTTCAAAAGTGCTTTGAATCTTTTGAGGTGAGTCCCATCTATTAATATAATCATTGAATAAAGGATCATCTTCCGATTTTTTCTCATCATCCTCAATGTCAAAATTATTTTTGAATAATTTCAATGGATCAATTTCATCTGATTCATCTAAATGTGGTTTATTCAAATAATTCACAACATATCTTTCCGAATTATCCAAATCAATCAATTGTGCTTGTCTTCTATTTGCAATTGAAGGTGTTAATGGTGAAAGATAATTGATATCAACTAAGAACTGGTTTTTGGCAAGATCTAATGGTAATTGATCGACATCATCTTTTATAAACCCAAATGAACTAAATAAGGAATCACAACTAACTTTAACAATTTTTGAGATCCTTGCAATTTTGGTAAATTTATAATCAGATTTCCCACTCATTCTTGAAATACGTTTATAAACTGCTCCAGCTTTTGTACAAATAACAATAGACCCATCTTGACCAATATCAACATCATGACATTTTAGATGTGTGTTTCTTGGAGACCAAACTGTATTATATTTGATATTTGAAGCTTTTGAAAAAATATCAACACCAAAATTTGAAACAGAACCATCATCATACAAAATACCAATTTTTGTACAATCTTTTGAAACTAGCTTGATAATTTTCTTCTTCTTGGAAAATTTTGTTGGTCTAAAATACTCAAATTCATTATTTAATGTTTTGAATAATGGTAATTGGAACCTTAGATGAGAACCATTAGTCAAAATATGACATTCATCAGTAACTAACAAGACAATAGTAGCTGTATCTGTTGTGATAACTTGTTTAATATTATTTGGAAACTCTAATTTTCTTGGAACTTGAACAACACCTTTCAATTTCCCATGTTTGACAGTTTCACCATACGAAACAAAATCCATTTGGCCAACATTCAACCCCCATAATACTAGCAAATTATCTGTAAAAGCAGCAGAATGGATCTTGGAGCATGCTATTCCTTTTATTTTCAATTTTTTCAAACCTTGTAAAACTCTTCTTGGTTCATTTGAAAAAGTGTCAATTTTTTCTTTAATACGTTCAGTTGGGTAGCCTAGTTCAAAATAATTATTTAACCCCCAAGAGTAAACTTCACCATCTGATGTTAGAGCTAATGTATGATCATCACTAATTGCAACGTCAATAATATGTTCATCCGTGAAATAATCCAAATGTGTAAATCTATAATTTGGCACTGATGAACCATGGCCTAACCGACCTCTCGATGGGTTACCAGCAACTAGTATATTTTGTTTATGTTCATTTGTTAATAGAACTGAATGATTCTTAGAAATTTTTATCTCTTTAATCCTTGGTTTAACTAATCTATCTGCAATAGATAATGTATAATCTTGTAATCTTTTGTTTTCAATATTAACTCTATGTGGAGTATTCAATTTATCATCGGAATCACCAGTACCCAAGTGATTATTAACATTTATCCCAAATGTAAACACTTCAGAGCCACCGCGTATATCTCTATCCCACCATATTTTATCAGGGATGGTATTAACGTTATCATTGTTTTTTCTAGAAGAATAATTTGTATCATGAACACCTATTGAACTTGGGAAGATATTTAGATTTTGATAAGAATATTTCAAATGATAAATATCAATAGCTGTTAACCCATTTCTATCTTTAACCTTGATCAAATCTGAACAATTGTCTAATAATAACCTTGCACAAGAAATTTTACCATAAAAGATGGAATGGTGTAACCCAGTCCAACCACTTTCATAATCAACTATGAAGATATTTAGGTTATTATTCTGTAATAAGTATTTCAATAGATCAAATCTACCCAAGATACAAATGATATGAATGATTGTTCTTCCAAAGACATCACGTTTGTTTAATTCTTGCTTTGATAACTTCTTCAACCTGGCGGACAGCGGCTCTGACTTGCTTTTCCCGGTACTCATGCTACTTGTGACATTTGCAGTGACTGATTTCTTTGATATGATTGGTATATTGGAACAAAAGGGATACGGTTTTGATTGTTTTTGACTCACGTTGATGATGATGGTACACGCTCTAAGAAAATCGTCGATGGCGTTTGCGCGAATTTTACGATATAATTGGCTTTCGCGAAAACCACGATGGCGTATAATCAAAAATGGATCTACAAATTGATTCTCATAAAAACATATTAAATTTACTTATCTTTCAATATTTCTAATAAACTCTTTCTTTGGAAAGGATATTAACCAATAAATCAGTTGGCTTGTTACTAACAACACCAACCAATTCATTTTGTTTAGACTTGTAATCTCTAATTAAATCAAAGTACTTGTCAAATAAGAATGAAGAATCTAACGGACCACCTTTAGCTTCTGGATGGAATTGAGTAGAGAAGATTGGTTTGGAAACGTGCATCATACCTTCATTTGATTGATCATTCAAATTAACAAAATAAGGTTTGAAATCACTAGGTAAAGTAGTGGTATCAACGGCATAACCATGATTTTGTGAAGTGATGTGACATTTACCAGTGGTCAAATCTAAAGCTGGAATGTTATGAGCTCTGTTACCATACTTCATCTTGATAGTTTTAGCACCGGCAGCTAATGCTAATAATTGATGACCTAAACAAATACCAAAGATTGGACCATGGTAGTTTTCCATAGTTTGTTGTAAATGATAAACAGTTGAAGCACAATGGGTTGGATCACCTGGACCATTTGAAATGAAAATACCATCAAATGATGTTGCAATCTTATGAATTGGATAATCATATGGGAAAACGGTAACTGAAGCACCTCTTGAAACTAAAGATCTTAAAATGTTTTCCTTAACACCACAATCAATAACAGCGACATGATAATCACCTTTTGATGGGATATGGAATGGAGCTTTAGTAGTAACTTTATGAACCAAATTAACAGCACCTGGATCTTGGAATGCTTCATCTTGATCAGCATCATATTCTTCACCAATACTGATTCTAGCTAATGAAGAACCTTGTTCTCTCAAGAAAGTGACAATGGCTCTAGTGTCAACACCAGTAATAGCTGCAACACCTTCTTTTTGACACCATTCACTTAAAGATTGAACAGCAGTCCAATGAGAATATTTCAATGCAACATCAGCAACAACAATACCAATACATTGAGCATGTGGACTTTCGAAATATTTCAACAAGTTGAATTCATCACGAGCTTCACCACTTGGAACACCATAATTACCAATTAAAGGTTGAGTAAAGACTAAAATTTGACCTTTATAAGAAGGATCAGTCATTGATTCTGGGTAACCAACTAAAGAAGTTGTGAAGACAGCTTCACCACTGATGTTTTTATTAGCACCAAATGAATAACCATCAAAGATTGGACCGTTACGGATTGTAAAAGTTGCTCTATCTAATTTCTTAGCTGAAGTTAATTGAGAAGTTGCAGTTGCCAAAGATCTAACAAAACGTGATGATCTTTGGAAAGCAAATTTTGAAGACACGGAGGCCTTTGAAGTTGTGAATAATAAAGAATTCATGACTTTTGTATAATTAGTTCTTGTTAAAATTATTGTTGATTAGTTTTCCAAATATGATCAGAAATGTAGTCTTGACAGGTAAAGATAGTGACAAATCTCATAAACAAGATATGGTCAAGATAAGGGGGTTGAGATGATTTTCCAATTGAACAAGAGGAAAATTGAATCTAGTTTGCAAGAGCTTTAGCGGATTGTAGCAATTGAGTCTTGTCTTTAAACTTTTGGATGGTGGTTTTAAAGTTGGTTGTAATCTCAACGGTTGGAATTTTCCACTTTGAAGATTCAAACTCGAATTTATACCCACCAAAAATTAAAAAAAAAAGATGTGAAAAATTTTCTATCAGTCAGAAAAATTAGTCATAGGCGAATTTCGCGAAAGCGCAGAGGGAGCGCTAGGCAGGGGTCTGTCTGGACCTGAGCAGAAGCTAGGTAGAAGCTAGGTTGAGATGGCTGTGAGCTAGGCAGAGAGTACAGGCTGGTGACATCAATCGAGCTACAGATCATGAGTAAACGAATAAACATCAAATTGAAAAACTGTTATAAACTTTTGTTAGGAAAAGAACTAAAACAAGAATAAAATACTCTCATTGTGATAATAAAAGATAATAATCAGCCTGACATGCAAATCAATTGTAAATACAATCATCCAAAAGTCAATTTTACTAATGGTTATAGATTTCATCACATAACTCTTTATTATACAAAACACAAGTATAAAAGATTTAATACCCACTCTATTGCAAAAAATTAGTACTTAGAATCCAAAAACTAAACTATATTCATTTGAGTTCATTATAATCAGGACCACGCCCTGTCACAGGCTGAAATTCATCAAAGTTTACTCTTAACAGGGAGTAAACGCAGTTGACCGTCGTGAAAATGTGGAAGAATCATCATTAACAATGACTCAAATGAATAGAAAAGATAATTAACTCACCATTTGAAAATAAAATAAAAGCAACGGCTGTAACCTGAAACTATTCATTTGTTATTGACATCAGACTAGAAATAATTTATCTTCTTGGAAAATCAGACATATGCTTGTCTATTTATTTCAATATCATCCTCTGTCAATAAAACAAACTAAAAAATCCTTTTTTATAAATTGTATGTAAGTGATCACTATCTTCCATAGACTAGATACATGTTAGTGTTATTTCTAACCACATTGTTTGAAATATAATGTTTTTGATTCAAAATCAGTGAAGCATGAATGGTATTAAAAAAAAGGTTGTCGTCAACGGGAAACCCGATTATGACTCGTCATCTAGGTATTCATCACTTGAATCTTTATCCATCATATAATCTATCAGTAACAAAAAGTACTTACAATTCCAATTTCAAATGAAAGAATATATTCAAAGAGCTGTAAAACACAATCCATATTTAAAGATCAGTAGCGTGGGTTTTCTAGGCCCACTTGAAAGCATTGTCACTCATCCTAGTCAGTGCCCAGTGCTGTGGCTCGTCATCTCAAAAAATATGGAATATGTATTGAAGTCACTGCTTCAATCAAACACCTGTTAGTATAAATCTTGGTCAATCAAAGACACAAATCAAATATCCCAAGAATTGAAACCGCTTCTTGAAAACCATATATCAGTGTAGTGCAAAAACTTATACATCACAGAGAATCAGCCAGTAATTCCAGCTTTGTTTTTGTAAAATCATCATCTAGGTTTCCAAAAAAGCTTCATCAATCTTGTCAATTCAATCTCATCTCCTCATGACACGATAAGATTTTGTTCCTAACAAAAAGAATACACCTGTATTCAAGAATCCTAAAACATGTTAGAACGACACTCCCAATTGTACTCAAAAAAATTCCACAATTGAATAGATAATCATTATTAACCTCATTATTATAAAGTATTGTAATTGTTTGAAACTTCAGAAAGCTTATATTATTTTGTGATCATACAGATGTCATACACTCTAGTTTGAATTTGATAAATTGTGCTCATCACAAAAAACAAACAAATCAATCTAATGAGATCAATGACTATTCAATGAGTTATTATTATTGATAACTTACTCTTTTGATAGTTTTGTGTTGTTACTAATATAAACATAAAGAAAGAGAGTTTTCATTCAATTGGAAAATTTTTTTTATCCTTTCCAAACACAGGCCAAATTCGCGGAAGTCTCTCAGAAGGGTAAACTTCGCGAATTTAGGGCAAGTATTAAAAGTTGGTGTTGGGATGTGTTCAGATTTGTTCGAATCGAGTGTAAACAAAAATTTAAACCAGTTTAAAGTGTAAACATTGTGAACGTTAAAGAACCCATAGCCGCTGGTTTTTTGAAAGAAGGATGTCGTTGGTTACGAGGTATTCCAGGAGTAAGGTGTCTACTGGTGCTCTGCCTGTTTTGGAGCTCGATGTTGCTCGCCATTTATGGTCAAACTCACATGGTAAACAACTTGATCCAGAATCATCATTCAAATCAAAGTTAACTGAACAAAACACAGATATTTTGACTATTGATTCCAATTCTATCCCAAATAAGATCAATTATAGAATAATAAACGATGGCAATTCAATTGTCTTGACACCATTGGCATTAAACAACAATTTCAGTATTGAATTGAGAGTATTGAAAATTAATCTACCTGACAAGATTAGATCAAATTGTTTAACAATTAACCAATTTATCAATTCAAATGATGAGACATCCATATTAGTTGATATTATAAGTGATGCTGGTATGATCATAACCATCATTTTGAAATTGTCTGATTTTGTTGTCAGCAAATCATCAAGTATTGATTCATCAAATTATCAAGAATGGTGTAAGATTTCGAACCCATATGGATTTGATATTAGAAAACCACATATCTTGTACTCATACTCACATGACTATTCCATAGTGCTACTAAGGGATGGTGGTATTATCGGGTTAAAGAAAGATTTATCAAACTTCACAGTGGAACCAATCATTTTCAATGATAATTCATATTTTGAAAGTTTAGGAAATTTATTCAAACCATGGGCTAAAAATCATAAATTTTCATCAGAACATTCAGATCTTTCATTGAAAACTACAATTGATGCTATTCATTTAGATGATTATTTGATCACGGTCACTATTAATAAAAAATTAAGAGTTTGGTCAATTTCAAGACAAAGTTTAATTTTGGAAAAAGAATTAACTGATTTCATTTCATCAAATAAAATAACTACAAATAAACCATATCTTGATCCAAACCCAACAAAATTGTTAGAGATATTGAAAGTGGAAATTAATGGTCAACAACATACATATTTATCAATTTTTTTACCATTTGGTAATGGAGTTTTCAAAATTTTGGAAATTCAATCAAATTTAACATCATTTGAAGTTGGTGATTTAGGTGCAAAATTTGAATTTGAAGCAAATTTACCTGACTCAACTACAATTTGGTTAGTTGCAGATTTTAAATCAATAGCACCTTCAGCAAAAGAAAATCTTGAATTGTGGGTACTTTGGAAAAGTAATACTTCTTCAATCATTCAAAATTTGAAGATTGATAAAGATGCAAGTTTCCAATGGTTTGAAGTTGCTAAATCCTCAATAGAGTTACAGAAATTCACTGATAGTGAAACATGGTCTGAGTTTTATTTACGTAAAATATTTGATGCAGGGCTCTATTCAAATGAAATTGTTGAAACTGCATTATCAATTTATGAACAGCATTTTACAAATGATCAATTAAATAAGGATGGTGATGAAAACTTATTAGATGATTTATCAATCCGTGAAAAAGTTGTTAAAACTATTGGTAAAGATATTGTTATTGATAAGAATTATGATGAGAACTTGAAGAAACAGTGGCAAAGATTCGACACTTTATGTAAAGAATTTCAAAAACAATCAGATGAACCATTAAAACTATACATTAACGTTGACACAAGCTTGATATTGGTTATAAATAGAAATGATTATTCCTTAGTTAGAAAAACCTCAAATATGGAATTATTAAGCAACAACAAGCATTTGAAAATTTCATCAATTGAAGAGTTTGATGATATTAAAGAACATTTAAGATTTTTAGACATCATTTCCAATTTCAGAAAATCAATTTCAAGTGATGTTTTGAATAATGTTAGAAATGCATTAGTTAGACTTGTCAACACTACACAACCAACACGTCCAAAAAATGAAAGCTTAGCATTGATTTATGAATCCAGTTTAAACAATAAATTTAATCCAACAAATTTATCAAGTTTAGTGGAAGAATTAGCAACATTTGACAATATTTTCAAAATCATCAAAGATTTACTAAACCTTCAATCAGGATCAAATGATGATTCATTAATCAAGGGTAAATTAACAAAATTTGGTGTCTCATTAGTGTTGAAAACTTTAAAAGATATATTGGTTGTTAATCAAGAAATTTTATTTGATTTATTAATTTTGTTATTGGTTTTAGAATTTGATAATGCTGAAGAATTGGAATCTTTATTATCTGTTATTTTACCTCTATATCAAACTTATCAAGCCATTGAAACCACTTTCTACATAAATTTCAACACAACAACAAACAAGTTAGAATTGGATGAAACTTCAGTATTAGAAAACAGTCTTGTCACCAAAATATTAGAATTGAAATTTCCTGATGGATTTTTATTAACTGGTAATACATTGAATCAATTCATTAATCATCAAATCATCCCATTCATTAATAGTGTTGAGTTCATCTATTCGGTTGCTGCTTATTTAATTTCCAATGATTATACTTTTTTGTTATACAATCATTATTTACAATATTATGGAGATACACCTGTCTTTGCATTATTAAAAGCCGTCACATATTTACAAACGGATCAAGCATCAAAAGCTGAAAAAATTTTGTTGAAAAACTCAGAGCAAATCATCAAATATAGATTAACTTCACAAGAGAAAGAAATTTTCAAATCAATTGAAGATTATAGTGTGTTTTTCCATACTTCATTATCAAAATTCTATATGAATCTAAGTATATTGTTCCTCAATAGTTTCAAATTCCAGTCAGCTTTGAAATTCATTAATTTATCCATTTCAAACAATTTCAATAATGAATTTGATAATAAATATTTGGAAGAAAAATATTATACATTATTTACAATTGCCATTGAATTGTCGAATTTTGAAATTGCCACAATTGCATTAGATAATATCAAAGATCCAAAAAAGAAAATCGAGTCATTTGATAGATTTATTTACAAATTATACAAGATTGGTGAAATTAGAAGATTGAATTATTATGATTTCAAACAAGATTATCCATTAGTTGATTCAATATTGTTATCAAAAGCTCAATCATACACTTCAGATTTGAAAAAATCATTATTCTTTTATCAAGTTTTATATTCTTTTAGGTTGAAATATAAAAGATATAGAAGTGCACTAGAATCATTATATGAATTCATCAACAAAACAAAGCAAGAAGAAGATGAAACATTGAAGCTCACAGTTGCAGGATTATACTCCACAATTTTGAATTTATTGGTTACTTTACCAAAAGATGAACAATGGATCATTACTGCAATTAACACTGAGGAAAATGATGTACTCAGTTATGAACAACTCAAGGAGGAACAACTAAAAATTACAAATTCATTTTCAAGAGACTTGAAACTTAAATACTTGTCATAAATATAAGCAAACTGTTTTCCATTTATTAACCTCTATTCATAGTATTACCACTACCTTTTGCATGACTTTCTGTGAAATCATCCCATTCTCTAGCTTTATAAGTATCCCTATCATTTTTATCGAAATCATCTTCATCACTACTCTCTTCTGGTCCGTCATTACCGCCCCCGGTAACCATACCACCATTTGCCAATTCTTGTTCAAGGAAATCTTCAACAGTCATTGTTGGTAAATATTGACCAGTTCCAAACACTTTCTTCTTCAAATCATCACGTTTCACAATAGTGAATGGTTTTAAAATCTTACCTTCTTTTGATAAGAATGCCTTATCCACTGTTTCTAGTTTTTCTGTATAGCCTGTTGGATCCTTTGTCTCTTGTTTATCTTCAATTGGTTCGATTTTTGGTTCTGGGATATTTTGTAAAATTTCCAACTCTTGGGTAATAAATCTTATATTGTTAAAAGTCTTTAATGTAAACAATTTCAATTGATCAATATAAAGTTGCCTTATTTCTTCCTCATCTGCATTATTATATTCATTTTCATCTGATTCTAATTTAGATAGATATTCAATCTTTGTTGTCAATGTTTTCTCCAACTTGTAAGCTGCAATTTTTTCATCTCTTCTCAACATTGCAGTATCTGATAAATTCTTAATTTCAAAAGGATCTTCTCTTAGTTTATCTAGTTTGTCCACCTCATCTTTGGTCAAAAGGTCATAATTACTCAAACTTCTAAGATATTGTAAATATAGCAGTATACTTTTCTTCAAATTATGAATTTTCGAAGGTGCAATATTCTGAGCATACAGTTGTGCCAAATAGTACTCCACGCTCAACAATTGGATCTCACCAGTATTCACATCTTCAATTGATTCATTATCACTAAATAACCCAATTCTTCCCACGGTCTCTTTCAAATTTAAAAACTTTTGAGTCAATTCTTTCAATTTGCCCTGGTATTCATCAGAATCTTGACGTTGGATGGAATCTCCCAATTGGGTGAACCCGCAAACACACTCGTTGTAGACTGTTTTTAAAGGCTTTTGTTGCTCACTCTGCGTGCTCATGGTTTATACGATTTCCCAATTTAGTGTTTAATAGACAATTGATGACCTTCTTCACTCGTTTTATGGAGCTCATTGATCCAGTTGTACAAAGGCGAAAATTTAATCACCAAACACATTCGCGAATCGCTGCGAGTGTGCGAATCGTCATGTGGAGGGTATAAAAGAACGTGAACAACCTCTATTTTGAACACGTAAAGAATTAGAGCTTTAACTAAGTATAAACTTATAGACGCAATTCCTTAGAAAACCATGTCCAATTGTGAGTGGCCCTTTTATTCCTTTTCGTATTGTGTCTTTTTGAACTTTTATTAACCATTCAAATGTTTAGTACCAGACGTTTACTACAACAAAGATTCAGATTCTTTTGCCTTTTCAACAGCAAGAACCCGTTGGATCAAAATCATCCAAGATGCAATTGATGATGTTGCCTCAGCTGTCAAGAATTCCTCTGATGCTGAGTTCAAGAAACAAGGTGAACAAATTGAATCAGAATTGAAGCAATTGAAAAATGATGTCCAATCTGATGGTGCTGTTAAACCGTTCCAACATCCTACAAATAAGGCATTTGCCTCGTTTGATAAAGTTTTAAAAGGTCAGAACTATACTTGGTTAACAGGTCCTTGGTTATTCTTGGAAAATTATTTATACCGTGTTATTAATTCTTTCTTTATATCAAAATCATTATGGTTTAATTATGATATTTTTGATAATTTGAAAAGATCATCATTTGAAAGTTCTGTTGCTGGTGTTGTGGAATTAGCTATTCGTTATTATAAGTTAACCGAGGAGGTTAATTCAATTGATGAACAAACTAAACAAATCTTGTTTAATGAATTTGCTGAAATCTCATTATGGGGTAATGCAACAGATTTATCATTATTAGCTACTGCTACTTTAGAGGATATCAAGTCAATCCAAGGTGCTGAAGCTAGAAAGAAGTCCGAGGCAAACATCTTGGATAACGATTTGGATGAAGCTTGGAAACAATTGACCACTTCAAAAGATGAAGTTAAAAGAGTTGATTTTGTTTTGGATAATGCTGGGTTTGAAGTTTATACTGATTTGATTTTTGCTTTATTCTTACTAGATTTGAAATTAACAGATGAAGTTGTTTTCCATACAAAGGATATCCCATGGATGGTTTCAGATGTTAATATTAAAGATTTTTACATCTTGTTGGCAGATTTGAAAAATACAACACTATTCCCAGAACATAGAAAAGAACTGGATCACTTCATTAACAAAATTGAATATTTCAATAATAATGGTACTTTACAACTACGTACTTCCCCATTTTGGACTCTTGATTTAGATTTTTGGAATATTGATCCAAAAGAAGTTGAATTTGGTGGTGCTAAAGTTCATAAAGATTTAAGTGATTCTTCATTAGTTATCTTTAAAGGTGATATGAATTATAGAAAATTGACAGGTGATAGAAGATGGCCATCCACTACAACTTTTGCTGAATCTATTGGTCCATTAGCTTCAAATGGGTTGAAAATCTTGGCCCTAAGAACTATCAAAGCTGATGTTTTAGTTGGTTTACAAGAGGGAGTTTATGACCAAGTTGGTGATTTCTGGGAAAAAGATCATGATTCAAGATTATCATGGTTGAGTAGTGGTAAATATGCTGTTATTAGTTACTCAAATGGTTCCAATTGATAAAGGATTACAGTTGTTTTAGAAAAAAAGATTGATACATATAAAATTATACATATTTGAGTCTATTTATTTGTAGGTTGTTGTGGAGGTGGTGGCATCATTCCAAACGGTGGAACAAATGGTAATCCAAATGGATTCATTGGCATCATCGGTATTTGACCACCTGGTTGTTGTTGTTGTTGTTGTGAGGCATCTGGCTTTATAGGCAATGAACCAATATTTTGTCTTTTAGATTGTTCTAAATCTTCTTGTGTAGTTCTCTTGACACCTCTTTTTTCAAACTCACTATCTAAAAATTCTTCAACTTTCTTGTTTAATTCAACATTTGGTTTCAATTGATCTAGATAAATATCTTCTTTACCACATTTCGGACAAACAAAATCACTCTCCAGTAATTTATCCTCGATAACTTGTTTTGAAAAAATCGAATCACAACATGGGGTATTCACAGGATCTTGGAAAACTTTCCCAGTAGATGGATCTATCAAAGCCGGGTCGATATCTTTCATATCATTAATCATATCCTGGGTCTTGTTAACTTTTTTCTTATAAGTTTCCCAAGATTTCTCATCGGCCACTTGGACAACATATTTCCCTTCTTCATTCATCATATAAGATTTGACACCTGTTGATTCATCTTCAGGTTTTTCAATAGTTTTCAAATAAGTCTTTGGAATACCTGTAGTTCTCTTGACTCGCTTACCTTCCCAATTAGGATCGTCATTAGTTGGACAATTCTTGATCCAATGATCTTTACTACCACATCTATAACACATATAGCCTGGTGGTGGTACATCATCTGGATTATTTGTTGTTGACGAAGCTGCAGGTTTATTATAAACAGGAGTCGCAGTGGACATGACTTGTTGTGTTTGTTTCCATTGATCACTTTGATTAGCAAACATTGCATTGATTCTTTCTTCTTCTGTTTGTTGTGTTTGATTATTATTATCCTGTTGTGTTGCCTGTGTTTGTTGTTGAGGTTTTAATTCAATCTTTGTTGCTCGTGGTTTACCAGTGACATATCTGGCCGCTGTACCTTTCCCGTTTCTAGTAGCTGGTGATCTTCTGGCAATGACAGATGTGGAACGAGGTATCACCACTGCATCATCTTGATATTCTTCATTTGTATCGTTGTTATAAAGTCTTAGATCAAAATCTAGTCCTGTTCCAAGTTTATTTTCATTGATGATTTCCTTCTTTAAGTCGTACACTGTTAGACCAGTACCGTCAAACTGTATTCTTGATGAGTTTTTCTGTGATCTGAATCTATAAAAAATGGTGGATGACATGATTGATAGTATTGGTGATGATCTAGTTGATGGTTAAAAGATTCTTCAAGTAATTGATAAACTAATTAATTAAAATTCGCGGAAATTTCAACACCGGGCAACTTTCGCGGAATTTGTAATTGTTTTGCCTTCAAAACGAAAACAGACTTTAACAATCGAATTGGGAAAGGAGATTCTGTTGATGGAAAGCGCAATAGCCTAACTCGTTGGTCATCATGAGTAGTCAGGGTTACTATGAGCTTTATAGAAGAAGCACGTATGTGGTCTGTCTATTGTATTTGGTTCAATTCAAGGAATACTAACAAGTTTTTATTCTAGTTTAGGTACTTCGTTAACAGATGCTCTTGATACTTTGATCTCGTAAGTACATCCAGTATGTGACAGATAGGGGAAACTAATCAAAGGATAGTGATCAAAGAATTGAACCACAGCTGGCGATGAGGATTTTGGCAAATGTATGTTTTTTGTTTTTGTCTTTGTGGAGGCTATTGTGTGCTAACTATGATTTAGTTTGATCGTGTTGTATCTGACACATTGAAGGAAAATGTTAAATCCAAATTAACATTCAAAGGTCATCTACATACTTATAGATTCTGTGATGATGTGTGGACTTTTGTTATCAAGGATGTTAATGTTAAATTAGATCAAAATGAAACTATTAATGCTGAAAAGATTAGAATTGTTGCATGTAATGCTAAGAAAGCTGGGGATGTTTGATTGGATTCTCGGGAGATTGTTGCCAGGTAAGGGCTGGCTAGAGACCTGATAAGTTATCTCAATGAAGCTGTGTGCTTTTTTTCTCTTCTTTATTATATTGTTTATTAATTCAATTTGGGTTGTTAGGTTATTTGTGCTTTTTGAAAAGTTTTGTAATATGAAACAGGGACATCATATGTGTGTATTTCTTGGGAATATAATATAGGTGTCTTTTAAGGATTAAAGGTTGTAGGTATTGATTAGGTGTGCAGGTTGGTGGTAATACAAGCTCTATCTAGAATTTAGGTGTCGGGGATTGTAGGTATTAGTGATAACCCAAAGTAGCCATGTTTTTCTCAGCAAATAGAAAAAGAGGTCCAAAATGAGTCAATGAAGTTGAGCTTCATAGTCGCATTCATCTAACTGCCACTTGATAATTGTTGGCTTGGTGTTTAGCTACTGGGATAGACGATGAAGAGCTTGTCTTCTGGATATGTTTAGCCCAAAGACCTACAATATAATTAATCAAAATCAATGAATTGGAGATACACTCAGACCACAAAAGATTTCCCATCAATTGATAAATCCAGGGAAACTCCATGTAAATTGAATAGTGAACTTCAACTTGTTTGATTGTAAAAGCGATGAACTTTCACGACAATTGCAGATCATCCATAATGGTTTAAACTTTCATCAAACAATGCAGATGGTCGTCTGACACAATATTTCAAAATACTAACAAAATACCACTAATTGTCAGCTTGAGATAAGCTTGATGATAAGAAGTATAAATACCACAGGAGATCCCAGTACAACTAGTCTATACAATACACATAATAACCATCTCATAGGGCATCAGGGTTACAACATCCAACATCATAGCCATTGATTACCATCATTAGGCCTTAGTAGTATTCCCGCTACAGCTATATCTGACAACCACTCGCTTTCATGCTATGCGCTGGAGAAAGAAATCAAAATTACGGTTCTTCGACCTAAATATCAAGACTGTGTAAAGTGAACGTTTTTTTTCAAAAATCATCAATTCGCGAATTCTTGAACAGAGCATTCCCAAATTTGAAAAAAAAAATGTTGATGATCTCAGATAAACAAGTGATTGTATTTTTTCAATTCACCAAAGATTTGACTAGATTTAATAGATTAGACCTGTATCACTACAGACCATGAGTGCATTTCCTTCCCAATTCAACGCTGCCCAGTTCAAATTCAACAAATGGGACTTGGACACCATTAAAGTGAGTGACGTTATTGTTTTGCAATCGCGTATGTCTAACAATGCCAATAGCACCAAAATCCATATTTACATCATAAAATCACAAATATTAAACCATTAAAAGAATTTTTCAACTTGTCTAAACTAAACACCCCCAAAACAATAAATGAAGCTAAAACAAGATTATTATTCAATTTAAATTTTTTCAATTCAAATTATTTAATCATTGTTTTAATAATTTCAATTTTTTTATTATTTCAAAAACCAATGTTGTTGATTTCATTAATTGGATTGATTGGTGGGTTTATTGTGTTGAATAATTATGAATTTGAACAAATTAGAATTGGGAATGTTAATATTCATTTAAACAAGACTTATTTATATTTAGGATTGATCATCCTAACCACACCGGTGATATTTTATTCTAGTCCAATTAGTACATTGATTTCATTAAGTAGTATATCAGGTGGTATTATAATTACACATGGGTTATTGATTGATAATTTACCAGAGACTAGTTTTAATGAGAGTGTTGTATAGAGAACATAAGCTAATTAATATTTACCCTGATGGTTATGTAGCGATGTGGGTTTGTATTATGGGTGGGATGACGAGAAGCACCGGGATGGTCAACTGAAGCAACTGGAGCATCACCAGAAGCAGGATCATAATTAATTCTAGTATTAATTCTGTGTCAGTTGTTGTTGTATCTGTGTGCCATGTCATGGTACCTGAGTGTTGGCTGTTTGTTTAGTCTTGCGAGATGATGTCTAATTGCGTTGATGTGATTTGACTGCGAGTGTCAGCTGGTGCGATGTAGGAATCAGTTGGATTGAATCATAATCATCAGAATTAGAAGAGAAGAGAAGAGAATGGAAGATGATAGTAGAATATAGTAGAAGTAATAGTAGTAATCTAATAGAATAGTAGTAATTTAGTAGTAATTTAGTATTAATTTAGACTACGTATAGCCTCTAGCAAAGAGCAACTGCTTAACGTCTCTTATGTAACACTAATTGCTAACAACCACCATCACAACCGGACTTTTCACCACCACCAACTCAACACTCTGAGCACAGTAAAACCCAATCAACCAAACAAAACAAACTACACTCTACCCAATTGACTCTATAACCACTCTCTCACCATCCAATTCCCCCATCTCTCTTTATTCTCTCTCTAAATCTGCTCTCCAAATCTGCCATTTCTCGACGTTGGCTGACGATTCTTGACCTGGACATCGGTTGATCCACCCACCACGTTACGGATTTCATCGACAACGAAAAAACTTCTCCCAAAATTATATAAACCTTGGTTCATCCCTTTTGACAAGAGAATCCTCAATTGTTTATTTTTCCCTTTCCTCATCAAAAGTATCATTACTTTATACATACAATCAATCAATTACAATCTACAATGGGTGTTCAAGACGTTTTAAAAAGAAAATCAGGTGTCATCTACGGTGATGATGTCAAAGCTTTATTCGACTATGCTCAAGAAAAAGGTTTTGCTATCCCAGCCATCAATGTCACTTCTTCATCAACTGCTGTTGCCGCTTTAGAAGCTGCTAGAGATGCTAAATCTCCAATCATCTTGCAAACTTCTCAAGGTGGTGCGGCCTATTTCGCTGGTAAAGGTGTTTCAAACACTGACCAAAAAGCTTCAATTGCCGGTTGTATTGCTGCTGCTCATTATATCAGATCAATTGCTCCAACTTATGGTATCCCAGTTGTTTTACACACTGATCATTGTGCTAAGAAATTATTACAATGGTTTGATGGATTCTTGGAAGCTGATGAAGCCTTCTTTGCTGAACATGGTGAACCATTATTCTCATCCCATATGTTGGATTTATCTGAAGAAACTGATGATGAAAACATTGCCACTTGTGTTAAATACTTTACAAGAATGTCCAAATTAGGCCAATGGTTGGAAATGGAAATTGGTATCACTGGTGGTGAAGAAGATGGTGTTAACAATGAACACGTTCAAAAAGAATCCTTATACACTTTACCAGAAACCGTCTTCAAAGTTCATGAAGCTTTAGCTCCAATCTCTCCAAATTTCTCAATTGCTGCTGCTTTTGGTAACGTTCATGGTGTTTACAAACCAGGTAACGTTCAATTAAAACCAGAAATCTTGGGTGACCATCAAAGATATGCCAAACAACAAATTGGTACTGATAACAAACATCCATTATACTTGGTCTTCCACGGTGGTTCAGGTTCTTCTCAACAAGAATTTGATACCGCAATCACTAATGGTGTTGTTAAAGTTAACTTGGATACCGATTGTCAATATGCTTACTTGACCGGTATTAGAGATTATGTCTTGAACAAGAAAGATTACATCATGTCTCAAGTTGGTAACCCAGATGGTGAAGATAAACCAAACAAGAAATACTTTGATCCAAGAGTCTGGGTTAGAGAAGGTGAAAAAACTATGAGTGCTAGAATCTCTGAAGCTTTAGATATCTTCCACACAAAGAACCAATTATAAGAAGAGTGTATCTAATGATTTATTGTTTACATAGTTTTAACGAGTGTTTTTAATTTTATGAAATTTTTAGTTTGAATATTAATGTTTGTAGAACTTTGATGTCGGACTTGTAATTACCCAATTGGGAAGTCAAGGAGAGCAAAACATTAATATGATTAGGGGAAACTGTGAAATTGGGCATAAATGAATCAAATAAAAGAGAGAAAATAATAGCAAATGAATAAGAATACAAAGCTCATGAATCAATAGTAAATCACCAACCAATTGATTCCCTTTATTACGTTTTCTATAATTAAATGATCAATTTCCACCTCTTTTTTACCCGGATTTTCCACATTTAGTTGAAATTTTCGACGTCGAATTGAAAAAAAAAAGTGCCATCGAACAATTTGGTTAATTGAATGAAATCATAATAGATATCATAGAATCAAGAAAAGAATAGTTGAATTCATTTTTAATCAATTGATTTAATCATTCTTATCAAATCATAACATACCTCAATTCTCCATCACAAATCACAAACCCTCAAAAAAAAAGAATAGTTTTATCACATTATTTTTGTATAAATCCATCAACACATACAACAACAACAACTGGTTTGAAAGAGAAGAAGATACTGATCCAATTTTTTTTCTAAATCCAGTTTTAAACACACACATATACACATATAATGTCAGAATCTACAACACAGAAATCACAACAATCAAGAAGGCCAAGAGGCGGGTTTAGAAATCAATCCAAAAGATTTAATAATAACCCATCCTCATCTTCATCTTCATCAAAATATTCAGATGAAATCAAATCAAAATTATCTCCATTGAATGAGTTATTCCCAGATTGGTCAAATGAAGATTTGGTAGATTTAATTAATGAATTTGATGTATTGGAAGTTATTATTGAAAAAATTACAACAGGTGCAGTTAGTAAATGGGATGAAGTTAAAAAACCAACTAAAAAGGAAAAACAAGTTGTTTCTGATGAGCCAAAACATATAATAAACAAAGAAAATGGAAGTCATCCAAAGAAGGAATTTAAACAAAGAAGTGCCACAACTCCAAAAGAGAAAGGTTTAAAGAAAACTAGTGCACCAAAATCAACTAAACCAACTAGTGCACCAGCTAATGCTTCATCTGGTAAACCTTCTTCATCTTCTTGGGCCGCTGCTTTAGCTAATTCAGATCCAAAGGCAAAAGCTTCAAAACAACAAGAACAACCTCAAGAATCTACTCAAGAATCTCAACAATCTGAAGAACAAGAACCACAACAACAACAACCAGAAAAAGTGGAAGAAGAAGTTAAACAAGAACAACCAAAAGAAGAACAAAAGGAAACTCCAAAAGAAGTTAAAAAACCTGCACAAACTCCAGCAACTAGTAATAAATCTTGGGCTGCCATCGCAGCTCCACCAGCTCCAAAGAAGAAACAAACTCCAAAACCAAAACCTCAAGCTCAACCTCAAGCTGCTCCAGCCGTTGTGGAACAACCTGAACAAAAAGATGTTGAAAAAGTTGTTGAAGTTACAAAAGGTGTTGAAACCGTTTCTGTTGAAGATAAACAAGAATCAAAACCTGAAGTTGCTCCAACTGCTGTCCCAGCTGTTGAAGAACAAGAACAACAAGCTGCCCCAGCTTCAATTCCAAAACAACAAGAAGTTTCTGCTGAAATCCCAGTTACTGAACAACCTCAACAAAAAACTCAAAGAAGATTACAACAAGATGCTCCAGTTGTTTTACCAAGCTCTGCTAACCAAGTTGGTAATGTTGGCGGTATTTCATTTGGTTCTTCATTATTACAAGAAGATGAAAAACCTGCTCAACAACAACAACAACAACAACAATCTGCTCAACCTCAGCAACAACAACAACGTCAATATAACAACTTGTACAATAACCAACAACAACAACAACAATTACCTCGTCAATATCAACAAGCTCAACAACAACAAAACAACTTGTATCAACAACAATATCAACAACAACAACCTCAAGCTCAAGCTCAACAACAACAACAACCTCAATCACAACAAGCTGGTCAACAACAACAACCTCCAAAAGGTGCTTATGATCAATACTATGCTGGTTATCAATCTCATTTACCAGGTTACAACTATGGTGGTTTAGATTATCAATATGATCGTAACTCATTATACAACCAACAAAGATCTGCTGGTGGTTCAGGTTCTTATGATCAATCATCTGCTGCTTCTGCTCAACAACAAGCTTCAGCCGCACAACAAGCTCAAACTTCACAATTTGGTCATCAACAATCACCATATGGTATCCCACCACAAATCCCAGGTACTGGTATCCCAATGAATGAATTATCAACTGCATCACCAGTCACTTCATCAGTTCAACCAAACACTGCTCAACCAACAACAACTGGTCAAGCTTCAGCTGGTCAACAACCAAACGTTGCAAACATTCCATATCAAACTCCAGCCTTCTTCCAAAATATGCCATATATGTATTATCCACAACAATATGCTTATTTCCAACAACAAGCTGCCGCTGCTCAACAACAACAATATCCTCCATATAACCAATACACTGCTGCTCAACAACAACAACAACAACAACAACAACAACAACAGCAACAACAACCAAAAGCTTATGGTTATGGTGTCCCACAAGGTCAACAACAAGCTGGTCAAGCTACTGCTTCCAACCCAGCTTCTCAAGGTGGTCAATCCGGTACTTCTGCACCAGGCTCTCAACAACAAGGTGATGTTGATGGTCAACAAGCTCAAGGCCAAGGTCAACCACAACAAGCTGTCCAAGGTCAAGCCCCATATTATCAAGGTGTTCAACCAAGTTATTATGGTGCTTATGCTAATGCTGATTTCTCCGCTAATGGTAGAGGTTGGTATTAGATGAGTTGGAAAAATTGTTCCCTGATGTGTGGTTTTTTGGAAAAGTGAAGAAGGATGAATGTGAGAGGTAGTGATTTTTATTGAGGTTTTCATTATTTTTTCGTTGTCATTCTTTTGGATCTTTGAAGAAGAATATGGGGAATTGTTTTGATTAAATTGCTTTGAAATAAAAGTTATATAAAGAATTTTATTTTGTTCCGTTACGTTTAATTTGAATGTAGTTTTAGGTCTTGTAGTTGAAGGTTCTGGGTGCTTTTCTTGATCTATTGACTTTGCTTGATGGTTAGTGAATTCTAATATTAGATTCAATCAGTAGCATGTGAGCAAGGTTCATAGCTGAAAATTATCCAACGCCATGAATGAGAGATTAATTATCGATAACTGGCTTTATATTTTGAATAAATTGACATAAATGTAATTGTATTTTTTGAAAAAAGTTGTATGGCGGCGCCTTGGGCCGGCCGCGGCTATTTGATATAATTTAAAGTGTGAATAACTTCAACAATTATGATTCTGATCCTGTAAAATATTTAGGAGACTAATAAAATAAATTATATTTCATTAATTTACAATAATATTGGCAAAATTGCAACTTTGAAATTTTGAAGTTTTTCAGAATTTGAGGAATTGGAAATGATATTTAAAAATATGAGGTATACAATTTTGAAAAAGTGCAATATAATTTAATATTTATATAAAATTTTGATAAATTCAAATAGTTATATATTAGTTATATATTAGTTATATTCTGATCAATGAATTTTATGTGGAAAATGAGCAGATAGTACGTAATTCTATGTTTTTATAATATATCATTAATCACCACAAAATATTAATATTCAGCTCAAAATAATTTTATACAAATACTAGGTCAAATACACAAGCTAGCTGCTGCTGGCCGATATTCTTACAAGTCGGATCGTTCGATGGATATATCATGAGAGGTATTAGTATAATTATCATATTTAAATTTTTGATACGAAGAATGTACCCACTATAAACCTTTAAGGAGATTCAGTGATTTGAACATAGAGCTACACTGATAAAATACTAAGCAGTTGAGCCAATATAGACACTCAATTACTGTCCACCCTGATAACTAACCTCTCATTCGATATTTTACCTTCTTTCAACAATTTTAATCCATCATTGACAGCATCAAATCCCCCAGGTAAAACTCTAATCGGTAGATGATCCAATTTCCCTTGCTTGGATAAATTCTCAACAATTGGTACAAACTCTTTTAATCTTTCCAAAGTACCCTCTTTTGGATGGAAAATACGACCATCACCATATTTAATTGATTTTCCATGTGATGTAAATGCCCTAGTCAATTCATACTGAATATTTGGTTTCTTTTCCTTTATGAATGAAACATCAGGAACTTGCAAACCTTCTAATTTGATCACTTTGTCATCTGGTAATGCTTCGTATATCTGTTCAACTGCTTTTGTTCCCCCAGTAGTGATATATCCATAATCAATCGATATTTTCAAATTTTTGATGTCATCAACCAAGGTTTCTGAGTGGTAATCAAGAACAATTTCAGCTCCAAGTTTCTTCAATAGTTCATTATATTTTGGGGAGGCAATTGCAATGATTTTCCAGCCTAAGGTCTTTGCATATTGAATTGCCAATTGTCCAACGTTTGTTGAACCTCCATAAATCAAAATGGTCTTACTTGGATCATTTTTATATGCTTCAAATGTTTGATATACTGAAATACCTATGGTTATCAATGCATTAGCAACAGAAGCACCATCTTCATATGTTTTTATTGTTCCTCTTTCAATGGAACCAGAATCAGAATAGCCCTTTACGTTGAACTGGAAAGAATTGATCTCCAAAACTTTGACATATTGTTGATATGCACCATGATCTTTAAATTGAGAGTCAGAACCAAACGTAAAACTTGTAATTGTATCACCTATAGAAAACCTGGTAACTTTATCACCAACTGCCAAAACATCACCAGCTAGACATGTGCCTGAGCCCTCACCGGGACTTGCCCATTTAAAATCTGCAAAATAATAATCAGTGTGGTTCAAGGCAACAGCTTTCACTTTAACAAGTATTTCATCATCTTCCAAATTTGTTGAGACTGGCGAGTCATTTCTCACCACTAATTTGTAATCATCATTCAACTTTATGGCCTTTTGAGTGCTTGGTAGTTTCGTCATCGAGTTGTAGAGCTAAGAGAAAGTGGTTTTTTTTTCAATTTCAGATGGATTGATGTTTGTTTTATAGCTACATTTTCAATTACTAATTGATCCAAGTGCACTCAGCCAAATGTGGCGAGGATCTAAACCGTTGATTGGTTGGTTATACAGACGAACGTTCTTCTAATATTTTCAACCAAGCGTTCAATTGTGTGATTCTTCTGGAACATGCTCCTCTACCAAGGGCTCATCAACACGACGTTGTTGTAGTCGGTCAAGAACCCTAGAAATTGAACCTGCGATTTCAGCCATTGAACGATGTGGATTATTTTCAATGTATTCCACAATTATTGTAACAATACGCCTTGCGCCAGGGTCGCTGTTACAAAGGGCTGAGATGGCTTCATAATCCTCCCGAATTAAAGGATCAATGTAAAAGTCATCAGCCATTTCTCGATTGTTTATGATAATGGTCTATTTTGGGTTCTGGAAGGCAGTCAAATTCACTGATGAGCGATTGATTTTCTTTAAATTCATAATTTTTTTTTCGACGAACAATCGACGTGAATACGATGGGTACAATGTTGTACCCACAGGATCCAGATTCATTATATCTTGGTTTCAATATTTGAAATGAATCTGTATATCGTGAAGGAAAGTCGCGATCTGTACACAAAAACGCGATAGACACCGTATTTAGATTCTTCGGAAAAACTACAGAGCTTGAAAAATTTCAGCAGTTGACATGAAAACAGAATCGCTTGAATATATTTAGCCATCACTTGGGATGTTAGAATATTCAGTTTAATTGATGCACAGGATATTGCAACTCTTCATTGGATCCTCTTAAATCGTATTCACTTAAACCAACAACACCTCCAAATTTTAAAAATCTTTCAAATGATCTTTCCTTTTTGGCTTCAGCTTGCTCAATCAATGCAGGGAAATATATATCATGCTTATATTCAAAAAATAATTTACCACCATAATCTTTATCTAATTGATCTGATGGGACATAATCTTCAAAAGGTTTATCAAATATAATTTTTTCTCTAGTTTGTGGATCTATGAATGGATGAATAAGTTTTAAAAATGTCCAAGCAACGAATGGAATATTGGTTAATAATGCTCTTCCCAATCTTTCCGGATAATGTGTTTGTAGGATATTCAACACTTGTTTACCAATTGATAAAGAAGGAATCTTAGATGTGGTACCTTCAACATCATAATGTTTGAAATCTATAAGCAATGCAATTGTGTCCTGACCAACAGGCATGAGATCTATAACTTTTTCTAAAAAGAACACTAAATGTTGAACTTGTCTAAATGAAGATTTTGTATTTTGACGACCATTCTTCAAATATAAAATTGGTCTAGCATCACTATCATAACCAAGTATCACTTGTTTACCAGTAGTATTCTCTGGAGATACCATTTCACCTGTAACTGTATCATTATCTCCACTTATACCAAATTCTCTTCTCCAAGCAAGTGATAATTCTAATCTTTCAATAGCATCATCCACTATCCATTTAGTTGCTCTCAAATATCTCAAAAAACATTCTCTAGTTAACCAAGCCCTTTCACGATCAGTTAAAGGCGCCTTCTCTGCACCTTTTGGTTTAGTAGCAACTGATATATCTGGATTTTGAAAATGTTTTAAAACTTCATTATATTTAACAATTTCATCTTCTTTTAATTGCTTTGGTTCTGGTGCTTTGATTGATTCCGGCTTTTCATATGGTACCGAAACATCGATCCAATCTGCCTGTCTTTCATTAATTTCAGGTTTATTATGCTTTCTTTTAAACATTGTCTCTATCTATTCACCTAAACTTTATAAAGATCAAGAATTCTTTTCATAAAGAAATAATGTCATCACGCAAACATCAGAAAACTATATTTCAAAAAATCAGTTATGTGCCAAAAATTTCGGAATTTTTCACTAACAAAATCATGGTTCGCGCCACAAATACGGGTAAGCGCTAAGCATTGTAGGGCCGCTCAACGGATTTAACAACTCATCGGAAAGCGGTTTTAGCTCAGTCGGGAGAGCGTTAGACTGAAGATCTAAAGGTCCTGTGTTCAATCCACAGAAATCGCAAACTTCTTTTTTTTCAGCGGGCGAAATCCTGCTTTTTTTTTGCACTATTGGAGCTCATATTCTTGATATTTGGATGATTCTACATTGGTTCTACATTGTTTTGGGGTCTTTTAGTGGTTGTTTGGTTCATTAATGTTCAATTTTATACTTCAAACTTTCTCCGAAGATGTTTCGGGTCTTTGGCCTCTTTTAGTTTCAACAACGTGAGATTCATATACTCTTCAAAACTCATTTCATCTTTGTTCAAAATACCATCATTTGGGATGTTTTTTGGTTGTTTCTTGTTCCACTTGGCTTCTCTTAAGAGCCCGGAAAGTTTCCGATATGATGTACCTTCCCATTTTGAACTTTTACGTGAAAAATCATGATTGACAGCTTCTATAGCACAACTTTTGGATTTAAATTTGACTAAACCAGTATCATATCTTGATTCTGACCCTCTTGGTAAAATGTTTGCGGATTCAATTTCTCCAAATACCGACATAATCCCACTCAATATATCAGCGTTAAACAAATCCGAGATCCCTTCTTTAATTTTCCACCTCACTTTAACAGTGAAATCTAGCTGTGTTGAATCATTTGCTACTGACGATTTTGTTCTCTTAGAAACTTCATCACTATCAAATTTGGACAAGTATTGTTTCTCAAATTCTCGTCTCTTTTGCGCACCTTCTTGCCTTAGTCTTTCTAGCTCAGCACCAAATCTATTTGCACTCTCAGTAGCAGCACGTTTATTCCATGTAAAACCTTGTGAACTCGCATCATTTTCTGCCCTTTCTAAATCATCCTTCATTTTTCTTCTGCTAGCATCTAGTTTCTCAGTTCGCAGACTTTCCAATTTCTTTGAACTCAACCAATTGTCATATTCACTTCGTAGATGTTTATCTGTGAGCACTTTCAGAGATAGTGATATTGAATGGAATTTCTCAGCAGCACTTGGTGATGGATTCTTATCTGGATGGTATATCAATGCTTGTTTACGGTAAGCCTTCCTTATGGTGACATCTTGGGCATCATTAGGGACCTCTAAAAGCTGATAAATGTCCACATTATTTGACTTTAGATAATCAATATCCTTAGAGCTCATCTTGGAATGAATAGGACCAAGTGTGTGTGAACCTGCCTTTGTTGATGTTTGATGGTTTGTGTTTATGTCACAATTTTTCCCAAAGGCTTTTTAGAAAAATCGCGAAGGTAAAATCGAAACTTCATCAACTGTTAAAAAAGCACTTCGAATTGCCGTTAACGTCGTTGATAGAATGTCGATACAGAGACTTCAGGAGCTATTTGAGGTGGAAGATGTGGGAACTCTTGATACAAATACCATCGAGAAAGAGCTCGAAGCAGGTGCAAAAACTTCGAAAGATGAGTTTAGATCACTTGCACTAAAGAATCCAGATAGAGCAGTTGAATTGTCCAAAAAGTGTGGTAAACCATTGTATTTGATATCACTTGCAACTGAAGACGAGCCATTACAGCCAATATTTGATATTTTCAAAAACATTGCCAAAATTTCAAAAAAAGAGGATGAATTATATTTTGCCTTGGATGCTATTTCATTGTATGTCACATTCAATAAGATCCCATTCCAACAAGTTGAGTTTTTCGTTGGAGCTTGTGTGCCATGTTTGGTGAAGAGTGAGGTCTGTTGGGCTGCTTTCAGTAGGTTTTATGCTCGTTATTCAATGCTGGATCCAACAGGGTTATATGAAGCTGTGGAACAACAAATTGACATATTGAATGCTAGAGAAGATTATGGACCAATTTTCAAGATTGTCGGACACGCATTCGTTATCAAGAAAGATCAAGGAAAGAAGTTTTATGACTTGGAGTCAGTGCAAGATTCTATAAGGAATGTGAATGAATTTTCATCCCCAACCACAATCAAAGAAGGATTGAGTCTTTTGTCATTGTTGTGCTCCGATGAAGAATTGAGAAAAGAGATTGCAGTAAAGTTTATATCTGTTTTAACTCATGGTATAAAATCAAACGATATAGATATTCAAGAACTATCTACATTGGTGATAATCAAAACTTGGAGCTTTACTCAAGTTGAGCTTGAGAAATCAATATCCATAGATGAGCTTTACAATACAATCACCAAAAAGTTTACAAAGACAACTATTGAAGGGCTAGCTTACCTCTCCATTAAACCTGATGTTAGAAAAAGGATAAGAAATGACGATGAAGTGGTCTTTGACTTGACAAAGCTTCTTGATAAGTCTCAAAATGATTCACAAGAAGATTTGTATGGTGTTTTGGTGGTTTTAGCAAATTTAACAACAATTGAAGAAAAATCAGAAGTTTCAGAATTGAAAAAACATGCTCAAAAAGGATTGGAGAGTAATATTGAAGAGGATCCTTTGGAAATTGTTGAATTTCAAGCTGACTTACTAGAGAGGAACATTTTGGGATTGATATCCGGACATGAAGTTTCTCCAAATTCGATGATACAAATTGTCAGATTGATTTTCAATTTGTCAACCTCAAAGGATAATCGACCTCAAATATTAGCACAAGGTGGGCTCAAAATATTATTAAAGTTTTTAAATTTATCAACCTTCTCTGAAGAGACAAAAATCATTGCATATAGAGCTGTCTCAAATCTTTTACTCACCACGGACCCAAAAACTATTTTTGAGCTACGTCAAGCTCAGTATGCACTATTTCTTTTCTTGAAAACAGAGGAATTACCATTAAAAGATCAACTTCAAGCCTTGATATCATTGACCAATGCTAGTTCAATTGATAATGGTGGATTACCAGAAGACCAATGGGATCTGATTGACCATTTTTTAAACCATGAAAACACATTGATACGGAGGTCAGCTATTGAATTAGTCTGTAATTTGGTACAACATAAAGATGGTGTTGCTGCTGTATATAATTTTGCAAAACAATCTTCAAAGAAAAGATATGATCTATTGGTTCAGTACACTTTGTTAAAAGATGTCAAATCACAATGTTCAGCTGTTGCTGCTTTATCATTTGGTGTCACTTTCCCATTTATAGCAGAGGAAGTGGTAAAGGATAAAACACTATTGGATAATTTATTTACAATTTTAAATGAGCAGTGCAAAGAGGAAGACCTTTTGGAAAGAGTATTGTTTGTTCTTTATTACTTGGTGTTCAATAGTGAAGAGAATACTGCAATTATGGAGAGGTTGGCTACAAATTCACAGTTCAAGAAAGGGATTGAAACGGTACTAAGAAATGTCAAGCGAGGCACAGAACCTTTCGAAATGGCATTGGAAATACTCAAGATTGTCAAGTTTAGATAGTTATAAGATATATAATAATTGAATACATGAACAATATGATGGCTACATTTTTGGTAATAATTTGCTGAAACTCAAACATAAAATTGATCAGATTTTCCCAAATGAATTAATTCTATCATCCAATTAAATATCAAATGGTAATCTGTTGTCGTATACTCAAGAACTTTTGGTTCTTTTTGAGTTGTTTCAGTTCTTGAAGAATATTCAATACTTCTAGAAAGGTACAAGACTGAATTCTATGGCTGGAAACAATGAAGAGTGCCCTGTTGATGTCCATTCACAATACCGAATACACAGCCCAGACAGACTGACACAGTTACCTGGAATCAGTCTGATATTGAGTCTCTTTTTCAGAAATCTCAACAAATGATTTTGGATGCTAAAATTTTGACGCATTTCGATCCAAATTAAACCATCCATCTTTTTTGTGACGCATCTATGTGAAACAATGAAGAGTGCCCTGTTGATGTCCATTCACAATACCGAATATCCAGCCCAGCTGACTGACATATCCAAGAAATACCACAGTGTATTAGTGCATCAACTAGATTACAGTTAAAGCAGGAGAAAATAGAAGTTTCCTTTCTATTTATGGTCTTCATTCTAGTGAGCTACGTTAATTTCGTCGATGGGCTTTTCATTTAAATTTTTTTCCGTTTTGCAAAACGCATTCGCGGAGGGTCAGGTACAGCCGAGCAGACCATGGCATTTTTTTAGATGAGGATCAAACTAAAAACATCATTACAAAGCTCAATTGGATCAAGAATGCCTGAGGATAAAGCTGAAGAGATGGCTGATGTGCCTTTGGAAGATACTACGCCTGACTCCAAGAAGGACGAGCCAGGAAGTCCAGTCTCCACTTCCTCTATGCAAGCTGCTCAACAAGCGATTGACGATGAACACGACATTCTAATTAGAAAGTACATTGAAGCATGTCAAGCTGGTGATTTGGTCACTGTTAAAGACCTTATAGAGTCCAGTGCTGTTGAATTAGGGACTGATTTAGATATGAACAAAGTATCTGGTCTTCACTGGGCTGCCATTAATAATAGATTATCCATTGTCAAGTACCTGGTCTCAAAAGGTGCGGATATTGACAAAGAAGGTGGTGACTTAAATGCTACCCCATTACATTGGGCTTGTCGATATGGTCTTGTCTACATTGTTGACTATCTTATCAAGCAAGGTGCTAATCCTGCCAAATGTGATTCTCAAGGTTTCAATGCTCTTCATCTAGCTGTTCATTCTTCAAATATCATGTTGGTGATTTACATTTTAGCATTTGTGCAAGATATACCGGTCGACTCAACTGATCCAAATGGAAGAACAGCACTTCACTGGGCAGGATACCAAGGTGACTCATTGAGTGTCGATGCCCTCTTAAAATTCCATGCTAATGTCAAACTTGTTGATGATCAAGGATTCACTGCACTACATTGGTCTTTGATACGAGGTCAGAAAGAGTGTCTCAAAAGATTGATAGAAGAAGGCTCCGACTTGGAACAAAAAACAAATGATGGAAAGGGATGCTTTGACATAGCTCAAGATATGAATAGTGCAGTATCTTTGAGGTCAGCAATGTATCAATGTGGATTGAAACCAGATGGTGAACCAATTAAAAAAATCTTCTCTGAAAAATGGGCTAAAGTTATCACTTTTTTGATCCCTTATCTGATCCTTGGAACCACGTTACAATTATTAGCGGCTACGAATATTTTAATCACAGCTCTTGTATCTGGTGCTCTTTTCTTCATCACTGTGAGATTCTTGAAAAATGTTGTTTTTCCATGTTATATCTTGTCAGAATCCCCAATTTTGAAAACCCCGTACTTGTCAGGTATATTTTCCGGTACAGCCTTTTGGATTTTGGTATCTTGGATATCAACAGTTCTACCTTATACATTCAACAAAGCTCCATTGTCAAACCTTGTCTTTTTGTTATTGTCCATTACTGTCATCTATACATTCTTCAAGGCGATGTTTAAAGATCCAGGTATAATCCCACCCCCAGATTCACCTAAAGAGATCAAAGACAACATAGAATCACTCTTGAAAATTGGGAAATATGATGCTAAACATTTCTGTATCTATTCATACATTAAAAAACCATTAAGATCAAAGTATTCAAACTTTTATAAAAAATGTGTTGCAAGATTTGACCATTCTTGTCCTTGGGTTTACAATGATGTTGGTTTAAGAAATCATAAAATCTTTATGTTTTTCGTGATTTCGTTGGAATTAACAATGTTTTTATTTGATCACCTTGTCTTGGAGTACTTTGATAAAATAGAAGATGATGATAAATATAAATGCTCCCTATTAGATGATGAGCTATGTTCTGGGTATAATGCATCCCCATTTATATTTTTCTTAACTGCTTGGACAAATTTTCAATTGATTTGGGTCACATTCTTGTTGTTTTCACAATTCTTCCAAATTTCTAGAGGTTTAACTACTTTGGAATTATCTGTCTACACTAAAAAAGCTGCAAATAGTTTAAACCCAGATTTCTCAAGTGCCCCTGCTGAATTAATAGGCCCTGATGTCAGTCCAGCGTCCCCTCCAAGACAACGTACCTGTTTAAGTACATTATGTTTGTTGACAGGTATTGATCAATTTACGATTGCGCTCAAACAAGTTTTAGGATTTAAAAATGATTCTCCAATTGAAAGTACACCAACTGATTATGGATTCAAACAAAATTGTATTGATTTTTGGTTTGCAAGTGGTGATGATCATTTGAAATTTAGAAATCTGTTCAAATTACCAGTTGCTGGTGAAGCTAATTTGAACGGTGAAACTGTCAATTACTATGAGTTATACACCCTTCCTGAAAAAAGAATTGTGTATGATCAAAACATTGTATAATAAGTGCTCTCAATTATAATGAAGTTGATGTTTGGCTACATGTAATTCCAACCTTTAAATCAAATTAACATTAAAAATAAACCCAAATGACTAAATAATAATAATAATAATAATATACAGCTAGATCAAAACACTTGATCAATGAAATCTCTCAATAATCTCAAGTCATAAAACTCTCCAATACTTTCATATGTTGCAAACTTGTCTGCAACTTCTTGCTTTGTTTGAGATTCAACAAATCTTCCTGAACATGGACAATAATCAGTCATATCACTTTCTTTGACTCTGTTACATTTTTCACACTTAACATCTTGAATGAAATAATTGGTAACCAATTTTTCTAATCCTTCAATCAAACTTTCCTCTAATGTTGCCTTGTTATAATTCTTGTCACATTTTTCACATTTCCACAAGATTTTCTCATCATCACGACAAAAATCAATATCTCTAATATGATGACAGTATTCACATAAAACACCAGCAATTTTCAACGTGTTACTTGGATTATAGAAAACAGCTTCTTTAGAAAATTCTCTAACCTCAAAAATATTCAACAACTCTTTTCTCAACAATCTGATTTCCAAGTTTCTCTTTTTAGATAAACTGAAAATAGCACATAAATACTTCACCAATTCCAAAGTTGGATTTTTCATATTGGTTGATGAACCTGGAAGTTTTGGAAATTCATATTCTTCAAGCAAATCAGGATCAAGAATAGCCTCTGTTTGATTACGCAACAATTGTTTAACCCTTTTCAATAATGGTTTTCTAAAAGCTTCACAAATACCATTTTGAATATCTTCCTCTTGACTCTTTGTTGATTGTTGTTGCTTTTTCAAAATATGATTGATTTGTGTAACTCTTGGTGTGGAAAAGTCATTACCCATTTTGTTTTTCTCTTTGATTAAAGCATCTAGGAAAATAATGATCCAATCTTCAAATTCTGGTTGATATAACCTTGGTAAATACTGTTTAATTTGCCATTTGGAAAGACCAATCAGTTCTTGTTCTTCCTTTTCAGAAATATCAAGACAAGCTCTACCACCAAAATTATGTTGATCCATCCAAATCAACAGATCCCAATATTTGTCAATTTGTAAATCAAGATAATTGAACAATGGTCTAGATCTGACAGCTTTAACAATGTACTGAGCATAAGCATATGAATTTTCAACAGAAACTTTTGAAGTTTTCAAGATAATCTTGGATCTATTGGCAAAAACAACACTTGAACCTAGTTTAGAAAATTCACCAACCAATTGTAGTAATGCCTTTTTTGTCAAATTATGAACATGGTATTTCAAAGAAGAATCATATAAGAATGATTTATTATCTTGAACCCAAGAGACAAACGTATGGACCATAGAATCAGCATTGACATTATCCTTCACAGCATCATCCCACCAATCTTTAACCATAGTTCTCAAAACAGCTAAACTTGCACCAGAAAATGAATCTTCAGCAAAAGTTGAAGTACCATTGTTTTCATCAAAAATCAACTCCATATCAGCTAAATCCGTACCTTCAGCTTCATTAATGAGTGATGATGTTAACACTGTATTGATTGTCAAGTTATCAATATCAATCTCTAAACAAACAGTCTCATAAATCTCTGGATTGTTGATTATTGGGAATTCATAGTTCTCATTATTCATTAAAATCATATCTTTTTGAACACCACCATAATCTGGAACCGGATTTGGAGACCACCATAAGACAATGTCGTTTTTTTTCAATCTTCTAGCATATTCAATATCAATCAAATAACCAATATTGTCAGTTTTCAAGTTACATAATGGGATATTACCATACTTGGCCAATGACAAAAGGTGTTTGATCCAAGAAGCTAATGACAAATAATGATTGCAAATTCTCTTCAAAACAATTGTTTGCCAACCAATAGCTGGTGCGTTGATCTCACCGACATTCATATGGATAACTGGGAAGTCAGTCAAAACTTTAAAAGATTTTGATAGTTTGTTAGAAATAGGAGATTGTAAAACAAACAATGGTTTGGATGGACTTTCATCATTAATTTTGTTGATAAAACTGTTCAATTTTTTGAAAAGTTTAGGTAATTCTTCAAAGTATTGAGTTTCAAATTCAAGTTCTTCTTGATAATCAATAATGTCATATAATTTGCTGAATTTCTCCTTCTTTGCTTCATAAATCTCCTTATAAATTTTCTCCAAATTACCAGAAATAGGTTGTGCATTTCTTGATGGTTTCAAAACAAAAACCATAACTTTTTTGTCCCAAGACTTGAACAATGAATATATCTCATACTCATTTGAAATCATGTGAAATAAATAGGCAGTTGGCATTGTAAATTTTTGCAAGTAATGATGTGTATCTGTCATTGATAAAGACTTCAATTCAAAACCATTTTTCAACCCTTTACCCAATGAACCAATTTTGTTCGAGTTGAAGGTCACTGAATTACCAAGTTCCATAATGGCTCTTTCAGTTGGTTCGACTTGAGCTTCATATAAACCCAAAACATTTGGATCTTGCAAAATACTACCAGCTTTATTCAATTCATCTTGGTAAACACTTTCAGGCATGGTCAATCTGAACAAATTGGAAGCTTTATGACCATTTGGTAAAATGCTGCTAACTTTTTCAACCTCACAACTTGGGATAGTACCACCTGGTAGAGCTGTAGATCTGAAACTTAGATACAATTTTCTTGGAATATGAAATATAAATGACTGAATTTTACCATCAATCAACACAAATGCCCTAATATCACCAGGATTGGTATCCAATTTGTATTGAAGGATTTGCCATGTAGACCCAGCAAAACTTTCAGCTTGATGGCGTACCATGTTACCAACAGTTGATCTATAACTTGATTCAGAAGATTCACCAAATAAAGCTTTTCTTCTTTCTCTAGATTTTTTTTGAACTTTCCATTTTGCTTTTTGGTATTCCAAGAAACTAACATAATCTTCATCAATTGATGGACAAGCACCATTTAGCAAATTGACCTCTTCTTCAGTTGGGTCAGATGTTTCAGTATGTTGGTTTTTACGCTTCTTGGAGGTAACTTTACCAACTAATGGTCTCTTACCTTCTGCAGCTTCTTCTTTTCCGATATCTTCAATATCTTTCATAACATCAACCGGATTCTCTTTAGTTTTAGTGAAAAAGGTTGCCAACGATGATTGTTTCTTTTTATCCTTACTAACACTGATTCTCTTTTGTAACCAATCTGGATGTGCAACTCTTGAAACAGGATTTTCAACATCTTGTAAAGCAGCTGGGATGGTGATGATCTTTTGAATGACAGATTCAAGACGTTCTTTATAATAGTTCCAATCAATAATATTTCTAGCATCAAAATCATCTAAAGATGGATCTAACAACCATCTTCTTAAGAAATTTCTCTTCACTGTGATATCTGATGAGAATATGGCGACTGGAATGGCTCTTTCCGTAACAGGGGCATTTAATGGTCTTTCAGAAATAATATATTTAACAGCCAAACCTTTATCTTTAACCATTTCAGCACCTAAAAATTCACCCAATCTTCTAGCAGTGGTGATAGATGTAGATTTCTGTCCTTCATATTCTTCTAAACTCTTACTCATACTCTTGTTTTCACAAATTAACTCAATTAAATCTTCATCTTCAAGCATACGACCTTTAGTGTCCAAAACATCAAGCCATCTATTAGCAACATTGGCGACTGCAGCGTAACAACCTTCCAAAGTATCACCTTCCAAAAACAACTTGAAAATATCAGATTGGAAATTCTTGATCAATTGTAGTTCACCACGTCTTTTCAATTCAAAACCTTTCAATTCTGCTAATGTACCATCGTCATTGAAGACAGCATAACGTTTTTTAAGACCTTTCCCTTCTTCTTTTGATGTTGGTAAAATCATAGCTTTGTAGGGACCATCAACTTCAAAAAAGATAGAGTTATCACTATGTGTTTCATATCTCTTGGTGACTGGATCAACTAATGTTTGATATTGATGATTTGTAAACTTTTCATGAACCAGATAGTTAAGCATTGAACAAGGATAGGAGACAAAGACTTTCTTACCATTTTTCAATGTGAATTCAAAATCTTCTGGGAATGATTTTGGTAGGATACACCAAATACCATCAGTATCTAATTCCAATGGTCTTCCTAATCTGTCAATCAAAGCTCTAGCCATTTGAATAATAGTGGCACCTGTAAGACATGTGATACCGGCCATTTCAATGGAATACCATCTAGAACCTTTTCTCATCACATAACCATAGAAACTGTTCAAGATAACTTTGAAGGCCAATTGTAAAGATTCATAATAAACAACTCTCTTTTGTGCTTCTTCCTTTTCAAGACGATCTTTTGTATCAGACTTCTTCTTCCAGACTTTAGCTAAACCTTTGAAGTCATAACGACGATCTCTAAAAGATCTGACAGTATCAACGTAAAATGGATTTTCTCTCTGACAAATGATAGACTCCCTTTCAATAGTTTCAGTTTGTTTAACTTTGTGATAAACTTTACGAGAATAATCTTGTAAACGTTTCTTGATTTGAGCAACTTGTTCTTGATATGTGAGATCTTCAAATGTTCGTCTAGGCAGGTATGGTTTCTTTGGTGGAAAGGTTTCATTCTGTAAAGATCTTTTAATCATACCATATTCATCCATCTTTGCTGGATAAAATTCACCTCTCCAAGCCCAAGTCATCCTTCTATCACATGTTTTACCTGGTCTATTAAAATCACAAGCTGCACAATCTTTTTCAGACTTCATAGAATCTGGTTGTAAACGATTTGAGCACATAATGTTAGGGTACATAGAAGCAACATCAACATGGTAGATAAGTGGCTTTTCAGATCTTTTTGGATTATCTCTCAATTCTAGTAGTTGTTGCTTGACATCATTGTAAACTTCATCAAAATTTGTAACATCTTCAAGTTTCTGTTTACCTTCAACCACAATACTGAATTTTAACGCATTTTCCAAATCACCCAAAATTTCATCAATAGCAGTTGGATCAATCTTGAATTCACTTTCTAAATCAGATCTGAAGACACCAGCTTCTAATGATTCAACATGACCACCAACATAAGTTTCAGATTCCAATAAATGACCGTCATAAAATCTTTCCAGAGGATCAACGTGTTTATTAGGAAGCAAAATACCATTTTCATAAGCTTGAACCATAAGTAGCATTTCACAAAGAGTACCTGTACCCTTTCGTAGTAATTCATCTGGGTTCAACGGAACAATGATACCTAAAGAAATAATGAAATTGTTGACAATTTTTTTGTAAAGATAATAAGTAGCCACTGCATCAGAAACAGAATATTCAGACAAAAGTTGTGGCTTACTATATGCATAAGGGGTCATTAACTCTGGATCTAATTCAATTGGATTATAACCTAATTTTGAAGTGGTAACAGCTTTCAAACCTTGAGATCCTTGTGGTAAATAAGAATCTCTCTTGACCCATCTGAAACAATCCATATGAGCACAGTATGTGGATTTATATTCACCTTCACTATCTGGGGCAAACCCAATTTCATCAAACATGTTTAAATCATGAACAGCAGCTCTTGCTTCAACAAAAGGCCAATCGAAAAAATCACCATTAAAAGTTGCAATAATTGTAGGTTTTGCTTCACGAATATGTTCGAAAAATCTTTGTAGTGTTGCTTTTTCATCAGCTTCATTGAAAACTGTAAATAGCCCTGGATATTCTGCTTTAGGAGTATATTCAAAATCGTCAATATCTTCAGAAATAATTTCTCTATTTGTAATTAGAAACCCATCACCATCAATCATATAGGAAATCATCATCACTTGATCAATAGCACTATCCGGGAACTTCAATGGTCTTTTTGTGGTTTCGATATCAAAAGCAAGAATAACAGCATCACCGAAATCAATTCTTTCAGGTATTTCCTCAACTTCAATATTGCCCTGATCTGCAGAGACTTTATACCATTTACCAACTCTTAGGTTTTTATCAATGGAAACCCTCGTACAATAGGGCACATCATGTTCACGAATGTCCTCAATATATTCCGAAGCATCCACAAGAACTTCTTGCTTAGCATTTGTAGAAAATTCATCAGTGTAGTTATTGTTGACAGCTGAGTATAGATCCCTTGTATCCTTCTTGGTTTGATTTTCCTTCACTATAGGTTGGATAATTCTTTTAGCTTCGAACAAATCATTAGAATTTGGAAAGTTCAGCCTTAGTAAAGATCTTTTGATACCAACTAAATGATTTGGAATAGCTAAGTCATCCTTTTCAATTTTGGAAACAGACTTTAAATATTGTTCTAATTTCTTTTTTAGCAATTCTTCCACTTCAGCTTCAGATCCTGGTGTACATGCAACTAAGAAATATGGATCGTACTGTATAGTGGCTTTGAAAGTACCACCTTCTTCATCTAAGAAATAATAATCAACACCAGCAACACCAGATATATAATCTTTACTTGGAATTGTGGTGGCATGCATATTGGTCAACCAACCGGTTCTTGTTGGACCTGATTCAAATCTTTCAAATCCCATAAGCGTATCCATTTGATCATTCTTCTTTACTTGGTCTAACTTTGATCTGGTTTCATCTCTTGGAGCTTTGTAGTTTGAGGAACCATTCGGCACATAGTCATCTCTTTTATTGATTGTGTTTTTGACATATCTAGCGCTTGTTGAGCCTTTGAACTTCCCATTTGCTGGGGCACCCATGTTGGAAGATATGCAAAAGGTATGTATATGAGGAAACTTGATGGAGGTGAGGGATATTTGATAGTGTGTAGGAGTATAGGAGGTAGTAACTTTGGATGTATATAGAATATTTGCCTATTGTAAATATTGTCTACGCGTATAGATTTTTTTTGGCTTGATCAGAGACGCGTGAAAAAGATGAAACAATTCCAAAAGGGTAAATATTGTTACACGTGATTAAAAACGTGATCTAAAATTCGCGAATTTTGAAAACCATAATTTTCCAGAATTTAGATGCCAAATCAACGTCAAAAATCAATTAGCCTTGAGCAAAACAATTGTAAGGAACACCCATCAATCACACTCAAGATGTCCTACAATCCTTATGCCAATATCGTGGACGAGGATACCACACAGACCAACAGAATCCATCAACCTCAACCCCAGCGTGCCTCATATATGGGTACAGGACAACAACAACCACAACAAACATATCAACAACCGCAAGCTGGTACATTCAACAATGCACAACAGTTTCAACCTCATCAACAAGCAAATCAATTTTTCACACCGGGAAACCCTCAAGACGCTGCAGCATATGGTAATTTCTTGAACGATCCAAGAGCTGCTATGACTTTCCAAGTTGGACAAAATGCCATGTTAGCAGGTTCTCATTTTGTTGAACAAAACTTTGGAAAATATGTTCATACTGATGACATCAAGTACTATTTCAAAATCTCAAATTCATATGTCTTGAATAAATTAATACTGATTCTATTCCCATTCAAGAATAAAAACTGGTCAAGAAGTTATAGAGCATCTGATCCAAACGCTCCACAAGATGCCAACACTGAATTATTTGCATATCCAATAAATGACAAGAACGCTGTTGATTTATACATCCCATTGATGGGCTCTGTCACATATATTTTAACATTGGCTTTACTAGCTGGTTTGAGAGGTGAATTTCATCCTGAGGTGTTTGGATTCAAAACAAGTTCCACGTTGGCATATTTATTATTGGATTTTGCAGTGTTGAAATTAGGATTATATTTACTCAACATCAGTTCCAAGATGTGGGACTTAATTTGTTATATTGGTTATAAGTTCGTTCCTTTAGTGTTGATTATTTTGGTGAAAAATGTTTCAAGTTTTAGATTTTTCAATTGGATCACTTATCTTTACTTGTTATTGGCTTATGGATTTTTTGAATTAAGAGCTATAAGATTCAATCTCTATGGTGGTATCCACAACTCTGCTCAAACTATGAACAACAAATCTTTGAAAAACTCGAATTATTTCCTATTCATATACGCATTTCTTTTCCAAGGTGGATTGTTATGGCTAATGAGCTGAAATTATTACAATATAGACATAATTCAAAATCAACATATGTAGAGACTACGCTGCAAATATATCTATAATCATTATTCATTAAAGTCATAAAAAAAACAAAATGAATCCTCACAACTTTCTCTTCTTTTTGTTTTCTTTCTGTTTCTGTCTTTCAATACAGTCAGGACAATACCATTTACCCTTTGGTGGTTCTTTGAGACCAACACATTCATAATGAAACCATTCATATTTACAATCGTCATTATCACAACCAACCATTTCTCCAAAAGAAACACGTTGGCAAAAACAATACAATTCATTTTCTTCTTCATTAGCAACAGTGGCTTCAACTTTCGGAGCTTGACCTGATATAGCACTAGTGCCAGCTTTCAACGAGGATCCATTACTGAGAACAACAGTTTCAATTTTTGGATCCGGGGTTTTAGATTCTTCGGTTCTATGTCTTTTCAGTGGTCTTGAAGCAACAGAGGATGCACCTGGAGTGACTGATTTAGGGCCCGTTGATTTTCTAGATTGTTTCTTCATAGTTGAAGCAGCAGCAGCATTAACTGAGGAAACATTTGATGGAAGATCATGACCAGCACCATTCCCATTACTTATTACGTTGGATGTCAAGGAGACACCAGCAGTTGTTGAGCGTGAAGCACCTCTACTTGAAAACAACTCATCGTCTGAATCAATATCTAGATCATCAAGCGCTAACAGACCTTCAGACCTCAATTTTTCAATATCGGACTCAAGTTTTATCAAATGTTTTGCCGTCAAGAATAGTGCAGTATTGGCCGTTATACATTTTTCCCTTTGAAGTTGCTCTGCTTTTCTGAAATCTTCTCGTATCTTTGGATAAAGTTGATTCTCTTTTGGATTCTTTGTTAATGATCCATGTTGTTTGATAAACTTGTGAATTGTTGAATCTTTTTGTAGAATTTTACGACGTATTTCATAAAGATTTGAGTCACCAGTTCCAAGTTCTGACAATAAATGTTGCAATTCTGCAGGAAGATTGGATATATCCTGTGTATACTGTTCTAAAATAGCAGCTGTATCCATTTTTGATGACGAATATGTTTGATTTAGGTTATGTTTTGTTGTTGTTATTCACTTGAATTAACAATTTTCAAGAAAAAACAAAGATCACAAAAAATAAAAAAATAGACGCTTTGGGTAATTCCCGAAATAGGACATTACAATAAGCTATATCTCTTTATACACCAACTTCTTTAGAGAAGGACTGTGAAGTCGATAATTGGACTACAGCAGCTTAAAAGCTTTAAGTATTTCATATTTGTTTTCATTTTTCATTGTTATAATACAGCGTCCATTCGGTCTGCAGCGATCTCATCTCGAATATGTTCTCTCTTTGAATACCGTTTCAACTCTATTTGGGTCTTGACCAACTTTCAATTGATTACGAAGCTTGATATTCTCCTCTGGTGAAGAGCGATATCTCGCTGGTGACTTCAATGGAGAGGTAGTGTCAAATTCAGAGTCTTCAGAAACTGCAGCACTTGAAATACTTCTTGTATCATCAATCAATTTGCCATGATCCCTGGTTAAACCCAAATTCTTTTCACCTTTAGCGTTCAAATGCTTCTCCAGAATTAATGCATTTCTTGAATTGGCTTTGTACATAATTTCAACAACATCACCAACAATAGGAATCAATCCAATGAGGAAATCGACAATAATGTTGAACAAAAATTGAGCTTGCACATCGAGTGGTAAACCACCATCAACATCTCTAGCAGTTTTCAACAATAACAAAGAAAACAAAATACCAGCAATGTCACCAACACTAGGAATACATTAGTACATCGTCCCCTGTCACACGAGATTGATACTCACACAGGAACCACACCAACAATACCTGTCCAACCAACTCTATAACCAAAAACATTGAACTGCATATCTAAATGATACGCTCTTCTCAAAACTTTTCTCAATACTCTTTCATCGTTCCCAGATATACCAACTGGAATCGCTTTTGGCTTTTTGATCTTTTTGACTCTTGGAGCACCTCCAAAATATGATTGCTGTTCTACTTCAAACTGTTCTGATATCAGTATTTGTTCCATGAAGCATTCAGGTTTTACTTACCACATCATAATATGGATCCTCAGTTCCAAATTTGTTCAATTGATTCTCTCTAAATATCTGGATAATAACGTTAATACTCATCTTTGATGGACTTTCACTCCTTCAGTATACTTACTCTCTGAGAGATGTACTTGATAGCCCAGCCTGCAATACCCATATTAATTAACACCAAATTGCTGTTTCAATGGTTTTGATATCAGTTTAGATGATACAAGAATTGCTAGACACTACCATTCTGAAAGAATCAACAGGCTTTTTTATACTATTTCAGTTTCAGTTTTTGGCTTAGCAATCTTTGGTGCCAAAATAGCTGCCTCATGACATGGCCTAGGCGCGAATCCAAATAAGCAATGAACAGACAAAATGGCAGAGGCTCTACTAGAAGAAGTTCAACAATATATATCAGGTTTAATAGTATAAATAATACAAAATGAGAAAAGTAGTCAGGTCCAGTAAACAATTATAAAAAAAGACCTGCTAAGGGAGAAAGACCATATAAGCAAAAACATAATAATAAAAAACGACAAATAACAAACCTAGATTCCCAATCATCTTATGGTACAATATCCATTAAGCCAAAATAAAAAAACACACAGAGTAACAAAAAAAGCACGGCTCAAATTCCTAATCTTTCTTGTTACCACCTCTAGTTGAAAAGACAACTGGTGGAGCTTGAACATCTGGTTGTTCAATTAATTTAGCTTGTAAGGCTAAACTGTAGTCCTTCAATTGAATGTTTTCTTGTTTCAATGTTTCAATTGTTTGTTTCAAAGCATCGACTTCTTTAACTTTTTCTTCCAGATCCTTGATGTAAGCATCTTTACGTTGTCTAAAAGCTCTTTGGGCACTTCTGTTTTGAGCAGCTCTCTTGGTGTTGGATAATGGTCTACCATTACGAGTCAATGGGTTGGAACTAGTTTCTGGTGATTTAGCTTCAGAGGTTTGTGGATGTGGACTGTCATTCGAAGCGGCAACTGCAGCAGCAGCAACGTCAAATCCTTCTTCACCTAAACCTTGTGATTGACTTTGTTGTTGAGCTGGAACAACATGTTGTTGTCCAATTTGATGTTGTTGAGGTTGTAATTGATTTAGATGGTGAATAGTAGCTTCTTGTTGTCTGCTAAAGCTTGGATCGATTTGCTCTTCAAGGGCTATTCTCAATGTTAGTAAATGGACGGCTAGGGGATATACTCTATATACATACAAGATCTCTTTTTTTCTTCACCCCAGTTGAAAGAATTAGTGCCACTCATTTTTGAACTAAAAGGAACATGTTAGCCAATGAAATCTCTTGATGCAGGCGATGGTTGAATATCATGGGTATGAGTTGTGTCACTTTGAAGGTTTAATTACCACCTGCTTTACGAAATAGCAACACCGTGCAAAAAAAAGGGAGTAAAAGCACCAGCATTGATGAGAGTTCTTTTACCTTTCAAATCAAACCAATAACTAATATTTTGAATATCACATCTTTGCGGCAGAGGATTATGAACACCTTAGTCAAACACACGCATTTCTTGTTTCCATTACCTAAGCTTGGATAAACACAACGCTTATATAATTCCAAAGTAAACAAACAACAATCCTCTCAATTGGGCAGTAAACGATGTTTATAATTTCCAAAAATTACTCACAGCAATTAAACAGCACCATATACTCTTTCCATTCACCTTAGAACTCATTTATATACTCACTTTATCGTTGTTTTGTAGTTTCTGAATACCAAGTACTAGCAAGGCCTAAAATGTAGCAGTTTGAAATTCTGGTTGGTGATGTTTTCGCAGGAAATGACAAAGCAATTACGTGAAAAAGTTTTTTTTTCGGAGCAACAAATTCCCCGTGGATGACTAATCGCTTTAACAATCACGTGTAGGCCTCGGATTACAGTCGGAAGTATACCTTTTCTTCTTGATTTTACTCACTTATACACATTGATAACACCTGATCTATCAACCGAGACTATCATCTCATAAGGTTTCAGCACAAGAACAAAGTCCGTTATGATATCGTGATGTCGTTTCATTAGTTCCTCTTGGGCTTCGGTCAACAGCGATCCTTTACCTCTCTTCTTTTTTGATTTTGCATCTTTGGATCCAGTCTCTGGTTCAGTTGGATATCTTTCAGTTATAATTCTCAAGTTTGGATTAATTTGTGATGTTGAATATGTTGGTTTGCCCTGCTGGTTATTTGTTGAATTGTTACTTAGCATTCTTGAATCTTCAGGATGATGGACATTCCATAATACCATTTCAAAAGCTGGTGAAGCAGTTAAAATCCAAAACTTCCTTCTATGGTCTATATGCTTTTCAATAAGTTGTAGTGCTGTAAATGAATAGTCCTTTTGAATGTTATCAAGTTCCAAGTTTGAAAATCCTTTGAGAATTTCACTCTCCACCGCTTTACCATCATTGAGCTCAACAAGATTGAATTTGTCCAAATTGTTATTTTCAGCAGATCTGGTGAAAACTTCACGACAAATACCAGTGCTTATATCCCATATAGTAGCATCTGAATCACCAGTACCACCAATAACCGTCACATATCTACCCTTTTTTCTATTCAAATGGTAATCATCTGAACAACTGATAACTTTCTTGATTGGATAACCTGATTTGAACTTCCATGACTTTAGATGTAACCTGAATCTTAAATCCCATAAGCTCAAAATACCTCTTGATGTACCAATTACTAACCAACTATTATCCCTGCTTACCGTGAAACAGGTCAAGTTGCCATGTGACGGGTTTTCTTCCAGCTTAAAAATAGTCTCCATAACACGTATATCCATAGCAATAATTGACGAAGCTGATGTAACAAGATATAAAACATGTTTTTGATCTTTCTGTCCAAATAATAAATCAGTAGCGTATTCATTTTCCAATTTCGTCTCTCTTATAACAGTAAAGCTGTCCATGACGGTATGCTGTCTCTTACTTTTCTTAAAGTTGATCTTAATCACCTTTATTGAACCATCTTTCAAAGCAACAGCAAAACTGTAATGGGTTGACAAGAACTTGATTTTAACGATTGGACTTTCAAGGTCAACAGATAAGGCAGACGATTGTGTAACATTTCTCTCCAATCTCATTGTATCCCACACTTTTAATTGACCATCATCATCCCCCGTAATGAAAAAGTTATGATCTGGAGAGACATCAATGGTACTAATACCAGACTTGTGTTCTTTCAAGTGAGAAATCAAATCTCCCTTTGGTGACCATGATCTAGAAATGGATACATTAAATTGAGCTTGAGGAATTGGCTGATTGAATTCAGGAAATTCTTCTAATGATGGCTCAATTTTGACATTATTGAGGAATCTTACCACATAAGGATCATTACCTGTGTAGCTATTTGTAACAGTAGAGGATATGATGTTCGGGTCAGGTGCCTTGTTCGTTTGTAATGATGACTTTCTTTGCTGAAATGAGGACTCTAATTCTCCATATGCATTTTCTTCATTGGTCATGATGGATGGTGCAGCTTTAGATTTGCCAATCACCAATGACATCCCAGATTCATCATTCACCTCAACACTTCTGGATCTGTTTAATTCAGTAGCTGTTAAAGTTCTCTCAGTATCAACATCAGTTGTTGTGTTGGTTCCATTTGATAAAACAGCATCTATTGTCAGGCGATCATCAATTGATGGTATTGGACTGTTTGTACTAATTTCATCAATAGGTGGTGTAACAAGCACCTCTGAATGTAATTTAGAGTCAAAAAAGACGTTTCTAGGGAGGACACCAAGTTGTTGAATCTCGACCCCATTCCTTTCTTCAAAATCTCTGCTTCCAGTTCTTGTTGTAAGACGTGAAACTCTATATATATATTCACGTAGATCAGCAATTTTCCACAATTCTTGTCCATTCAAGCCTGAGGACATCAATCTATCGACCCACCCTTTATCTTCATTTGATAATGGAACTTCCATATTTGAGAATATTATAGAATTACCAGCAGAAACTTTTGAGTTTGACATGCCAGGTATTGGTTTGCTCAAAAAATCAAGTCCCCTATTACCAAATGCATCTGTATGTGGACTTTTCACTTGTTGCCAAAATAACGTGTTTTCAGCTCTTAGCGACCATGTACATGCTAAATTATAAACAGAACGTGAAACGGAACGCTTACAGACCGAAAACAATGTATCCCACGAAAAATCTGTAACATCATAATCAATATACGGTCTGATAATAGGGTAAAGCATGCAATAAAGATCTGTGAGTGTAAGCGTATCAGCAATGGTGATTATTAATGATAGTGTTGACTGCTTGATCCATTCATTTGGATGTAATAATAGCTTGGAAACAGTTGATAGTAAATCCCAGATATAATCTTTTTTGATTAATCCAAGTTTACTTAAATCTTGAAAAATTTGCAACACCTTAATAACAACAAGCTCTTCAGGGTCTGTCAAAGTTTGAACCAACAATGGTAAAATGTAGTGTTCCAAACTAGTGGTACCCACATATATTGATAAACCAACAACAGCCTCAACGAATGATATTCTTAAAAATGAGCTTTTATCATTGAGATATGTGATCAAATGACTCAAAATCAAATCATTTGTCTTCTCCTTTCCAAAAAACGAGCATAAAGGTAAAATATTTCTGAGCAATGCAACTTTAACATTTGCTTCAGGGTCAGTCAACATTGAAATTGCAAATGTTTCAAAGTCAGATATCAAACTTTCTTTAGAAACATCAAACATGCCTGCAGTATTAAACCCGTCATTCTCAGTTTCTGGATCAATAGATGTTTCCAAAACAGTTGTTTTTAGTATTGTTGCCATATCATGGAATCTTAATGAAGTTTGAGCTAAATATGGTAGACAACTAGCAAATACCATTCTAAGGTAAGGGGAAGCATTTGAAAGCAAATTGGATAGACGTGGAATAATGTATTCTGAAAATAGTAGCACGTTCACAGGACCAATAGCATCAACTAGGAGTAATAATTGAGTTAGACTTTTCAATGCAGCAGCTTGAACATTAATAGATGAGTCTGTAAATAACACAATCACATAAGGTAACACCCGGTCTAGCTTTGCCTCATCATGTATTCTTTCAGATAATGCTAGTATCAATTCTAATGCTTGAATTTTGGATGCCTCTTGACGAACATTTCTCATTGAAGTGAATATAAAACTTAATATAATCAATGCTGAGTCATCAGTGCCACCAACAACTTTTGATGTAGACTTTAGTGAATAGTTCTTGGGTATTCCAGGTAAGGATAATCTAATTGGAACCAATGAGCCATTCCTTATCTTTTCATCATTATCCATTTCATCTTCCTCAGTAACATCATACTTGTATCCCAGAAAATAAGAGATTTTATCAAAGTCATTATAAAGACGGTTAATTCTTGAATCACATTCATATACCCTTCCAGTAGAATGGAACGGAACGATATCTTCATTAAAACTTTTGAAATATTCATAAATGAAAGTGTAAAAATTTTCCGGAAACGCCAGTCTTCTGTATTTTTCCAAATACTCCTTTGCTGATAATCTATGAGCAGGATTTAAGCTGATCATACTTTCCACCAACTCTCTAATATGAACATCATCAATACCTGCTAAATCAGGGATGAATTCACCTCTTTTATATTTGTATAATTGTGCGAGTGAAAATATTGGTGTACCTTCTAAATAGATCTCAGCTATGGCACATCCCAAACTGAAAATATCCATCTCATTTGTGATCTTTGCATCATTGTTCAATTCTGGTGTATAATCAGCATTATTTAAAAATCTTTCTGGAGCCAAATAACAAGTTCTTCTTTGTGATGTATCAAAAAAGAATGAAAAACTTCCCGGATTATCCTCTGGTAAATATACTGGCTTGAAAGGTGCAAAATCACTTAATAGTATCCAGTTCCAAGTTGTAACCAATATATTTTCAGTCTTTATATCACCATGAGTTATACCTTGTTCATGACACTCATTTAAGGTATTTAACAATTGAAAAATCATCCATTTCTTTTCAACATCCTCCAAAAAAGGTCTTGTACTTATTCTATCATATATATTTGTCTTGATGAATTGCCGTATAAGGTAACCAGCCCTGTCAGTTTCAATGATCTTTAGATATGGTAATACACTGGGGATATCAATCAATTTTGCCTTCTGTTCGTCAAGCACCTTGCGCCATTGTGAAAGTTCCAGGTTATCATCTGGTTTAATAAACACTTTAATCACAATTGAGCCATCCGTATCATTTGCTTTAACCGTCTTGAGGAATCTTGAAGTACCCAACTCTTGAAGATATTGAATTTGATCCAACACATCAACGTAGGCAGAAACTGCAATCGACGGAGCCGTTGGGGCCATCAATGAAAGATGTGATCCCATTGTGTCATGGGGTTTATTGATTGCAATATACGTATGAACTTTTGGTTCTTTGATTAGTTGTTGTCTTGATAAGATGTTCAAACTGTTTCTCGTCTTTATCGTAAACAAGTTTTAAAGCCTGTGTTTGGGTCTTCGCGAAAATTTACGTGCCCTGTTCGAAATAATAAACTACAAGAATCAATATACAGAAACAAAAAACAATATACATTTAGTTGGCATTGAGTAAATTACTCAAGCCTCCTTCATTCTGTGAAGCATTCAACCTTCCTAGCCTATCAATTTTAAATTGTTGAACCTCTTCATGAATCAATATCTTATAGTCATTCAAATTTGTTGCAAGTGTCTCAAATTCAAAATTGAAAGGAGTTCGAGCTATTGGCTCATCATCAGGAGTTCTAACAGACTTTAGGTAGGGGTCACTGATAGCTTCCTCCACATTATATCTCGAATCTGAGTGCCAGCATATCAAGTGTGACAATAAATCATGAGCAGCTTTTGAAGCAAATGGGTACACTTGAGACCACGGAATTGGTTTGTATTGAGGATTTGGAGAATTGAAAAGCTCCCATATTAAGCCTGATCCATACTTGAGTAAGACATCTCTTGGTGGAGAGCCTAGGATTTTAACAATTTCAGTAGCTTGATGAATTTGGTCATTACCTATAAAAATTGGTCTTCTACCATACAACTCTGCAAAAATACAACCAACAGCCCACATATCAACTGACTTGGAATAAGTTTTTTTACTTAAAAGTAACTCTGGCGCTCTATACCATCTTGTAGCAACATAGTTTGTTATTGAATGAGGTTTTTGCTTCAAAAATTCTTTAGAAATTCCTCTAGCTAACCCAAAATCACAAATTTTGAGAGTTCCTTGAATTGTAACCAATATATTACCTGGCTTCAAATCTCGATGTATAACATCAGCTGAATGCATGTATTTTAAACCACATAATATTTGATATAGGAAGCTTTGAATGTGATGTTCTGAAAACTGAACAGATGAATGTATCACTCTTGCTAAATCATAATCTGCCAACTCTTGAAAGCAATATAAACCATCATATGGTGTACAATACACAATATCTAAATCATAGAGGTTGACTATCTTTTCAGGATTGTTAGTAGTGTCCAATGTAAATGGTGGGAAATAGGTGTAATCAAACATTTTTATGACCTTTAAAAAATCTCATAAGTTTCAACTCTCTAACGGCCCTTTTTAACAAAATCTCCTTATTGAATATATTTGAAACTTTTTTAATAGCCATGGAAACTGGTTTATCCTTATTGGAAATATCTAGAGCTGAACAGACAGTGCCATAAGAACCTTTCCCCAAAACACTTTGTATTTGAAACCTTGAATCAATGTAGAAATTTGCCTCTTCATAAATAACATAACCTGGTTTGCTGAATCTTGCTGGTTGTGGTGGAGGCTTCTTTGGTTGGACTTGAGATGCAATATTATTGTGCAAATTGACGGTGTTTTCACTTTTCAAAATACCCATTATCCTTCTCTTGTACCACTCCAGAGACTAGTATACCATATCTTGAGCTTTTGATAGCACATTTCAAACCAAGGAAAGCGTATGTTTTTCAAATCTGTTTGTAAAGTTTTTTTTTTGCAGATTCAAATCCACAAAATCAAAATACAGAGACTTTATATAGACACGATACGAATGACAGATACATCGCGAATTCGCGAATTTGTATTTTTTGTATGATAAACACGGGATTTGATTTTGAACTTTTGCACCTTTTAGCAAATAAATGAAACGGTTTCCAATTAGTTGGCGTGTGAAAGTTAATTTTGATCACCATTAAACTACACTTTTTATTGGTTCCATTCAGGCTATCTCAAAAGAGGTCATTGTTGAAAACATAAGAAGGCCTACGACTATAAGGCGTCAAAATTGCTATCGGCTGGGGTGGTTTCAAACATTCCTTAACATCTTCCTAAATATTCGAACACCCATATTATTCGATGGGTCAAAAACATTGCATCTCAACATTTCACTATATTCACAATAATGGGCTATGCAGCAGCTATATTCACCCCAGATCCAGTTTAATGCAGACTAGTTTGAAGTTACTCATAAGAAGGGCATCTACAATAAACAACTCATCTGCCAACGATCCATTTTATCACTCTGAATGGCCTAGTCATAAAAATCCCTCTCCATATGATGTTTTAAACATAAAGAAGTCAGAATTTGATCCCAAGACTCTTCGGAAAAGATATTACCAATTTGCAAAGATCTATCACCCAGATATCTCCAAAAACAGCACACTAATCAATCATAAAGGTGATAGACTAAGTGATGATCACAAAAATGAGAGATTTAAACTTTTGACAAATGCTTATACGTTACTAAAAGATGAGGATAAGAAGAATTTATATGATCAATTCAGAATGGGATGGGAAACCAATGAACAAATACTTACGAGATCTCATTATCGAAAACCAAGTCCTGCTTATGCTACTCAATATGACAACTATGCATATTGGAATGCTGGTAGTTGGGAAGATTACCAGAATTTGAGAGAGGATGATCCAACCACAAGAAGTGAAAAGATGAAAATATTAGCAGCATTAGTTGGGATAATCATATTTTCTGCAACGATACAAGGATGGATGCTATTGAATAGTGTTGAAAAAACTTTAATGGAGAGTAAAAAGGTCCATGATGATACTGAAGCTGATCTTGGGTTAGTGTATATGAATTACGGGTATGACCAGTCTAGAATCTCTAGATTTAGAAGATTTTTATGGTTTAGAACATTTGGCCTATACAGAGATAAAGAATCTTTAGATGAGAGTCATTTGGAAAATGAAAAGATTTTGAAGCAAGTGTTTGGGAAAGATTATGTTGAGTACGATGATTGATGCATCAATTATTTTTTTTTGGTTGGGGTTCGGCTTATGACGTTTTGTTTAGATATTTGATTTACACTTTGATATTCGCTGCAAGCATTTATGATTATATGATAATACACATTATGTTACGAGAGTGTTGATTATGTAGTTGAGTAACTTGTTCTCAATGTTTTGGTTAATTCAACCGTACGGTTTTGTGCCCCGTCACTAGTTTGGTGAAGACGAGAAAAAAAGAGTCAACATCAAAAAGCTTATTCAAAGGGTCTTTTGACATCGATAAGAAATCAAAGCAATCAATCATGGATTTCCTGAAACCAGAATCAGTCCTTAACCTCCAGAACATTAGAGACGCCTTAGTGCGTATGGAAGATACAATTATTTTCAATTTCATTGAAAGATCACAATTCTACACATCTCCATCAGTCTATGCCAATAACAAAATTCAAATTCCAAATTTCGATGGGTCCTTCTTGGATTGGGCTTTAGTGAATATGGAAAAAATCCACTCTCAAATCAGAAGATATGAATCACCAGACGAAGTTCCATTCTTCCCAAATGATATATTAGAACCATTATTACCATCTATTAATTACCCACAAATCTTAGCATCATACTCAGATGAAGTCAATGTCAATCAATTGATTAAAGAAAACTATATTGAACATATTGTCCCTATGATAAGTGCAGGCGATGGTGAACAACCAGAAAACTTGGGAAGTTGCACAACTTGTGATATTGATAACTTGCAAGCCTTATCAAGAAGAATTCATTTTGGTAAATTCGTTGCCGAAGCTAAATTTCAAAATGAAAAGGAAAGATTTACAAAATTGATCCAAGAGAAAGATATTAAAGGAATTGAAGATGCTATTACGAATAGTGCAGTGGAAGCTAAAATTTTGGAAAGATTGATTGAAAAGGGTAAGGCATATGGTACTGATCCAACATTAAAATGGTCCCAAAATCAACAAAATAAAGTTGATCCTGAATTTCTTGCAAAAATTTATAAAGATTGGGTTATCCCATTGACTAAAAAAGTTGAAGTTGATTACTTGTTGAGAAGACTAGAAGATAAAGAATAAATAAGTATTAAATATTATATACATTAACCTAATAGTCTCATGGTTAGTTCGAATGCATAGAAAGTTGCAGCATTAGCTGGAGCAGCTCTTAATATTGTAGGAGCAAAGCCTTTAAAGAATCCACCAACACCATTGGCCTTGTAAATTTTCCCAATACAATCTTTCAAACTTTTATATTCTGGGTTTGTCAAGTTATCAGTTTGTAATCTTGATTTCACAATATCAGCAGGATAAACAGTGAACCACATTGCATAACCAGCGGCAGCACCGTATAGACATAATCTCCAACCTGGAATTTCTTTTCTTTGAATCTTATTCTTTAAAGTATCTCTTTTCACAAGATATTCAAAAGTCAAGAAATACATCCCCATACCATGACCTTCTCTCACTGCAGTTGGTATTAACCCTCTCATCAATCCTGAAACACCATTATTTGAATAAATTTTCTTGATTATATCCAAAGGACCCAAATTACCAGTCAATTGAGTTTGTAACCTAATACGAACATGTTCAATTGGACTAGCCAGCACTGAATTTGCCAAACCACTTGCAACACCAGATAGATAATATTGAGAATTGTTCAAATGTGCAGATCCACTAAACACATTTCTTTTCATATATTCATTGACACTAAATTGAATTGAAACACAAGCACCAACACCGATAAGAGGTGTTAAAGTACCTTTATAAAAGGCTAGCATACCTTCATTTTTGATTAATTTCTTAATGACATCAACCGTGCTCTTATATTGACCAGTTGTATCTGATTGAAGTCGCACTTTTGTAGTATCAAACGGCTGACCCACTAAGACTTGAGCAATACCACCAACTGTACCTGCGAATAAATCTTTCACAACACGAAATTTGTCACCTTCTTGACCGTTTAGATCCTCCAAATTTGGAAATGATGCTTCTTCTGTCATTATACCACACTGTTGATGTGTTAATTGAATGGAGATGAAGCGAACTTATGGCTCATGGTTCAAGTTTTTTTTTCACATCGATTGTTATCAGAAGGACGAGTCAACAATGTCTGGCTGAGGAGTCGGCCGAGTCAGATCTCAAAGCGGGTTGAATAACAAAGAGCCAAGTTATAAGCAGCTCTGTCATATTAAACGGGAAAACATAATAGTGTTTCATTGATTTTTGTAGTTTGTTGTAGCTGTTGATGAGAAAAAAAGCTTGAGTACTAAGCCGGCAACTCGCCAGGCTGATGGTTTTGATGCTTTTCGAAAGTAGTGAACCTTATTGTATTCTCCATTTGGTAAGTCTAAACATCGCGTTCAAACAAACCAGAACCAGCTTGACTACTTGGGTTCATTCATCGGTATAACGTCCAGTGATACCAATCAATTGTGAAGGCGTAAGATCGTTCTACTTTACCAGACACTTCTATCTATCATCTAATTGCTCCTGAATATTAGAGCAGTTCAGATTTCTTGATACTGCTAGATTCATATCAACTATGAGATTCCTAACAATATGAACAGTGGATGCTGTACTATACGTTCAACTTCAACAACCACTGGTCCGTTCTTTGTTAATCATATCATATGTGACACTTGACTCACGAATCACTAGAGTGTACCCTTGGAAATTGTCCACGAAAAGGTTTACGGAACAACTCATGAGCCAGGTACATCGGCTGTTCTATTTAAACGGCCTGGAAAATTTACACCCCAGCGAACTACAGACTAGCACGAACATTTCACCATGACCAACTGGTTCAAAGATAGTCATGAATTTTGAGCAATTGTTCCGCACCACCACGTTGATATGATCACTTTCTTTAATCAAATCTGTAAAACTACACATTGCTGAGCAAATACAACAGTTTCATCTCCTCTTGAGCCATCATATTGAATTCAGTTACGTGATGGAAGCCAAAAGTCAGATCTGATTATGTCAAACTCAGCACCGACACAGAAGCAAAAGCACATTTTTGCAGCAAAACAGCATTTAATTGAGCTGAAGCTCAGTCATGGGAATCAAGGTACCTTTAACTTGAATATTACCAACTATCAGATCATATTTCCTATCAAAATTCTCGTGTTTCATCATTATTTGTACTCAAGTGCACGTGACTTTGGGCTGTTATCAAGGTGCAAGAAAAAGAAATTCAAAAGGAACGACGAAAAAAAAGCGTCAAAATGTAAAAACTTTTTGAAATAAATACTAGAGATATGAATCATTTTTAAACTTACCTATAGTTGATACTTTTAATCCCAATCTGTTAGGAAAGCCTTGTTGGTTTAGACTTCTGGTGCTCAATCCCGCTGCTTAATATTAAAAGATGCCTACAAACGATATCGCAGAAGCTTTGGATACTACAATTGGAACCACCACAGTTGCAAATGACAACAATAACACTATAGACGCCAACAACATTAAGCAATTAAGATCAAAATCAATAGATGGTAATGTTACAAACGATGGAAAGGGTGAATTGAAACATAATGGTGAACATTTTGACAAGAAATTTCCATATAATAGATTATTATCATCCGTGGCGTCATCTTCATCATCACTGCATACATTATCATTAACGAATACTAATGATTCAGTTGATTCTTACCATAATGATTTGAAGTCTTTGATAAGTGAAAACTATTCATCAACTACATTGACTGATTTCTTCATCAAAAACCAGATCAAACCACAAACAACATCAATATTAAGACCTGGTGCTATATTTGTTGGTTCTCAACAATCAGGAAGATCAACTTATGAAGTTGAAGTGGAATTGAAATCAGTTGACTTGAGCAAAAGTTATCTTTCAGGTTATTTGAAAATTCAAGGTCTAACTGAATCACATCCTGAAATCATTACATTTTTTGAAAGTGAAATCATATCTGAGAATTATTCATTTTTCACAGATAATAAAGATTGGGGATCAACTGATAAAATCGATATTCAACATTGGACAAAATTTCAAAACTGGAGAAATTCATTACCTGTTAAGAAAATCTTAGATAAAAACTATGTTCACAAGAATTTTTTAAAACATAATCATATTTATATGAGATGGAAAGAAAGATTTCTGGTTCCTGATGCGAAAGTTGAAAATATTGATGGTGCTTCATTCGCTGGATTTTATTATATTTCTTTTAATCAAAAGACTGGTAATATTAGTGGATTATACTTCCATAAAAGCTCGGAAAAATTTCAACAATTGGAGTTATCTTATGTCCCATCTCTTGGAGTTGGTGGAAGCTATCAATTCCATTGAGGATCGCATTGATTCTTTCAACTTTTTATGATTTTATGATTATACCAATGACCTGGTCTACAGGTTTATTTTAATGACAAGATATACAGATATCTAGATAAAGAGAAGGGTTCGAGAAGACCCATAATGATAATAAGGAAGATACAAGAAATGGATAAAGGAAGTTATAAAAGAGTGATGCTTGCTTAGTGTGGGAATAATAATGGTATGGTTTGTGTGAGTTTTAGGTCAAGACTAATTTGGTTGATAATAGCGTGTGTTAAATATTATGATCTCATTGTATAAGGTATTTTTAAGATTTTATTTGATTATATATGAAGGTTTGCATTGGTTTTCAATTGATTGATATTTCGTAGAGTCTTGTGTAATATTTAGACCCCAGATCTCTCAGTTTTCGTTATACGGGGTTTCAAGATCTGGTAGTACACACAGTTTTCAATATTTCAGTAAACAACAGGAGTCCTTCTCTATTTTCCACTGATTGATGTTCGACCATTTAACGTGGCATATATTCTACGCCTTGTTAGTTATTCACCTCAGCTCCTCGCTAATTGTGATAAACGTTGTCAAATGTTAAATCACCTAGTAACCAAGAAGTTTTCCTCAACCGGTTCAATGAAAAGACGTCATTAATAATGAATCGAATGTTTGTAAAGCTCTGAATGGTGGTTTGGTAAAAGGTGCTGAAGACATTACTAATGGGCTTTTACCAATCACTTGGGCTTCAATCTTTCCATATGTTTTCGTCAAGGTCGGCTTGTTCATCGGTCCATTAATTAGTAATCTCGAGGATGAAAAGTTATGTCAACCCAGTATTTAAAAACTCATCAATTCTATCAATCCTTGACCCACAGTGAAAACAACTGGTTAACAGACTATAGATATACACAAGATGACAATCAGTGACAACAAATTCATCACTCAACCAAGTGACAAGACCCCATACTTCATTCCAAAAGTGGATACTCCAGTAGGAACAGCTTCTCCAACAAATGAGTCTGAAAAAATTCCAAAATTATTCACCCCATTAACCATCAAGACTACAAAATTTGCCAATAGAGTTGGTGTTTCTCCAATGTGTACCTATTCAGCAGCCCATGAAGGTGAAAATGTCGGTAAAATAACACCTTTCCATATCGCACATTACGGTTCTTTTGCTCTTAGAGGTCCAGGTTTGATCATTATCGAAGCTAGTGCAGTTTCACCGGAAGGTAGATTATCACCAGAAGATTTGGGTATTTGGACTGATGAGCAAGCTTTGGAATTGAAGAAAGTTGTGGATTTGGCCCATTCTCAAGGTGTGAAAATTGGTATTCAATTAGGTCATGGTGGTAGAAAATCTTCAGGTACTGCAATGTATAATCATTTGATGAAAGGTGTTGGTGAGAAAGAGTTTGGTTGGAGTGATATTCCTGGGAAAATTGTTGGTCCTAGTGCAATAAGTTTCTCCAAGGATGCTTATGTTGTTCCAACTGAATTGACTACTGAACAAGTTGAAGAGATTGTTGAAAAGTTTGGTAAAGCTGCTAAAAGAGCTTATGATATTTCTGGATTCGACTTTGTGGAGATCCATGGTGCTCATGGTTACTTGATCAGTAGTTTCCTATCAGCTACTTCTAATCAAAGATCAGATAAATACGGTGGTTCTTTTGAAAATAGAATAAGAATATTGTTGGATATTATTGATGTTGTTAAAGATGATAAACATCCATTATTTGTTCGTGTCTCCGGATCTGAAAATGCACCACACATCCCAGAAGCATGGACTGTTGAAGATACAGTGAAATTATCAGATTTCTTGATTCAACATGGTGTTGATGTTCTCGATGTTTCATCTGGTGGTAACAATGCAAATGCTGAAAGAAGAAAAGCTACACAAGGTTATCAAGTCCCACTGGCCAAAGCTGTTAAGGATCATGTCGGTGAAAAACTATTCGTTGCTACTGTTGGTAAAATTGAAGAAGCAGAGTTTGCAAACAAGGTTGTTGAAGATGGTGAAGCTGATTTTGTATTGAATGGTAAATTGTTCCTTAAAAACCCAGGTTTAACATGGAAATGGGCCGATGATTTAGGAGTCAAATTGGCACATGCTAAGCAGTATGAATGGCCATTCTATCCACCACCATTTTAAATAGAAAATTATGTCAAATCTGTTATGTTATTTGATTTCACACAGTGTAGTGATATTTGTAATTTCTTATGTAATACTTTCGATCAAAAAGAAAAAAAAAGTTATAGATCTTGATTTAACCCATGATTTTTTTAAATCAGAATCACATTTTGGTTTCAAAGAAAAGGACACTTTTCTAAACTGATATTTCTGGTTTTCAAACGTGAACAGTTGTACTATTCTGTTGTCTATTTGGTCCTACCCTAATGTCTTCTGAACAAGTCCAAACAAGCCGAACAAGGCTAATGCAACTCATAACTGAGGAACTGACACGATCAATCAAAAGTGAAGATGACGTTGGGGGTATGAAATTGATTGGACTCAACATACAGTCGATTCCACCAGAGGCTGTTGAGCTGATACGGGAGTCAGTGGAGAGACTCAGTTTACAAAATAACAACATTTCAAATTTGCCACAATATTTCAATAGATTATCTAAATTAAGGTATTTGGATATCCATGACAACCAATTTTCAACATTCCCAGATATTTTAACAACTATGAGTGAACTTGAAATATTGGATATCAGTTTCAACAATCTAAGAAGTTTACCTAATGACTTGGGTCATCTCAAGAACTTGAAGGTTCTATCTTTAAAGAATAATAATTTTGAAATATTACCAACCTCCATCCTGTCAATAAAGAATCTGAAAATTTTAGAAATAGAGAATAATCCATTAAAGTTACCATCACAAGCATTCATCAACAATATACCTCATAAAATTCATTCTCAAGAATGGTTACAAGAAATAAAAAACTATCTTGTCTATAATAAAGACCTAATACAATCCAATCTATCAGAAATTGAACATCTACAGAACGGGAATGTCAATATGGCAACAACACCAATCAAAGAAACAGAGAAACCACCATTAGTATCATCTCAATCAACAATATCATCAAATACATCACATCCTTCAAGCTCTGTTCAACATTTAGAAAGATCAAGAAGTACATCTGAAAGTTATGTTAGCTCAAGAGCGGCTAAAAGAATGGGCTTCATTGTCAAAAGACCAAATCCTGAACCAACTCCTGAAGCCGTGAACGAAGTGGAATCTCCTCCAGTGGAACCATTATCAATCACCAGAAGAAACAGATCAATGTCAGCTGCAAGCAGCGTTAGCAGTCATTCACCAATACCGTCAACAATTGACGAAGATCAAGAGACTATTGGAAAAGATACAAAACTACAAATACCCAGTGGTGGGTTCTCTCCAATGAATACTGATAAACTAGACTCGATACCAGAGCATAAATCTAATGATTATTTCAAGAGATTATCAACCTTACCTGAACAAAGACCGAATCTTACACAGTTTAAAATTGTTGATATCTCTCGAAAGATTTTATTTTCAATTACTGAATTTCAATCAACAATCAAAAAGCTAAATGCTTTTTGTTCAGAAAAATCAATAATTGTTGATATGGTTTCACAGCTGTATTATTCCAAAAATGTCATTGATCATCTCGTGGAAAGTTTAGAGAAAACTGAGCAAAATGATGATGGTTATGTTGCTATTGATGAGATCTTGAAGTCAGTCACACAAACTGTTTCGATTTTCAAGAAGATGATTGATATTTTGCAAAGTAATTATCAAGCTTATGTTAAGAATGCTGATGTGTGCTTCATAAGGATGTTATTGTTATCATTATTTTTATCATATGGTGAAGTTTATAATGCCTTCAGAATTCTCAATCCAGAATCACAATCCACCCAAAGACAAAATAAAGATATTTATTCAAACAACAATCATAATAATAATAACAACAATTCGAGAAATGCACCACCTCAATTACCCCCATTAAAAGTTAATGATTTAGGTATGAATCCAACCATTACTCAACAACAACTAAATGAATATGGTGAGGCTGATCAAAAACTATACGAGTCGCTACATAATGCTTTGGAATCATCAAGTCAAGTTTATGCTGAATTAAATGATGCGATTTCCAAAAGTGCTATTGCAAATGCTGTTAAACCTACTGAGGAGCAACAACAAAATTTGAATGGTAACACTATTTCAAAGATCAAAGAATTGACAAATACTTGTGTTGTTTCTATGGATTTGAATAGAAAGATTAAAACAAAATTGGGTTCAAATGGCTTTAAGACGATAAATGTTGTGGAGAAGAAGAAATTTTTTGATGAAATTAATGCACTGTTGAAATCTATCATCACAATTCTTGGTTCAACGAAATCAATCATGAATGAAATGCCAATTTTGAATGAGGTTAGACCATCGTTAGCAAGTTTAACAAAAGCAACAAAAGATGTCACCATCATGCTTGAAGTCAGTTCCTACAGACTCATTAATGATTCGTTTTCTTCTTTGAATTCAGCAGTACCACAATCAGCAGCTTCAATGCAAGCACCAATGTTGTCATCAATCCCATCAGTTATGTCAATTCCACAGATGAATACACCATTTTTAGGTATGCCTTCTGTTCATACTCCTTTACAGAGTGCTGCTGTTACGCATCCAAATTCGAATCCATTTGAAGCAACACTAGCTAATAATTTACAACATGAAGAAAACTTAGATACGATCAAATAATAGAGGATTTCAGCATTTGCTTACAAAAATCATGTAGATATATAACGAATAATCAAAACCATATTATTATAGTACAAAACCAGAACAAAACACTAAAACAGAATCAAAGAACCATTAAAACCCATTTCAAATAAATAAAAGTACAAACCAAACCTCAAATCTTGTAAATTTTCCCCTCGGCAGACAAGACATGATTTTTTCTTTCCAATTGGTGCATCGCACTCTTGAATTCATCTTCAGTGAATTGATTTTGATCAGAAACTCTCTTGTTGACTTCTTCGAAAACAGTTGCTTCAGGGCATGAACCTTCTTCATTATCAAATAATTCACCTTGTGTTATCAATGCTATTATTTGTGAGATGGTCTTAAATCTATCTGGAGAGATTGTTGGTCTTTGTTGTGGAGCTTGGGTTGTTGATAATGGTCTTGGTGCTTCAGGAACTGGAACTGGAGCTTCTTCAGGCTGTTGCTGTTGTTGTTCCCCCTCCTCTTGAATGTTTAGTTGTTCTATCATATCTTCAGGTTCAGAATCTTGTGTTTCTTGAGTATCTGGATTTTGTGGAACATAATCGTCTTCAGTACGACCAGGTTGTGATGATGGGATTGGTGAAACCTGTCTAATTTGTGAATTTCTTGTACTTCTTGGGGCACCAAATTCTGAATAATTAGGTTCTTCATCCTCTATTGGTTCCTCTTCAGAATCTGATTCTTCACTGTTTTCTGCTTCATCTTTTCTTTGTTTCTTTGTCTTTCTTGTAACAACTTCTTTGAAAAGTGCAAATTTCAACAATTGCTCAGCAACTTCAGCATCTGCAATTGAAACAGATTTACTCAATCTTAGCTTAGCATGAGCAGTTGCTAAACGAATCAAAGTTTCCAAAGTACGTGCAGTAATTGGTGATGTTTTCTTACCTAAAGCTTCATCATCATTTCTCAAATTTGCATAAGTTTCCACAATTTTATCAGATGCACCTTTTGTCAAGACTGGCTCAACACGATTTTTAGCATATTGAATATATTTTCTAACAAATGGGATTGCAACAATCTTTGGTTTTTTACGTCTACCATGATTATCAACATTCAAAGCAGCTTCAGCACCAGCATGTAATAACGGATTATATTTCTCATAAACTGGTTGTTCTTCATCTTCATCATCTTCACCATCAGCATTATCATTACCCACAGCTAGTGATAAATTAACTTTTTCTCTAATTGGTTCACCTTCAGCATAGCCTGGAGGTTGGTATCTGTGGGATTTCAAAACATGCTCAGAAATGGATCTGTCTCTTTCCATGTTAACATCATCTGTAACAATAAAGAGTAAATCAAAACGTGAAAGTAAAGAATCTGGTAAGGCAATGTTTTTATGAGGTTCCTTATGAACGTCATATTGACCATAAACAGGATTAGCAGCTGCAACAACTGAACAACGAGCATTCAATGATGTATGAATACCAGCTTTTGAAATTGTAACAGTTTGTTGTTCCATAACTTCATGAATGGCAACCCTATCAGTATCAGACATTTTATCAAATTCATCAATACAAACAATACCTCTATCAGCTAAAACCATTGCACCTGCTTCTAATCTTCTTTCACCAGTTTCTTTATCTGTAGTAACGGCAGCTGTTAAACCAACACCTGAAGAACCTCTACCTGTAGTGGCAATTGCTAGTGCAGCTGTGTTTAGAACGAATCTTAAGATTTGTGATTTAGCAGTAGATGGATCACCAACCATTAATATATTGATATCACCTCTTAAATGTGAACCGTTATCTAAATTTTTTTCAACACCACCCAACAACATAAGTAGCACAGCTTTCTTGATATGTTCATGGCCATAAATTGATGGAGCTAATGATTGGGCCATTCTATCAAATAAATGTTTGTTTTTAGATAATTTATTGATATTTCTAATATCATTATCTGTGATGTGTTCTTTTGCTGAGATACCAGTTGATCTAGCATGTAGTGGGTAAACTGAGTTAGCCAATACTACTGTTCTGAAAGAAGATGATGTGTTACCACCACCACCTAAAGATCTGTAAACACCAACAATTTGGACACGATCACCAGGTTTTAGAGAATCCACTAAATCATCGTCTAAAATAATTTCTAATGATCTTGGTAGTTGACCAGCTGGTGCTCTTTCTGGCATTTCCTGTAATGTTATGGTTTGATGATCTCTATACGTTGAATAACCATACTCAGTCATCAATTTGTAACCTTCTGGATCTTCAGTTGGGTAAATAGCTGCAGTAGTTATTGGATTGAATGATGTGGTTTGATCTCTGTATTCTCTAGCATGGAATCTTCCTGAATGTTCACAATAATGAACAGATCTGACAACTTTTGGACGGACTAGAGAGGCTCTAGTAACAATACCTTCCACAGAGATCAATTTCGATAAATGAAGTGATCTAATAGTTCTTGGTGAAACGGAATGATGACCAAAAGCACCTCTGAATGAAAGATAAAATTGTGATTGATCATCAATCTCTTGAAAAGCTGGATTACCAGGGTCATAAATTGCAGTAACATTATCTCTTAATGCTCTTTCAAAAGCTGGCAAGAATTCAGCAGGTTCATTAAGTAAACCTTCCCATGAACTTTTATCAAATTCTCTGACTTCATCAATTGAAATAGTTAATCTTTTTTCACCTTTTGCCAACAAATCTCTAATGGCATCTCTATAATCAGTTGGACCTTCCTCTGAATCTAAGAACTCTTGAAAACGACGAACACGATCACCAAAGATGGCATCAAGTGTTTCATTAACTTCATCCATTTTTGTTGTTGTTGATGTGGATTATTGTTTTGTTTGGATGAGTTCAAGGAAAACACGAATATCTGCAGAAAAGTTTCTGATATTTGTATTTTGATATTTGTTTCAAGATTTTTCCTTCTTCGAAGAAAAAATGAGACGCGTAAAAAAAATGCACGTAATTAATAAAACTTCCGAATCGGGAAGTTATTTTTGTTTTTTTGGGCAATGTGGCGCATGTGATTATATCACTAGCCACCTCTTGATTACATAAGTTTTCTCTGTGGCTTGTGATGCTAAAAGAAATTATATGGCAAAACTGATCTTAAACTTGTTCATAATCACCATCAGAAACCTCTTTTATGGACAAATTCAAAGACTTAACCGAGAGATTTGCTTATAAAGAAGATGACCAGATTGTAAAAACACCTACAAAGAGAGCCAGCTCAAGAAAAGCTGCAACTAAAAGCGTTGCTACCAATCATAAAGTGACCAAATCGACAACTAGTTACAAGTATCACAAGTCAGAGCTTTTGTATCAACATCTTGAGCCACTTCCAGATTTGTTGGACTATAATTTGAAACTTGTGTTTTGTGGATTCAATCCAGGTATCAAATCAGCTGAAGTTGGTCATAGATATGCCCATCGCTCCAATGATTTTTGGAAATTTATTTACGAATCTGGGATTGTTGATGAAAAATTGGTTCCTCAAGAAGATGAAACAATGAGAGAAAGATTTGGTATTGGTTTCACTGAATTAGTCATGAGGCCTACAAAGGGTATCGAAGAGATTCCGGCTATAGAAATGCAACAAAATGTTCCAAGATTGATCGAAACTATCAATAAGTATCAACCAAAGGTTCTATGTCTAGTTGGGCGAGGTATTTGGGATAGTATTGTGAAGCATTCTAATTTCAAGCAGCAGAAATTCATCTGGGGTCTACAAGATCAAAATTTGTTTCAATGTGAATGCTTTGTTGTGCCCTCAACTTCTGGACTTGTTAGGATTCCAAGGGATCAAAAATTAAAACTTTGGAAAGAGTTGAAAAGTATAGTCTATGAACAATAAATAAAATAAATATTATATGAATAAATAAAATCCTCTTCTCATTTCCAAATCTCATCTCTTTTATCATAAACGTGTTCTAAAACTTTATCTGGGATAACCTCTGGATCTTTGACCTCTTCAAACCACTGAACACCAATATCATCAGCAGCTCTTTCAATCTTGTCGTACTTTTCAATGGAATTAGCATGTTCAATACCAAGCTTGAGCAAAAGGTTTCTTTGCAATTTGAAACAATCTTGGTATCTTTTACTTTCTTTATTGCACATTGTCAATTTATCAGTAGTTGATCCATTATTTAAACAATTGACCATAGCAAGTTGGAAATCAGCACAATTTGTCAAGGGGATAGCTTTAACTGGATTCTGTTGCTTATGAAGTTTGAATTTCGAATCATCAGCTTTATCTTCGAATTTGAAGCGTTCACGGTTCTTAAACTTGAGGAATTTGCCTAGGTCTTCGGGTAGTTCTTTTAGTAACTCCTCTTCAGCTTTCTTCTCTGACCTCAAAGTTGATGATCCTTTATTCTGAGAAAACGGCCAGACCATTATAATTTCTCTAATTAAACGTCCTAGTGTCTATGTGTTTAATGGGATGTAAAGGTTGGAAGTTTGTTGATGAAGTTCCTCCGCAAAAATGTTGGTGTTGATTAGTCATTAACAGCCAAATATTATGTCAGCTTTAAATTCAATCCACTACAACGAATTATATTATTCAGTCATTACAAGAGTTAAATGATTCTATTAATTTATTGAATGTCACTACTCTGGAAAGGCTCCTGGCACTTGTTGATCGATAGCATCCTGTAAACTTAAATTTCTAACCATTTCCATAATCTCTTCATCATTATAACTAGTTGAAACATATTTTTGATCAATAAAATCTTCCAACATTTCAACAAACCCTAATTTTGGAGGTAGGACATCAAATTCATAGATTTCATTTTGTTCCCAGATTTCTGGTGGGATCTTTGCCATAACTTTACCTTCTCCTGATAGAATTGCAAATCTTAAGAAATTCATTGGAATAACGCCATCTTGTGTTGGTTGGAACTTAATTTTATTATTTATGAACCCTAGCAATGTGTCATGCAAAAACTTTCTGTGGTTTGCTTCTTTCCAAACAATTGGAGCTCTCAATAAATATGCTTCAGTGGATAACTCAGTTTCTTGGCCAACTTCAAAAATTGAATAATCATTAACTGGGATATCACTTGCCAACCCAATAGCTTCTAATAATTTATAACCGGTGAATGGATGTTTGATAAAGGCCTTTTTCAAATACTCTTTAGCCTTTCTTTCATTTCCTAGGTATAAATATGCTAAAACGGTGGAATACGCAATACCTGGAGTATACCATTTTGAATATGTAGTGACTAATGGACTATCCACAATTTCAGTCAAGTATTTGTATTCAGCTGACACAATTGCATAAAAATCAATAAAATATCTAACACCGTATGGATCGTCAGCTGGTGATAATGCTAATAAAAGTTTAGCATAAGTGAAAGCAGTAAACAATGTACCTTTCTTAGACAAGATTTCAATATATCTGAAAACGGCTAGATAAAATTGACGGTTCAAATAGTAATTGAATGGTAATCTTGTTAACCCGTTTGAAAGATCAAAATTCTGCTTAAACCCACGGTCAAATGTAAATAATGCTCTCTCCACAAGACCATTACTGTTACTTTTATCACCTTGTCTAATCAAAATCAACGCAACTTGTAGAATAGTTTCAACATGATATGGGAACCTTGGTAATAATTGCATCAAATTTTCATGATTTGGAGTAACAACAACAGAAGCATAGAATTGTGAATTGGCAATCTTAGATTCAGCACCTCTTTCGAATTTATAATGTTTTATACCATATTTCGCCATTTTCACAACATCATCTTTTATAACATCAACCCAATCTTCAGATTCTGCAGCTTTATCGTCAATAACTTCCTTTATTGATAATTCCTCCATATTTATATCCTTTTTGGGAGTTGGAATCCAATCATCTCTTATTTTGGTCAAGATTAGTTTTCTTGTAGTACCAGGAATGGATCTTCTATCACGACCACCCCAACCTCTAACAACTTTCGATAATCTCTTGATTTGTTGTAAAATTTCAGGTGGTACTGAAGTTGAAGTTGTTGAATCAGCATCATTAAGGGCTTCTGCAGACAAATTACCAAATAGTTTTTTGAATTCGTTATCTGGGTCTAGGTCTCTTGGATCTATTTTCAATAGTGAAGCGGATTTGTATTGTTTTAGTGGTGTGAAGTGGCTGAATGATGAGTCTAAAATTTCATGAGTCACCTCATCATCAATGGCTTCTTCCTCTTCTGCGTCTATTTCAGTTGTATCCACAATTCTATTTTCTTTACGATTTAGTTCCTTGATTATCTTATCTAGCTCATCATCACTGTCTTCATCAACCTCTTTAGGTTCAGCCTTCTTTTTACCTTTATTTTTCTTCTTCTTGTTCTTCTTCTGTGACTTTGTGGGTAGATGTACTGACGCTTTCACATCTTCAGTTTCAGACTCTACTTTCTCCTGATCTTCATCATCTTCATCATCATCCTCTTCACCACCAATGAGTGCAAATATGTTTTGAGCCTTCTTCACAGGTTCAACGCTTTCTTCTTCAACCTCTTCAACATCATTATTCTCTTCAGCCAAACGAGTCTGTTCCCGTTGCTTCTCTAGCCTTCTCAATGCTCTAGAACTCATCTTCAAATTGATTTTCTCCAATACTTTGAGTCAAATGTCGTTGTTTAATTGCCATTCGAAAATTCGTTGAAGTTGATTTTCTTGAAGAATTCGCGAAACTGCGTGGCCGACACAATGGAATTTTTTTTTCTATAAACTTTTCAGAGATGAGCTTCTTGAACGTATTTGATCCAGAATTTTGGGATGGTGTATAAGATATTTTAAAATGGCTTCCACTAAGAAACAAAAGGATAAGAAGAAAGATTTCCAAGTATGTGATCGGAACAGTCAGTTGTCCCAGAAGTTTTCATATTAACAGATCGTCCCTTTAGAAAGCTAAGTTAAAAGTTGGTAAAACTAAAGCTAAACCATCAAATTATACAGACACTTCGTTTGTTGCAAAAAGTGAGTTGAAGGAAGTATATTTGATAATTACCAATACTAACATAATTAAGCCATTTCTTTACCAAATCAATCCCTCTCAAGAAACCTGGACCAAGATACAGACCTTATCAAAAGATTATCATTAGTTAAACATCATGCATCAACCACAAGAAAGGAAACATTGATACATATTGAACAACACTTACCAGATAACCCATCATTATACAAACAAATCCTGAATGCTGTGATTCCACTAATAATAGATCAATCAGCATCAGTACGAACTGCACTCATAAGTTTGTTAAATGCTGCATCTGAGAAACAAACGAATCTAATGGAATTACATGCAAGATCGATTATTCTATATATTCATAGTGCTATGACACATATTGTACCAGAGATCAGAAATGATTCTACAAAGTTCCTTGATGTGCTAATCAAACATGGTCCAGATTCCTTGGTTAGAAGTGCATGGATAAAGACATTGAAATCATTTTTCACTTTATTGAATTGGACATTAAGTGACTCTAAACAATCAGTTTCATTAGCAATCACAACTTCATCAGTTACAAATAATTCAGGTAAATCTAAGAAACAAGGATTAGATTCATTAGTGAGGTTTATTAGAATCGGAGCTTTTGCCAATGAAGATGAGTTGAGTAAGAAAAGAATAGTTTTAACTGCACATCCTTTAACAACAAAGTATTTGACACCAATTACACCACAACCGTTTGCACATTTGAAATTATTCACAACTGAGTTGTCAAGCACTAATAAAAACACAGTCGATAAGACAATTGATTTGAATACTATAAGTTGTGAAGATGTTGAAACCAGGAAGCGAGTATTGGTTGAATTTTTCATTCCTCAAATCAAGAAGAATTTAACAAATTTGATTAAAGAAGGTGGAGAAGTTGGTAAAAGTGCAAAAACTTTGGAGGCCATTTGTAATGAGGTTTTGAGCTCCAAAATCATTGAAGATTAGAAGGAAATAAATAGAAAATTCCAGCTTACTTGATTAAATTTCAATTTGTATGTAGAAAAATATCTGGTTATCGCACTCAAATCAAAACAAAAACAAAAAAAATTTAACATGAAACTAAAAATGCTTAAAAAAACACGTCAGAGAAATTGACAAAAGAAGAATTCATTGATCACAGTAATGGATGATATGCTGGGCTCGCTATCACTGGACGAAGGTCTGAGTATGATACAGAGCACACCTTCGAAAAATGGCGTTAGTGCTGATGATGCCGAACTGATCTTGGGCAAAACATCAGAATTGTCAATTAATGATGCAGATGATGGTGATGGTGATGTTAAGATGAAAGATGCTCCTTTGGGAAGACAAGTATTGATAAAGAAAACGCTGGGTAAGCAAATACACGCTCATCCACATACACCTGTGCGATCATCTCCTTTGAAAGAAGCTTATAATGTTGCAGATGATTCACCAGAAAAGGAATTCCTAAGTGATGATGAGAATGGAGTTGATGATAGTGATGTGATGATGACAGAGGCTGATCATAGTCATAGTTTTACACGTTCAATCTCTAAAACTGCTCACAACTTTTTAAGTCCTACAGAACTTGGTGCCAGAGTTGCAACTTCACCATCTCCGTTTAAGCCAACCTTGACACATCGGTTGGAACAAACAGCCAATGAATCAAGTGATGATAATGTTGATAACAGCATATTGACGGATGTAAGCTCTTTAGATCATGCTGACAATGAAGTATCTGATGATCAAGTCATTAGAAACAGAAATCACAAATCAAACACCCCATCTAAGCTAAGTATGGTTAGATATGAATCAGAAGCTGACACCACACAAGATGAAACAACATATGACGATGATTCAAGTCAATATACACCACAACATTATAGAACACCGGTTGTTAAAACGCAATGGGGGAACACGCCTATTCAGTTACAAATGCATCATCACCATTATTACCCTTCAAATCAATCAACACCAACATCTTCGTCTCAATATAGCCCTGGGAATGAAGTTATACCACTACCTGCTCCATGGTCTAAATTTGCATCGCCAAAAGCACCAACACCATATTTAATCAGTTCTTATTTACAATTATTGTTCAATGTGTTAACATCAAGTATCGCTATTTATATATTGATAAATGCCATTAAAACTGTCAAATCAGATATAAACTTGAAAATGGAAGAATATGCAGCGGATATTGCAATGGAAGTTTCACGTTGTGCTAGATCATATGTTGAAAATAGATGTGCGCCAGAAACAAGAGCACCAGCACTAGAAGTTACATGTTCAGAATTGGAAAGATGTATGAATAGAGATCCAACAACACATGCAGGGAAAGCTAGTGTTAGTGCAGAAACTTTGGGTATGATTTTGAATTCGTTAATTGAACCAATAGGTGTTAAAGCTATAGTTGTTTTCGGTGTTGGGCTAATATCATGGGCATTCACTTCAAATTTTATCTTTGGTTTTGTTAGAGCCAAATCGTATTATGGATGGGATTCCAATAGACAGGATCCACAACAGCAACAACAATATCAACAAATTGGGTGGAATCAACAATCTCAACAACAGTTTAATCCTTCAACACCTGCATTATTACCTCCTGGACCACCCCAGCCATATATGACCCCAGGAGCACCACAAGACTGGCAGTACAACTACAGTCCTTCAAAATAGATACCAATCGAAAATAGCATGAATAAAATATACTAAATTATGGAAGTTTGGATTGTAGAGGCTTTTTCATGTTGGATGGTTTCGTAGCCCTGAGTTTTTCAACAATTTCGTTTAACCGTTGAAAAAAAAAACATGTGCAGAGAAGACTTGACCAACAGAAAGACCTGAGATTCCGATTACACCAACTTTGACTTATTAATTAACCACTATTTGCCATTAATTAAGAAAAATCCATTACTCTGATTTCAAGCATATCAACAAGTTTCAAATCAGCTGAAATAGTGCTGATTTTCCTACTGAAAACGCATTTCATTTAACCTTCTCCTCTTTCAACAACAATCCAACAATACTGTCAAAGCAACACCATGTCGTTGAACCAACGAATCCCATCACAGTCACTTCGATCAGGCTCGCCTTTGAAGAATGAAACGATAGTGACACCCTCCACAAAGCAAAGGATCTCCAAAAAGGAACCTCAACATATTTTCCGTCGCCACATTAGTGAATCCTCATGGACTTTATGGAATTGGTATAGACATTTACACTGGTATGGGTTATTAACCACTGTTATCATTCCATTAGTTGGGTTGGCATTCACCGTTAAGACAACTTTCAATTGGTATACGGTAATATGGTCGTGTTTTTACTATTGTTTTACTGCAACTTGTGTTATTGCTGGATATCATAGATTGTGGGCACATAGATCATTTATTGCATCGTATCCGATTCAGTTTATTTATGCATTTTTCGGTTCAAGTGTTGGTATAGGCTCTATTAAATGGTGGGCTTCAGCTCATAGAGCTCATCATAGATATAGTGATACTGAAAAAGATCCACATACTATTAGAAAAGGTTTGGTATATAGTCATATTGGTTGGATGACTTTAAGACCTCATCCTAAAGTGAGAAACTCTGTGAAGGAATGCTTAGGTGATGATTTGATCAATGATACTTTGATCGATTGGCAAGAGAAAAATTATAATGAATTGTTGATTTTAACAGGATTAATGATTCCTAGTTTTATTGCTGGGATCTTTTGGGATGATTACCTTGGTGGATTAATCTATGCAGGTATTTTAAGAGGTGCATTGGTACAAAATTCAACTTTTTTGGTTAACTCATTAGGTCATTGTGTGGGGACTCAACCGTTTGATGATAAAAAAAGTTGTAGAAACAATTGGTTTCTATCATTCTTAACATGGGGTGAAGGAAATAATAATTTCCACTATGAATTCTCAGCTGATTTTAGAAATGGTATAAATTGGTTTGATTTTGACCCTGTCAAGTATCATTTAATCATTTTAGAAAAACTCAAATTGGTCAAGAATTTATACAGAGCTTCAGAATCTTCAATTAGTCAATGTCTGTTACAATATCAACAGAAATTAATTGATAAAAGAAGGGCTAAACTAAACTGGGGTGTTCCAATCGATCAACTTCCAATAATATCACCTGAAGAATTTAGAAAATGGGCAAACGATGAAAAACATAAAAGAGCATTGATTGCAGTTGCAGGAATAGTTCATGATGTTACACCATTTGTTAATGATCATCCAGGTGGTGTGGCATTGATAAAGACGTCAATTGGTAAAGATGCTACAAGTGCATTCAACGGTGCAGTTTATGATCATTCAACAGCAGCTCATAATTTATTAGCTACAATGAGGGTGGCTGTATTAAGTGGCCGTACTGAGGAAATTGTTTGGAAACAACAACAACAAGAAAATAAAGAAGTTCCATTGAAACAAGACTCAACTGGTCAAAAAATTGTTAGAGGTGGTGAACAGGCTACTATTATTAAAAAGCCTGTTAGAACTGCGGGTGCTGCCTGAAAAACAAAGAACAATTATTAATTGCTTGGTTTATATTTATTTCACTAGGAGTACAAAGGAAATATTACATGGAGTTATGAAGGGTTTATTGATATATTTATAATGATAATGTCTTAATGCTAAAATGCAGTAGTTTCTTTTATTCCTAATTCATCTGTTGAATCTGCGATAGGATCTTTGGTCTCTTCTTCTTTAGCTTTCACCTCTTCTGTGTTTTGCTCTGAGTTTTCTGTATCATCTTGTTGTTTGGACGATACTTCCTCTGGTTCACTATCTTCTTCTGAACTACTCTCTTCACTAGATGATTCTTCAGATGATGAACTTTCACTTTCACTTTCTTCACTTTCATAAACAGTATATCCCTTCACTTCTTTTTCCTTTGCAACCAAAATTGTTGGGAATTCAATAACTGTTTGATCTCTCAGCACATCAGCTAATAAATGTTCATTATCAAGAGGTATAAACTGTGGGTTTGATGCCGGAGTGTCGATTTTCTTCAGAAAGCAAAACACTGGCACGTCTCCAACTTTCTCTTTGATAGTTTGATGAATAGCTTCTTCCAATTTTGTTCCTTCTGGTACTCGAAAACTAAAATGTTTGGCCAATTCAGAGCCGGTTTCATTATCAATCAATATCCACTCTATAGTCCATACATATGTATCCTTCTTTTGGTCCCACCCTGACTTGTTCATGTTATTTCTCTGCATTCCCCTTGGCAACTTCCTTATTTTCACACCTCTTTTGACAATGCTTTCATAGTTGTTTGAAGCAGAATCTCTTTGAAATCTCTTGTTATTGTTGTGATAATTTGAGAGTATCTTCTTATTCTTCGACCTCACGTCATTCTTAGAAACTTCAATGGTTCTATTCATCTTCATCAGAAAATTATAATCTCTATGAACCAAGTTCTCATTCTCTTTGAATTCACTTCTTTTAACAAATTTGGCATTATCTATAACTCCATCACACTGAGATTGTGTCTTGTGTTTATTGACACATTCTAATGAACATGTTTTCGTTCCACATTTGGGACATTTGTACTTGAATTTTTGTTCGTAGCATATCTGACACAGTTCCTTGAGTTCTTCTATAGCACCACTCATTATGAATCCCTTTGTCTAGTCTTGATCAAAGCTTTCAAGATTGTAAAGATCTCAGAGATGAGCTTTCTATAAATTTTCAAGTATGAAAAAAAATTATGTAATCGAAAATGCCAAAAGTCTTTGAACTTTTCCTCGAGAAATTCATTCAACAGACATAATTGAACCAATTTTATAACTAAAAGGGCCCTAATATGTTCAAGTCAATTTTAAATACTTCATTACTTGGAGCTAAAAGCTCTCTTGCCTTTCAAAGGCAATCAGTTGTCAGATCGTTATCCTACACATCGGTCTTGTACAAGCCAAAGAACAAAAAAGGTGGATCAAAAGGTAAAGGTGCAGCTGCTAAAGAACAAGATGAAGATGTTTCGGTAGAGGACCCATCTCATGTCTTACCAAATCTAGAGGCCAAATACAAAGAATGTTTGGAACAACACAAGAAAAAAATCTCAGAAACAAAACTTGGTGCAGCTAACCCAAAACTATTTGATAAATTAGAAGTTGAAATTAACAAAAAACCACAAATTTTCACCTCTTTGGCACAAACTGCCCTAAAAGGTAGAAATTTAATCATTACAGTCTTTGATCCAAACAATACAAAACATGTCGTCTCTACAGTTTTAGCATCAGGTATGAATATGAACCCTGAAACTGTGCCTAATTTTCCCCAACAATTGAAGGTTCCATTACCACCTCCAACTGCGGAATCAAGACAAGAAATTGCCAAACAACTAAAAGTTGATTTTGAAAAATTCAAGAATTCTAATGATAAGCATTCATTATCTTTTGCTAGAGCTTCAGCAATGAAAGAATTGAAAAAATTTGAAAAAACAGATGTCATCAAGAAAACTTTGGCAGATGTTGAAAAATTACACAAGAAGTATTCTGAAGAATTACAAACCCAATATAAAGCTGCTGAAAAATCGGTTTTGAAATGATTTAAAAAGAAAACTTTTTCATGAAATTTCATTATCTATATACTTTTCAACTCGTTTGAGTGAAAATCATAATGTACATATCCACCACATCTATTACACAACAACCATGTACTTGTTCATTTTGCATTCTTGGCTAAAGTTCCAATAGCTTTAATTCTATTCCACAAACTTACATCATACCCACCAATATTTAAAGCTTTAACGAACCTCCAAGCTTTAGCTTCATCTCTAATTGGGTAATCTAAAGGTTTTGGAATTTGTGTAGAGACAAAAGGAATCTTATCATAACATACACTTTTCAAGTTACATAAACCTTGTAACCCTTCTTCACCACCAAATTTACCATAACCTGAACCTTTTTGACCACCAAATGGTAATTGACAAACATAAAAAGTTGCAAAATCATTAATTGCAACATTTCCAGATTTTATACTATTAGCAACATAGTTTAGTTCTTCCCAGTTACTACCGAAAACTGAAGACCCTAATCCATAATCAGTAGAGTTGGCAATATTGATAGCATCTTCTGTATCTCTTGCCTTAATAACTGTCAATACAGGTCCGAAAACTTCATTAGTAGCAATATCCATATCAGGAGTGACATCAACTAATAAAGTTGGAGAGAAATAATGACCTTGTGGATAGTTTGGATGCGAATATTTATCACCCCCATATAATAATGTTGCACCTTGACTAACAGCTTGTTCAATTTGATTGTGTAAAGCATCAAAACGAGCATCAGTAATTGTAGCACCCATATCAATATCTTCTAATTGATCAATATCTGAACCTAATCTCAATTTTGGGACTCTTTCCTTGAGGATGTTTACAAGTTTATCATAGTTTTTTTCAGTGACAATAACTCTTTCAATACCAATACAATTTTGACCTGAAGATTGGAATGTACCACGCATTATAATACTAGAGATGGCGTCAACATCTTTAACGTCATCCAAGACAATAAAGGCATCTTTACCACCAAGCTCCACAACAACTGGTGTCAATGATTCCGCTGCAGCTTTAACAACATGATGAGCAACTGGTTTACTACCAATGAATGTAATATGAGATAAGCCTTCATGAGAGGTGAAATAATTTGCATCTTCTGGCCAGCAACACACTAATTGAACTAAGTTTGGGTCATGGCCGCACGCTATTAGAGCAGCTTGGACTAATTTGATAAACCATTGAGAACTCCATACAACTTGCTCAGAACATTTAACCACAATGGCATTACCTGTGAATAAACTTGCAATAATTGGACCCAGCAAGTTATGGAATGGATAGTTCCATGAAACCAAGGCTGCGACAACACCTAATGGCTCATATCTAACTTCAGCGCCTTTGTAACTCATCAAAATATTGGAAGGACCAGGTCTTTTAGAAGGTTTTAAAGCTTGTTGACCATGTTTGATTATCCAATTCAATTTCTCCAATGTCACCAAAATTTCACCCATTGAAGCATCAACCATTGTTTTACCAGAGTCTCTACATGCAACTCTTGCAATGTTTTCTTGATTCTTCACCACGTATTCACTTAATGATCTTAAAACTTGACGACGTTGAACAAATGATGAATTTTTCCACTCCTCTTGAGCAGTAGAAGCCTTATTGATGATTGAATCAATCTCTTCTCTTGTGTTACTTTTGTATCTTCCAAGGAATTGACCAGTAGCTGGACAATATGATTGAATGAATTCTGGTTCTTCTGCATTTCTGATTGATACTGGGTGTATTCTTTTCCCCTTCCAGTGAGGTTTAGCTTCAGATGGAACTTCAATTGCAAATTTGACCGCTTTCTCAGCTCTTAGTGATGAGTTGTAACGACGGTTGAAGATCCATAGGAATGGCACAAGGATTGAAACTAGTAATGAGAATGAAATTTGGTATGGTAAATTCTCTGATTGTAAATAATCATCCAAAGTTGTGTTGAAATACTCCACCAACGTCGTGTTCAAGTAGACATTGGTGCTATTCAAGTAGATTTGGAGATTGTCCATCTTGAACGAAACAGACAACGTATGAAACTGCTTTATGGGAACGTATTTACTTTGGAAATGGAACTGAAGGTGGTTTTTTGTTTTTGAAACTTCACCAGATTTTTTTTTGCCAAACGAGACTCGAGAATTTAGCATGCGAAACTTTAACACATGATGAATTAGCGTGAAATTAAAGAAAGAGAAGAAATTTACTGGGTTTCTTGATGCAATTCAGGTCCCTGAACTTGGTTCTAGTCACTATTCAAGGTTTCTACAGTGGAAGGAAGAAAATCCTCTAGACTATTTGATTAAACGAAAAAAAAACTCAAAATACAGATTTTTATTTTCCTGATTATTGAAACCAATTGATGAATTGAAATTATGAAGAAGCATTGATATGTAATTCTGGAGTTGGTTTGGTGACAGCATTAATCAATAATTTAACAACTTCAGCTTGTTTTTCTGATGCGGTTTTCTGGATCTTTTCTAATTCCTCTTTGACTTGAGCTTCAGCTTCCTTATCAGCAGTTTCGTTCAAGCCAGAGTGCTAAATGATTTGTTAGTTTAAACGGGTCTAGCTTTATTGAGAGTCAACTTACTTCAGCTTCATATTGTTTCAATTCTTGTTCCTTCTTTTGTTTGTAGGCAGCAATTTCTGATGAAGCATCGGTCTTAGCAGCTTTTAGACGACTTGTACGGTCTAATTTAGAATGTTAGTTCTCTATCCTTGTGTGGATCTTGTTGAACATCTTTATTGGATACTTACAAGCTCTTGATTTAGAAACAATTTCATGTGCTTCTTTTTCGGCCTAAGTATATGGTTAGTTACTCCTGGTTCATCGCCTTGCGACAGCATTAATAGTTCCAAACTCACTCTCAACAGTGTGGCAATTCCTGATTGATTTGACTATATTTTAAAGTTAGTGAATGTCCAAGGCTGAACGTCTGGTTTGAAGATTCGACTATATGCTCTCCTTATTAGTACCCATAATTTCAAGGCGGAATGACCCTTAAACCAATAGAACAAACAGCGAGCACATAACCAATATCCCCAGTCCCCAATCCACCATACCATTTTGCTGAGGAATATGAACGATTAATTCTGATCTCAATTCACTGTTTTTTCTTCAATAAACAGCCAAATAATGCTATCAATCTCAAAACCTGTTGATATGGATTTTCGAATTTCGCGAATTTCGACAGCCAAATTTACCCTGCTGATTACATAATACTCGCGCCAAAACTTATGTAATTTTCAGATTTTGTTTACACTTTGACACAAAACATTTTAACTACAATGTAAAGAAAAGATCACAAGATGGTTTGTCGTTGTTACTGGATACTAAAAGTCCAAGTGCTGTGCAATATTTGCTAAAAGGGTTTATTTGCTAGATAATAAAATGTCACAGGTGCAGACGCCGGCTGTTCAAGAGTCTTCTTCACGTCCAACAACACAAAATTCTATTCAATCTTCAAATCCAAGTTTACTAAAGCCAAACAATGAAACCTCATATCAAACTAGTTTTTTCAATAAGGACGACTATGCCTTTTTCAGAAGTGAAGAAAGTTCAGCTGATATTATCAATGAGTTAGAGAATAGTAAAACTGAAGTTTTAGACTTTGATCAATTAAGTCCCCTCCATGACTTCAAACAATCAACAAACATCCAATTGAGCTCTGGGTTAGAATTCTTGAATGAAATCCCAAGCTCATGTGTGGAGTTTGCTTACAAGAAAATATCATCAGAGCTATGTACAGGAGTAAGTGCATTTGCAAACTCAGAATATACTTCATCATCAAAGTTAACTCCATGTACTATAAAATATGAAGATTTTTCACCAACTACAAAGAATTCATATCATCGGAAATTCGCCATTGAAGAGATAATTGAAACTGAAGAAACTTATATTAGCTCGCTAAAGATGCTTTCTGGAATCTATCTTGGTTCATTAATTACCAAAGGTAGTGATGGAGTTCCAATTAAATTACTACATAGTTATATTGAATCCTTGATAACAAATCACCAAAGTTTCTTGAAAGATTTGAGATCACTATTTTATTTTTATTTGAAACCATCTATTAGAAACAACTTATCCCCTGGTTTAAGAACAAGAGCAGAAGAGCTTTTATCTTGTTCATCTCCATTGATGGCTGCATTGGTTTCTCAACTTATAGCAGAAAAGGCTATTAGTCTTTATTTTTACCAAGAACTAAGTTGTCTTCATGAGTTAGTCTTGAGGCTAATGGCTGCCAAAGAATCTGATCCTGAATTTGGCTCAACACTAACAAAGGTATGTCTACTAGCATTTGTTCAAACACACTCTTTCAAGTATTAACGATTTCAAAAGGGATATCAATTATTTTTGGAAGCTACACAAGGTTCAAATAGCAGAATGGATCTTTCATTTTCATCATTGATACAAAAAGTATGACATACACTTGGTAATTACTAAGAAGAAGAAACTAATCAAGCTTATAGCCAATCTCAAGAATTGGGAAATACAAACTTTTCGTGGAGAATTTATTGAAACTTACACCAATCTCAGAGGATCCATTATGTCATAGTAAGATAGAGCTGTCATTACATCAAATAGATGATCGAATTAAGCTTGTTAATAGGTATGGATTAGAAGAGAAGTTCAAGGCAAATTCACTATTTCAAAATTTGGTTTTCGGTGTAAAGACTTTGAAATTTCCAGTAGAGTATCTAGGATTGCCAATTTTACTGGGTTCATTGCACTGTGTTTGGGTTGGAAAAGAAAGACAAGTACATGCTCAGCTACTTGGTGCCTTCTTATTCAAGACGCATTTGGTACTTGCCCATATTTCCAAGATCAATAGATATGAAGTGAAGTTTTTAATTCCACTCTCTATATGTAAAGTTGTTGATAACTCAGATATGATGGGTGGTTTATTCACAAATTACAAACATTCTTTTAAGTTAATATTTGAGCATGATTATACGTTAATTGAGCTTTTGTGTTTACAATATGATGAAATGGAATGTGAAGTTTGGAAAAACAAGTTGAATATTTTGGTTAATTATGTGAATGGTCCATACAAATTTGATTACTCATCATCAGCTACTAATGAAGAGATGGGTACGCATTGTTCCACTATATTACCCCAATTTACACAATCATTTGATGCTAAATTGAATAGATTGAGTTCTGTAAGGATTAAAAATGAAAAAAATAGTATTTTCACACAATGCTATTTCTCTGATATCATTCCAATTATGGTGCAACAAATTGGATCAAATGAGGAATCCTGGAAAAGTCATAGAATCCTTTCTGATCCTACCAGGCCTAGAAACGTTGGTACTTTAATTCAATTGAAAGAAGTTGATCAAGCAAGAATTGAGTATTTGTTACAGGACCTTTGGAGTAATGAATTAGTGACAAATGCGATATTAACAAGGAGGAAACAAAGTACAAAAAAAACTGGGTCAAGGCTTCATAAACATTCACCATCAAGAAGTTTAAGATCATCATTTACGTTTAGAAGTAATCAACCCATTGAAAGTGAGGAAAATAATGATTCATCAGAGCCAATTGAAAATACTGCCGATAATGAGGATACAGTGATTGTTTCCAATGAAGGTTCCCCAACTAGATCTACAAGCAGAGTTTCAATATTTCGTAGAACATCTATTGTTTTTGGAGGTGCATTTAAATCAGTCATGAATAATGAGCATTAAAAAATGATAAAAAATCAATTGCGTTAAATAAAAATCAAATATACTTGTAGTCATGCATCATCATTAAAATTGCTTAATGGTTGACACCATTAGCATCATTTGTTGAACCCCAACTTTTCTTACCAATATTCTTATTCTTTTGGTATTCACCTTCTTTCAAGATTTTTTCAATAATCTCTTCCTTTGGAACCTTACCAAATTGATTCTCTAGATCTCTTTTAGCAGCTTCATGTAAAACACCATCAACACCTCTACCACTTTCTGAAGTGTAAACTTTAAAAGTGCCAACGGCATCAACTAATGGGATTGTGGAATCTTTCAAATAATCTTGAACAGCTTGTTCACTTTCAACGAAGACAAGGAAATCTTGACTTTCACCTTTGTAGAATGCGATAGTTGCTGCGTCTGTCATTATGTCTAATTGAAATGTGTTGTATATGTGTAAACTCTTTTTGTAAATAGTTTGATGATTCAAGTTAAGAAAACTTCCTTGAGATGTTGGAAATCTCAACCCTTTATATACATTTTCGACAAGTCTTTTGACTTTTCGGCCCACTTCTCTGGAATTCCTTGAGCTGTGGTTATTCTTCGTTCATCGCTTGCTAATTGCTATGTATGATGTCAGGTATTACATAACCAGAATAACCAATTATGCACAATTCATCAATACTCAACATTTCACATCAACTATAAGAAGAATCAAGAATCCACTAATTGTAACATTATATGTATATTAATAGAACATCGGAATTACCTTATATACACACAGTAGAGGATATTCTGTCAGGTTAAAACCACGAATAAAATAAAACAAGTGATCATTAAATCAACATCAACTAGAAACAATGGCTGTCACAAGAAACTCCAATAGAAGAAACACCTCTTCAACCTCTTCAACCTCTTCAACCTCTTCAACAACTAGAGTAACCAAAACCAGAAAACCAGCCAGAAAAACCAAGGCTAATCCTCGTGTTACAGCAATTGAAAACAATATTTCTGCATCACATGCTGCATCAACATCTGAAAACACACCAAACTCAACCACTTCAGAAGAAAATTTTTCAACAAATGGTGTTCAACAAGCTGCATTATCTGCACAAAATGAAAAAT